>NC_045546.1:2125749-2208249 GCF_009769535.1 Thamnophis elegans
TATACCTTTCTCCCTGGCTCAGCTGATAGCGGATCAGAGCCTGTGGCTTAGTGGTTAACACATCTGTCTAATATGTAATATAGCCCAGGTTCGAATCCCAGTAAGGGTATGGCTAGCTGATGGGAGCTAAATAGCTTGAAATAGATCTATACTAGTCTCCCTTTATTTATTTATCAGCACAAATACTACACACACACAGACACACACACACAGACACACACACACACACACACACATATTAAAGTCACAACCCTTGGTATGCCCAAAATAGCTTGAAATAGATCTATACTAGTCTCCCTTTATTTATTTATCAGCACAAATACAACATATACATATATGTTGTATATAATTGATGGAGAAACCGTGTGAAAGTTCTTTAGAAAAGAGCATGCAAAGTGAGGAAGGAATTCCAGCCCTGGATTTTGCACATCTGTAGGACTGCTGATTTTTTTCCCCCCTTGGGCAATGGATAAAAGACCGGTGTGTGTGTGTGTGTGTGTGTGTGTGTGTGTGTGTGTATCCACAACGACAACAAGAAATAAGAAAAAGTGGGAGAGGGGAAAAAAAAAAACCTTTGCAGCAATGAGAACAAAACTATCGGGTGGGGAGAATCCTGCAGAAGTGAAAGTGATTGTGTGAACGTTGTTGTTTCTTCAAAGAAAAGGGAAGTCCGTGCTGGCGGTTTAAATAAATTGTGGTTTGGAAGATGGGGAATTTTCAAGAGCAATTCATTTGTGTCCTGAGTTACTCGCAGGTAGTTCTCGACTTACAACAGTTTGCTTAGTGCAGTGTTTCTCAACCTTAGCCACTTGAAGATGTCCGGACTTCAAGGGGAATTCTGGGAGTTGAAGTCCGGACATCTTCAAGTTGCCAAGGTTGAGAACCCTTGACTTAGTGAATGTTCAAACTTATGACGTGACTGGAAGAAGCGACTGTTGGCCATTTTTCACACTTTGTGACGGTTGCGGCATCCTCCAGGGTCAGGGGATTTACATTCAGATGCTTGACAACCGACTCGGATTTATGACGGTGGCAGGGTCCCGGGATCATGTGATTCCCCCCCTTTGGCGACCTTCAGATGAGCAGAGTCCATGGGAAGGCCGATTCACTTAACAACCGCGTTGCTAACTTCGCAACCGCACTGATTCACTTAGCAACTAAGAAATGTGTGGCAAAACTCACTGAACATTTAGCAGAATTACAATGCAATGAAAACTGAATGCCACGAAGAAGAGGGGGGGGGAATCAGCCTATTCTCCCCCGAAGGCAGGACAAGAAGCAATGGATGGAAACTCATCAAGGAGAGAAGCACCCGGGGATGAAGGAGAAACTTCCTAACAATGAGACCAATTCACCAGTGGAACAGCTTGCCACCAGAAGTTGTGGGTGCTCCAACACTGGAGGTTTTCAAGAAGAGACTGGACAGTCACTTGTCTGAGATGTTTAGGGTCTCCTGCTTGAGCAGGGGGTTGGACTAGAAGACCTCTAAGGACCCTTCCAACTGTAGGGTTCTATTCTATTCCATTTTGCATTTTTTTTCTTATTCTATTCTGCATTTTTTCTTCTATTCTATTCTGCATTTTTCTATTCTATTCTATTCTATTCTGCATTTTTATTCCATTCCATTTTAGTCAATTCTATTCTGTATTTTTTTTTGTTCTATTCTGAATTTTTTCTTCTATTCTATTCTGCACTTTTATTCCATTTTAGTCTATTCTATTCTGAATTTTAGTCTGTTCTATTGTGAATTTTAGTCTATTCTATTCCTATTCTGTTCTATTCTGCATTTTTTTCTTTTCTATTCCTATTCTATTCTATTCTATTCTGCATTATTATTCTATTCTATTCTGCATTTTTATCCTATTCTATTTTGGTCTATTCTATTCTGCAAGTTTGTCTGTTCTATTCTATTCAATTCTATTCCATTCCATTCTCTATTCTATTCTATTCTATTTTCTTCTCTATTCTAATCATTTAAATTCTGTTCTATTCTACTCTCTTTTCTATTCCATTCCATATTTTCTATTCTATTCTATTCATTTTCTTCTCTATTCTATTCATTTAAATTCTGTTCTATTCTACTCTCTTTTCTATTCCATATTTTTATTCTATTCTATTCTATTCTATTCTACCTGGAATTAAGGAGAAACTTTCTAACACTGGGGACAATTAATCAGAAGTTGCCTCTTGAAGCTGTGGGTGCTCCATCACTGGAAGTCCTTAAGAGGAGATTGTTTGTCTGGAATGGTCTAGGCCGGGTCTCCTGCTTGAGCAGGGGGTTGGACTAGAAGACCTCCAGGGTCCCTTCCGTATTTTTGACAGTCGCAGTGGGGTCACATCCTCCCCTTTTGCGACCTTCTGACCAGCCAGGGTCCATAGGAAGCCAGCTCCCCTTCACAACTGCGTGGCTAATTTAACCATGCAAGCGATTCGCTGAACAGCTGTGGCAAGGAAGTCCGTATCATGGACTTTCCATCTCGCTTAAGAACTGTCCCGCTTAACAACACATTGTGGACTCCATCGTGGTCGTAGGTCGAGGACTTACCTGTACGGAGGCAAATGAGGAAAGGCTTCCTGGATTCCACTTTGCATGTTGGCATTTAGGGATTTTTGGCACCGTTGCCCGCAATGTCCTCAAATTGCATCATGGGCCTATTTGATCTGATGGGGCAAGAACTATGCTGCCTGGGAGGTATGCGCCTCTGCGCGCATTGTTCATTAAATTAAGGAGTGGTGGGGGAGCCGTGCAAAAGTGGCTTTTCCCAGCTTGCAGCTCGAGATCAAGTCCAGTATCTGTTCCCATCAGTTGAAGAACATTGGGTTGTTCTAAGCTGGTAGGCTCTCTGGGTGTGTGGATGGGCAGGATGGAGGTTGTAGTCCTCTTGATGAGTGGCCAAGGGTGTTCTTGGGACTGGAATGATTCTGCAGAGCCAGCGGCAGAGCGTGAGATAGCAAGCTATGAGTTGGTATATACCAGCCACCAGTATATATATATATATAGAGAGAGAGAGAGAGAAAAATCCAACTCCCTTCTAGCACTGATGATGTTACCTAGTTTGGTAATGAAACGTCTGCAAGAAAACAGTCAGGCTCAGAGAACACCAAGGACCCCACAGTTTCCTTCCTCCCTTTCTCCTTCTTGCACTGAAGATGTTACCTAGCTTGGTCATGAAACATCTGCAAGAAAACAATCAGGTTCAGAGAGCATCAAGGATCCCACAGCCGCCCCCCCCCCTCCTCCTCCTCCTCCTTTCTCTCTGCGAATCCTACCTCCTCCTAACACTGATGATGTTACCTAGCTTGGTCATGAAACATCTGCAAGAAAACAATCAGGTTCAGAGAGCATCAAGGATCCCACAGCCGCCCCCCCCTCCTCCTCCTCCTCCTTTCTCTCTGCGAATCCTACCTCCTCCTAACACTGATGATGTTCCCTAGCTTGGTCATGAAACATCTGCAAGAAAACAATCAGGTTCAGAGAGCATCAAGGATCCCACAGCCGCCATCCTCCTCCTCCTCCTCCTCCTCCTCCTCCTCCTCCTCCTCTTCCTCCTCCTTTCTCTCTGCGAATCCTACCTCCTCCTAACACCGATGATGTTCCCTAGTTGGGTCATGAAACATCTGCAAGAAAACTACCAAGCTCAGAGACCACCAAGGACCCCATAGCAAGCTACGTCCCGCAAGGAACTTTACTGTCTGCTGTCCTGCTTTAAAGGATCCCCCCTTTTTGTCACAGGATGGTGGGAAGCAGAGATTCAGTTCTATTTTGCACTAATTTAGAGCAGAAGGAATCTTTCTTGAAAACAGAGAAACAAATAAGAGAGATGATTAGGGGACTGGAGGCTAAAATATATGAAGAACGGTTGCAGGAACTGGGTATGTCTAGCTTGATGAAAAGAAGGACTAGGGGAGATATGTTAGCTGTCTTCCAATATCTCAGGGGTTGCCACAAAGAAGAGGGAGTCAAGCTATTCTCCAAGGCACCTGAGGGCAGAACAAGAAGCAATGGGTGGAAACTAATCAAGGAGAGAAGCAACTCAGAACGGAGGAGAAATTAGAACAATTAACCAGTGGAACAGAAGTTGCCTCCAGAAGTTGTGAATGCCCCAACACTGGGAGTTTTAAAGAAGAGGTTGGATAACCATTTGTCTGAAGTGCTGTAGAGTTTCCTGCCTGAGCAGGGGGTTGGACTAGAAGACCTCCAAGGTCCCTTCCAGCCCTAGGATTCTGTGGTTCTCTTCCATATCCATCTGCAGGTGAATTCCTAAAGAGGGTGAAGAAGAGGATTTCTAAACTAGCTACAGATACCCGCTTGCCACCTGGTGACTAAATTGATGTTTGTTCTTCTTGACAAGGAGAACAGAAGTGGTTTTTCCTGGCCTTCTTCCAGATACGTCTCAATTCAACCGGCCACCTTTGAGGGTCTCCATAATGAACTTGACCCTGTTGACTTTAGCCAACATCTGCCAAACTCTTGTGAGGTGCTGCCATCTGGTGGAGCCCTGGTGATATTACCTGTCCAGGTTCTTAAAAGATTTATTTACAACAGCATATTTACTTATTTAATGCATGCTTATTTATCTCACTTTTATTATTTTTAGAAATGATTCAAGGGGGAGAATATACCTGATATTCCTCCCTCCTCCTCTTTTCCCCACAACAACCACCCTGTGAGGTGAGTTGGGCTGAGAGAGAGTGCCACAAAGTAAACTGGTCAGCTTTCATGCCTAAGGCAGGACTAGAACTCACCATCTCCTGGTGATTGGCCCAAAGTCACCCAGCTAGTGATTGGCCTAATGTCACATAGCAGATTTCCATGCCAAAGGTGGCACTAGAATTCACCGTCTCCTGGTAATTGGTGCAAAGTCACCCAGCCGGCTTTCATGCCTGAGGCAGGACTAGAACTCACCATCTCCTGGTGATTGGCCCAAAGTCATCTAACCAGCTTTCATGCCTAAGGCAGGATTATAACTCACCATCTCCTAGTGATTGGCCTAATGTCACATAGCAGATTTCCATGCCAAAGGTGGAACTAGAATTCACCGTCTCCTGGTGATTATTATTAATAATAATAATAAAAAAATCTTATTAACACATCCCTTTTCTTCCCTTACATATTTATCTCTGTATTGTGGGAAGTTATCGTCCAGCCCTCTCCCAGAAAAAATGAAATATCCTAGGAAATATTGAAAACGCAGAATATTTCTCTGGATATGAAAAGAAAGGAAAATGTTTTAAAAGACAGAATAGTTGCCTGTAGCTTCCTGCCCATCCCCACTGTTAATGGGCCATTGAGGCCAAGCTAGTCCACTTTACATAATAAAGACTTCTCCGCTGCAGCTCCAGGGGGAAGGGATTAAGGAACTTTACCTAACTGACCACATGGCATCTGAGAACTCAACCAAACCTGGATTCAAAACACAGCCTAGAGAGTTGCCCCTGCATGGCCCTATGGGAGTCTGACAACCAATCAGAATACATTTCTTACACAGGAACAGGAAACTGAGAGGTGGGACTAAACAGGTTATAAAAAGCCTAGCAAGCCCCTCCCTCAGCCCTTCTCTTCTTCTCCACCAACATTGAAGCATGTGATCCCCTTTTCTGTTCAGGACTCAAGCCATGTGGTCCTGTCCAACAATAAACCATCTTTCCAAGCAGCCTCCATGTCTCCAGTGTCTTTTCCCCCACTTGGAGCCGAACCCAGAAGGACATTTCTTCCATCAGTATTACCCAGTTCCAATTTTACAATCCTCAAAATGTTCTGTTCCGACTCTTTTTCCTCATTTCCAACCATTGGTACATTTTATTCCAGATTTCATAATAATTCTGTCTTGTCTCTATTTTTGATTTCTAGTGTCAGTCTGCACAAATCAAAATGTTCTTTATTACCTCTTCTTTGGTGGGGGTGGCATCTCTCTGATTTTTCCAATGTTGTGCATATATCAATCTTGCTGCGGTTATCACGTGTAACGTTAAATATGTCTCTCCTTTACTATATTTTTCTTTTTATTATTCCCAATAGGAATAGTTCTGGTTTTTACATCTGTATTTTGGCCTAGCATCTCTTCCAACCATGTCTTTATCTGGCACCCCAAATCCTTGGCTTTAGTACATAACCACCACATATGATGAAAAGATCCTGAAGCCAAGTTACATTTCCAACACTGCGGAGATGGATCCTTATTCGTTTTTGCTAGCCTCGTGGGAGGAAGATGCCACCTATAAAACATTTTGTACAAATATTTTTTGACTAGTGTTAATTTTCTATTTCTCTTCCATGGGTTTGTTGAAAGAAATGTCCTTCTGGGTTCAGCTCCAAGTGGGGGAAGAAGACACTGGAGACATGGAGGCTGCTTGGAAAGATGGTTTATTGGTGGACAGGGCCACATGGCTTGAGCCCTGTACAGAAAAGGTGATCACATGCTTCAGTGTAGATGGAGAAGAAGAGAAGGGCTGAGGGAGGGGCTTGCTAGGCTTTTATACCCTGTTCAGTCCCACCTCTCTGTTTCCTGTTCCTGTGTAAGAAATGTATTCTGATTGGTTGTCAGACTTCCATGGTGCCATGCAGGGGGCTACTCTCTAGGCTGTGATGAGTTCTCAGATGCCTTGTGGTCAGTTGAGTATATTATCATGCCTTTCTGTAGCTGCTGGTGAAGTCTTTATTATGTAAAGTGGGCTAGCCTGGCCATCTCAATGGCCCATTAGCTGGGGATGGGCAGAAAGCTATAGGCAACTATTCTGTCTTTTGAAACATGTTTCTTTTCACATCCAGAGAAATATTCTGCCTTTTCAATATTTCCTAGGATATTTCATTTTTCTGGGAGAGGGCTGGGTGATAACTTCCCACAGCTTTATGGAGATTATCAATCCCCCGGCGTCACAGTTCTCCCAAAAAATGCTTTTTCCTAAAGGAACTGAAATTCCTCAGTTGGTTTCACTGAAAACATTTTGCTTCTCATCTAAAATGAACTGAAGAAGCTTCTTGAATGAGAAGAGAAACATTTCCAAGAAACCCAAGAAAGTCCAATTGCCTTTTGGAAAAAAAAACACCTGTGGGAATAGCTAGCAGAAGAGTTTAAGGTTAGGATCCAGTTTGGATTTTAGGATAAGGGAGGAGCCGAAGAAGAGGCACAGTTGCGCGACGTGTGTTGTGACTCGGACAATGAGGAGGTTGGGGAGGAACTTGGGCCATTTCTGGAGCCTGGGGAAGGATCTGTTGGATGATCTGCGTCGGAAGCAGAGATAGAGCCAGGGCTGTCTGACAATTCCCAGCTGCCTTTGGAGTCGGAGATAAGTGGGGAAGAAGAACAGCTGGTTCCAGATGCACGTAGGCGCAGAGCTGTCAGGAGAGGGGGACAGCTGAGGAAAAGGGGCTGACTCGGGAAGAAAGGACATGTGTGTGATGTTCCCGTGGGTCGTCCATGAGGCCAATGTGGAGAAAAGACACGGACACGAGCTTTCTCGGGATGGAGCGACCCAGATTGGGGGTCTGAGAGCCCCTTTTATTGAAATAGGACAAAGGCAGGAGGAGCAATCAGCATGTGGTTATAAACAACCTGTAAAAGTACAATTTCTAATCTACTGCTCAGGGAAGTTGTGTCTATATATGGTCAAATCCTGGGCGTCATTGGTAGGGCACATCTCAGGATGTTATGTTATGAACTATCAGGATGTTATGGAGTTTTAGGAGTTTGTTTTCTCAGCGTGGCTCTGCATGCCCCGTTATCCAGGGAAAGGCTGATGACTTCAGATATGGGAGACATGGAAAAAATAACAGCGAGAGGAGACAAGACCTTGTAAAGTGAGAAACAGAGACAAAAGTTGTGAATCAATAGAAGGAGAGAGATAAGACTCATACAAAGAGGTTCTCAGGATGTTATGTTATGAATTATCAGGATGTTATGGAGTTTTAGGAGTTTGTTTTCTCCTGTGTGGTTCAGCGTGGCTCTGCATGCCCCGTTATCCAGGGAAAGGCTGATGACTTCAGATATGGGAGACATGGAAAAAATAACAGCGAGAGGAGACAAGACCTTGTAAAGTGAGAAACAGAGACAAAAGTTGTGAATCAATAGAAGGAGAGAGATAAGACTCATACAAAGAGGTTCTCAGGATGTTATGTTATGAATTATCAGGATGTTATGGAGTTTTAGGAGTTTGTTTTCTCCTGTGTGGTTCAGCGTGGCTCCGCATGCCCTGGTATGAACTGGGCCATGGGTGACCCACACCTACACAAGGAACTATATTACAACTGATGTGGACGCTGAATGGCTCCTCCCTGGCTGGGGAATAAATAGAAGTAAAGGGGAATGTTGCTCGTAGGAGACAACAGTTCGAATTTCTTTCGGAAGATTTGCTTATTGTGGTTCTTGCCTCAGAGACTGCTTGCCAGGAATTAATTTACAGCTCTAACCCTAACCCTGGCAATTATCCAAGGACTGGTAAGATCTGTACTTCAGTTAACCCTTGGAAGGATTATTGCCTGGACTTTTTTTAGTGTGTGAATGCCATGAATTCCCAGTAGCTAAATAAAGAGGGATTTTTCGGGACAAGGAGTCTGTTTCTTGTTTCTGCTAAGGCTGGGTCAAAACAACATGGATGAGATCCCAAGAAGCGAAAAGCTTCCTGAACCCAAGGCCAGGTATGAAGAGGTGGGTAGATATAATTTAGGCTAGGAGGGCTTTCAAAGACTGGTTGTTGCAGAAAATGACAGGCGTTAGACTTCCCGGGATACAGGAGGAGTTTATTTGGCAGCCAGGTTCAGAAAGTGAGCCCATGGCTGAGCATTGCAAGTTCTGAACAACCTTCATTATCGAAGCACACGTTCTTATACATTCTCAAAAGCAACACGGAAATACTTAACACATTTCTTAGTGGTGACCTTGAGGAGAAAGCCTTATAAGGAGAGGGGGTCTTACTTCTCCTTTTGTTTATGGAGTACGTGTCATTAACAAACTTTAATTGAACCTTGGACTTTTGTTGAAAGAAATGTCCTTTTGGGTTCAGCTCCAAGTGGGGAAAAAGACACTGGAGACAAGGAGGCTGCTTGGAAAGATGGTTTATTGTTGGACAGGGCCACATGGCTTGAGCCCTGAACAGAAAAGGTGATCACGTGCTTCAATGTTGGTGGAGAAGAAGAGAAGGGCCGAGGGAGGGGCTTGCTAGGCTTTTTATACCCTGTTTAGTCCCACCTCTCTGTTTCCTGTTCCTGTGTAAGAAATGTATTCTGATTGGTTGTCAGACTCCCATGGTGCCATGCAGGGGGCTACTCTCTAGGCTGTGTTTTGAATCCAGGTATAGATGAGTTCTCAGATGCCATGTGGAGAGTTGAGTAATATCCCTTCCCCCTACAGCTGCAGTGAGGAGAAGTCTTTATTATGTAAAGTGGGCTAGCCTGGCCATCTTAATGGCCCATTAGCTGGGGATGGGCAGAAAGCTATAGGCAACTATTCTGTCTTTTAAAACATGTTTCTTTTCACATCCAGAGAAATATTCTGCGTTTTCAATATTTCCTAGGATATTTCATTTTTCTGGGAGGGCTGGACGATAACTTCCCACACTTTTGACATAGGCTTTTGACATAGACCTTTGACATAGAGACATCTTGTGGTTAGGCACTGGCTTCCTGTTTCTATTGCAAGCTCCAACTCTGTCTATGTGGCTTTTAATATAGAAGTAAAGGGGCTGTACGAGGCTGTCCAGCCTGACCCAGTAGGCTTCACACTTAATGTTGAAATCTCACTTTACGTCTGCTTTAGGTAGATACAGGTAGTCATCGACATAACCACAATGGAGCCCAACGTTTATGTTGTTAAGTGAGACTTGTCCCATTTTACAATTTTCCTTGGCACATCTGCTAAGTGAATCACCGCAGTTGTTAAATTAGTAAGACGGTTGTTAAGTGAATCCAGCTTCCCCATTGACTTTTATTATCAGACAGTTGCAAAAGGGGATCACATAATCTCGGGACACTACAACGGTCATAAGTATGAACCAGTCGCAAGGCATCTGAAGTTTGAACACACGAGCCTGAATGTTTTTTGTTCAATTGCTTTTGTTGGCTATTTTCCTAATTCCTGCAAATCATTAAAAAAAAAAGTGTCTTGCAATTTGCAGGGTTGATAAACATCAACAGCCGAATCATTATTGCAAGAAATATCCTTGCTTATATGGTTTCACGTTCTTACAGAAGGAACAGCTGTCGTTTGCGATTCAGGGTTTCAGGGGCCACAACCCAAGATTAACCAAGATTAAACCAAGATTAAAAAAACAAGCCTGCTTAGTTAGGATGGGGAGAAAAAAAAACGTCACGCGGGCGCGTGCAACGTCGCCGCCAGGGGGCAGCAGCGCCTAGGAGCGCAATCCGTTCGTCCTGGGCGAACCAGCCAGAGGGGCGGCGCCCAGTAGGAAGGCGGAGCCATGACGGGGAGGGGGCGTGACCCCGCGTGCGTGCCGCCCGTTCCGATTGGCTTGCCGCAAGCCCCGCCTTCGCGGCGCGCCCTGTCAGGCGGCGAGAGCGCGGAGCGAGAACACGTCCTCGCGCTGCAGTCTTTAATTTTAAAAAGCCCAATTAACCGTTATACAAATTAATTTCACTCCCGGGGCAAATGGGAAGGGCTGGGCGAATATTATATATATATTCATATATATATATATATATGAATGAAAGTCTCACGGCGGATTAAAAAAAAAAAGCAACGTCCCTCAGGTTGACTGACGCGCGTCAGCGTTCACACGTGACGCGCGTCAGGCCGATAAGGACGGAAAGCCGGCAGGAGGGTAATGAAAAAATAATAATAATAAAAAATCCCGTTAAGAGTTTTCGACTCCGACTTATGGAACTGGGTGCTGGAGGTTTTTAAGACGAAACCGGGCAGACTTTGTTGTCTGCAACGGTGTAACTGCCTGAGGAAAGGGGGCTCGACTAGATGACCTCCGAGATACCTTCCAACTCGATTCTGATTCTGAGGGAGGATGAAGCGCGGGGAAAAAAAGCGCGGCCTTCACACACCCTCCCCACAATAGCTTCCCTCAGGAAATTGTGGGTGCTCCATCCCTGGAGCTTCTTTTTTTTTTAAAAAAAAAGGAACGGACCCCCATTTGTCTGAAATGGCACATAGCGTGTGGTGGCTGAGGAAAGGGGGCTGGACTAGAAGACCTCCGAGGTCCCTTTCCAGCTCGGTTCTGATTCTGAGGGAGGATGAAGCGCGTAAAAAAAAAAAAAGCGCGGGCTTTTTTTTCCCCGGGGCGGGGCCGAGAAAAAGAAGTCTCGCGCGGTTTCTTCCCCGCTCCCCCCCCCCGGAGGCCTAGCCGCGCACGCGCAGCCACGCCCCTCCCTCGCCCCCCCGCCCCGTGGCTGCGAGGGGGCCGGGCGCCGCCAGGGAATCGCCCTCCCCCTCGCCGGCCACGCCCCCCCCCGCACGGCCACGCCCCTCCGCTCGTCTGCCCCCCGCGCCGCTGCAGCCGCAGCATCGGAGCCCGGCCCGGCCCGGCTTCGAACCCCCGCCGCTCGGCGCCCGCCTGGCCGTTGCCGTCCCGGGCGGGGAAGGATTGATGTGGAGGCCCAGAGCGGCCCCGCCGCCACCGCCATGCAGCCGCCGCCGAGGAAGGTGAGCGGGGAGAACGGCGGGGATCGGTGGGGGGGGGGGGACGGACGACGACGAGGACCCCGGCGGAGCAACGGGGATGCCGGGTCCAGCCTCGGCGCTGGCGGCTTCCCAGGAGGAGAGACGACCCACCCGGCGATCGGGAGAGGCGGGGTCCCGGCGGGAGCTCCGCGGAAGGGTCTCGACGGGGTGGGGGGCATCGAAGGGGTTGGGGGGGGCTGTAGGGCGGAGGAGGGGCTGCATGGATGAGGTGGGGGATTTGGGGGGGCTGTAAGGTGGAGGAGGGGTTTGGGGGGCTGCATGGATGAGGTGGAGGATTTGGGGGGGGCTGTAGGATATAGGAGGGGTTTGGGGGCTGCATGGGGGAGGAGGGGGATTTGGGGGGCTGTAGGGCGGAGGAGGGGCTGCATGGATGAGGTGGGGGATTTGGGGGGGCTGTAGGGTGGAGGAGGGGGATTTGGGGGCTGCATGGGGGAGGGGGGGCTTGGGCTGCATGGAGGGAAGAGGAAAGACGGGGAGCTGCATGGAGGAGGCGGTGGTTTGGGGGGCTGCAGGTTTGAGGAGGGGGTCTTAGGGGGTCTGCATGCAGGAGGAGGAGGAGGGGGGCGAGGAGCTGCATGGAAGAGGAGGGGGTCTTGCGGGGTCTGCAGAGGCTGGGGAGGGTCAGCGGGAAGCGGGAGGCTGCAAGATGGGCTTTGCTTGAGGCTGCTCCGCGGACCTTCACCCCCCCTCCTCTTCCCCCTGCCTACCGAAGGGGGGACTCCTCCTGAAAAAAACGGACCCCCGACCTGGAGACAAGGATGACCCCGTCGTTGTGGGGATGCAGCTGCTTGCTTCAATGCAAGCCTGCTTGGGGGTCCGGTGGGAGCTGGGAGGGTTGTGATTGGGGGTCCTGACACCCCGTCTCCCCCAACTCCAGCCAGGATTTGAAACAGCCAGGATGCTTGGCTCAGCTCGAGCTGCCTCCCCCACCTCTGGGGAGGTCCTTCAGAGATTTGGGGGGGGATTTCAGCACCCATCATCCCCAGCCAGTCTCCTTGGGCCAGGCAGGAAGACGACTGGGGTGGAGGACAAGTTGACTTGTCCCCAAAGCTTCCCCCCAATTGGCTTTTTGATCTGAGGAGGAGAGCTGGGAATCCCCAGGGGGACAAATCTGGGCTGGACAGATCCGGGGGCCCCCAACTCATATTTTCCTCCCAGGTTTCCAGGCCTGCTTTCCTTCTTGGCCAGGGTCAAAGGGCTGGGTGGGGTGGAACTGTCCAGTTGGCCTGATTGAAGGGAGGCTATTTTTAGGGGTTGGGTCCCAGCCAGGGAGACTTCAGCCGGCCAGGACGCTTCTGTCTGGCCGGCCCCGTTGCAGGAAGGGACAATCCGTGGCGTGGGGGGGTCTCCAGAAGGGCTGCAAGACCCACGAGACACCCCCCCCCAATCCATGGGGCAGCCCTTGCCAGCCTTTCCTCTGGGCAGGAATGGGGGGGATAGATCTCGAGGTCTTATTTATCTAAGAAACCCATTTAGACAGCTGCCCCATCTCTTGCATAACTGGAACCCATAGCCCGCCTTGGCCCCGAAGATAAAATAAACGTGTGTGTGTGTGTGTGTGTGTGTATGTGTGTTTAAAACAACAACAACAGCAGCCACCCACACCAGAGTGTGCCTGCGTGTTCAGACCTGGCTATAATTCATCGGGGAGGGAAAGAGGTTTCATTTTTGTCAACAAAAGGCTGGGCTTTTTCAGAGGGGAGGGAGGAAAGGACGGGCGAAGGAGGAGGAGGAGGAGGAGTGTGATCTTGGCTTGCCCCCCCCCCCCATCGGGGGTTTATTTAGCGGGGTGGGCTCAGCCTGGCAAGCCAAGTTTTGCCCATGTTTACAGGCCATTGGTTGTTGAACATGGTTTGCTCTGGCCCCTTCGAGTTTCAGATGGGGTTCGGGTGGAGATAGGAGTTTCCCTGTAGGGGGATGAAATTTGCTTTGGGGAAATAAAAATAAAAAGTTCAGCCTTTCTGTTTTTAAAAGAAAAAAAGTCCCCTACAGGGTGGATTTTTTTGTTGTTGTTGAAAATTTAAATGTCTTTTTTTCCCCCTTTCCTTGAGATGATTTTGCTCTTTCTTGGGTAAAAATACTGGATTTCATTTGGAGGTGTTAGAAATAGGGGTATCTGTCCCCCCCCCCCAGGGGTGGGGGGAACTTATTGCAGCTGAGCTAATAGCAGGTGACAGGATACAGGTAGTCCTTGAGTTACGACCACAGTTGAGCCCCAAATTGATGGCGCTAAGTGAAGCATGTCTTGAGTTTGCACGAGTTTTATTGCCACGGCTGTTAAGTGAATCGTTGCGCTCCTTACACGGTTGTTAAGTGAATGTGGATTCCCC
This sequence comes from Thamnophis elegans, assembly GCF_009769535.1. Classification (NCBI taxonomy): domain Eukaryota; kingdom Metazoa; phylum Chordata; class Lepidosauria; order Squamata; family Natricidae; genus Thamnophis; species Thamnophis elegans. Next base: position 2,139,722 of record NC_045546.1, read on the forward strand.
ACCATTGACTTGGCTTGCCAGGAGGCCGCAAAAGGGGATCGCAGGAGGACCCCCAAGAACACGGCGACCGTCATAACTATGAGTCAAGTGTCTGAAGTTTGATTCCCGCAACTGCAACGGTCGTAAGAGTGAAAAGCAACCATAAATTCCCAGTTGTAACTTTGAACGATCACCAAATGAACTGTTTGTAGGTTGAGGACAAGCCGGAGGGACCTTGGAGGTCTTCTAGTCCAGTCTCCTTAAAAGCCTCCAGTGATGCCTGAATGGCTCAACTAGCTTCGTTTCCCACCTGCTTTTCTTCTTCTTTCGAATACAAAACGGTGGGGATTTCCCCTCCTAAATATAGAGCAGTGTGAATGCAGCCCTCTTATTCTCTAGAGCAGGGTTTCTCAACCTTGGCGACTTTAAATCCTGTGGACTTCAACTCCCAGAATCCCCCAGCCAGCGCAACTGCGCTGGCTGGGGGATTCTGGGAGCTGAAGTCCACAGGACGTAAAGTCGCCAAGTTTGAGAAACACTGCTCTAGAGAGAAAGAAAAGTTTAAAAACACAATTTCTTAAAGCAATTTCCTAGTAGGGATTCCCACAACATGATTTTGAACCCTGGCGAACCAGGAAATTTGATTGACACCTGGCCTTTTAAGCCACATTTTTAATTACCATCGTAACTCTGGTCACGAAATGTTGTGTCTCGAAGACTACCTGTATTTAGCCATGGCGGGCAATCCTCAACCGACTGATATTGCAATGGCGCTGAAATAAAGAAACTTAGGACCGGTCCTCGCAATTACGACGTCCTCATGGCCACATGATGGCAATGCAGAATTCACTTGGCAGACGGGGGTGTATTCATGCCACAGTTGCAGAGCCCCCTGGGGTTACGCCATCCGACTCGCAGAGCCGATCGAAGGGAGCTGGGTTTCACTTAACGACCGCGTGATTTGCTTAACGCCCATGCGAAAGGTTGTAAATTCGGGTTGGTTTCTTTGTTTGGCAAGGGGAATCCTCATCCCGATTGTGAGTGTGTAAAGGTATATCGCTTAACACGCAAGGAAACCCAACCGTGGCCACATTAAGACCCCCTGGACTTCAACTCCCAGAATTCCCCAGAGATCTGATTGACACCTGGGCTTTTCCACCTGGGGAATCAGAAAGTTTTCCTTGACCAGTGGGAAAAAAAGCAAAGGATTACCCAACAAATCTGTCAAGAATGTACATTTTTTCCATTCGGGGGAACAGCGCACATTTTTTGCATTTACGGATCGCAAGTAATCCTCGCATTTATAACCGTTTAATGACCGCTTGAATTTGCAAAGGCCCTGTAAAAAAAGTAACACACAACCGTTTTTTACATGGATGACCATTGCATCATCCCTAGGGACACCTGATCAAAATTCAGGCGCTTGACATCCGATTCGTATTTGTGAACTAAATACAGGCAGTCCTCGACTTACAACGGTTCATTTCGTGACCAGAGTTACGACGGTCATGGGAGAAAAAGGGGACTTGCCACCATTTTTCACACTCACAACCGTTGCAGCTGTAATCAAAAGTCAGATACTTTAATTGATTCATATTTACGACGGTCGCAGTGTCCCGGGGGGGGTCACGTGATTCCCCTTTTGCAACCTTCTGACCAGCAGTCAATGGGGAAGCCGGATTCACTTAACAACCGTGCGACTAGCTTAACAGCGGCAGGGATTCACTTAACAACTGTGGCGAGAAAGGTGGTAAAGCCTGAAGAACGTGCCTTGCTTAGCAACAGACGTTTTGGGCCCAATTGTGGCCGTAAATCGAGGACTATCAGTACTTGCAAATAAAATCTGAAGGTGTCTGATGGATATTTTTCCAATTAACACACTTGATTAAAAGGCAGCAAATATCAGGAGTTTTACAGGGCTGGAAAGGGCCAGTGAGGAGGAGAGCTTCCGCCTGTTAATAAAATGAGGTAATTGGAAAAGGAGCTAGTCCTTAAGATATTTTTTTTCCTAATATATACTAATGTGGCTTTCCCTACTGTGAATCCATTATGGGTCCTATTAGCTCTTGGAAGGATTTTTCCATTTTCCTCCTCCCCTTCTTGTTTATCAAACTGTTTCCGTGAGTTCATTTAATTCTTTCCAGGGTTTAAACTGGAGAACCTTCAAAGCGGGGAATATTAATATTTAAACCTTTAACCTTCAAATAACTTAACAGCATCCTGATGGTTGACTCTAGCGAAGAGCAGAGAGGATGAAGGTTTCTCTTTTCTTTCTATCGATCTGCCCTTTTTTTTTTTAAAAAAAAATGAGCTCACGAAACTTTTTAAAGTTGCGTTTCCTGCCCCGCTGGAATTATTGCCGAGTTGACATTCCTTTTTTTTGGCCGAGGCTAGCTTCCATCTGATTCAAGGGTCACCTGAGTATAAAGGTGACTTTTCCGCAGAGGTATTTGATTATTTCGGAACACGGCGGACTTTGCTTGCGATAATCATTCATAATGCAGGAAATGTTGCATCTCCAGATTGTTTCTAAGAGAGATCAAACCATTTCAGTTTCCAAAGTTATGTTGGCATGATTTCTTTTGAAAAAAAAAAAACACGGCAGTCATTCGGTTGCCAGCTGTAAGGTAGGGGAAATCACAATGCAGGTAGTCCTCAACTTACGACCACAATGCCCCCCTCCCTTCCCCACTTTTCTGCTGCTCAGGGAAACATTTGCTAGGTGAATTTTGCCCGATTTTTATCACCTTTCTCGCCACAGTTGTCAAGTCAGGGACACGGTTGTTAAGTGAATCCGCCTTCCCCGTTGACAGAAGGTCACAAAAGGGAAATCGCGTGACGCTGCGACCGTCGTAAATATGAATCAATCAAAGTATCTGAATTTTGATTATGTGGCCACGGAGAAACTTCAATGGTTGTAAGTGTGAAAAGTGGTCCTACGTCACATTCGCAATTACCGTCGTAACTCTGGTCACTAAATGAGCTGTTGTAAGTCGAGGACTACCTGTTTTTAGCCATGTCAGGCAATCCTTGACTTATTACCATTCGTGTAGCGACCGGCCGACATTACAACGGCGCCGAAGTGAAGTGACTTACGACCAGTCCTCGCAATTCCAACTCCCTCATGGGTGTGTATTTATACCACAGTCTCACTGTGGTTGTTATTCAATCCCCATTTGTGACCTTCAAAGCAATTCCCGACTCACAAAACCGATGAAAGGAAGCTGGATTCAATTTAACAACCACCTGCTTCGCTTAGCGACCACGCAGAAGGTTGTACATTCAGGTTGATTCCTTTGTTTAGCAATGGGAATTCTCGTCCCAAATTGTGAGTGTAAAGGTATATCATTTAACACCCAAGGATTCCCCATGTTGGGCGTAGTTAAGACCCCCATGACTTCAATTCCCAGAATTCCCCAGCCAGCCATGCTGGCTGGGGAATTCTGGGAGTTGAAGTCCAGGGGGTCTTAACCTGCCCAACGTGGATAAACCCCAACTTACAACATTTACATTATTAAATGAGAAAGACGTGGAAGGAAATAATTATTTTTTTTTTAAAAAAAAAACCACATTTTTCTCTCCTCCCAGGTGAAAATCACTCAAGAGCTGAAACTCATCCAGGCTGAGCAGATGACAAAACTTCAAGCGAAGCATCAGGCAGAATGCGACTTACTTGAAGACATGAGGTATACAATTAACAGCCACGTTTATTTATATTTTTTCCCAGAGCTCCTTTTTGGGACAACAGTTTGGGTTACAAAACGCCAGGAACTGATGGAATTTCCTTTTAAGATTTCCTGCCTTCGAACTCCGCAAAGGCCTCGCCACAGCTGGAAGTTATAATGGCAACTAACACAATGCATGTTTTTTTTTCCCTCCCCAAGTTGGAAAACCCGGCCATTAATAACGATGGGAGACCAAGGGGTCCAAAATGATTGTTGTTTTTTTGTGATTCTGGAAGTGAGTCAGATTCTTGACTGCTTCGCCTCCAAAAAGAGCCAGAATTGGTCATTCTGCAAATTGGCTTTTGAAAATATATATATCTATATCTATCTATGTATCTATCTATCTATGTATCTATCTATCTATATCTATATCTATATCTATATCTATATCTATATCTATCTATCTATCTATCTATCTATCTATCTATCTATCTATCATCTACCTACCTACCTACCTACCTACCTACCTACCTACCTATCTATCTATCTATCTATATATATATATGACCGGTTAGTCCTTGACTTGTGGCCACCATGGAGCCCAAAATTTCTGTTGCTAAGTGAGAGATTGGTGGTGTGAGTTTTGCCCCATTTTACGAGGTGGCGCAGTGGTTAGGGTGCAGTACTGCAGGCCACTTCAGCTGACTGTTATCTGCAGTTCAGCGGTTCTAATCTCACCGGCTCAAGGTTGACTCAGCCTTCCATCCTTCCGAGGTGGGTGAAATGAGGACCCAGACTGTGGGGGCAATATGCTGACTCTGTGCTTAGAGAGGGCTGAAAGCCCTATGAAGCGGTATATAAGTCTAACTGCTATTGCTATTGCTATTCTTGCCACGGTTGTTGAGTGAATCACTGCAGTTGTTAAGTGAATCTTGCTTTCCCACTGACTTCGCTTGTCTGGAAGTCACAAAGGGGGATGACGTGGCTCCGGGGACATTCTGAACGTTGTAAATTTGGGGTCGCTTGCCGAACCTCTGAATTTTGATCATGTGACCATGGAAATGCTGTGCTGGTCATAAGTGGGAGGACCGGTCATAAGCCCACTTTTTGCAGTGCTGTTGTGGCTTTGAATAGTGGCTCGAGAAATGGCTGCAAGTCCTCGACTTGCAACAGTTCATTTAGCGACCGACCAAAGCTACAACGGCACTGAAAAAAAATGACTTCTTATCTCTTTTCACACTTGCAACATCCCCATGGTCACGTGAGTCAGACTTTTGCAGCTGACTCATATTTATGACGGTCGCAGTGTCCCGGGGGGGGGTCACGTGATCCCTTTTTGCGACCTCCGGGCAAAGTCAACAGGGAAAGCCAGATTCATTTAAAGACGGCGTTCCTCATTCAACAACCGCAGCGATCCGCTTAACAGCTGTCGTAAGGAAGTTCGTAAAATGGGGCAACGCTCGCTTAAGGAACATTCCGCCTAGCAACATAAGCGCTGGGCTCAATTGTGGCCGTAACTTGAGGACTGCCTGTACTACTAATGCCCATAATTAGACTTTCTTCTCCTTAGCATTTTATCCCCTTTTTTTATTTTAAAAGAATCCATGGGGGGAGGAAAGCGAGCTGGAGAAACATTCATTGGCTCTTGGTGTAAGAGAGCATCGATTTCTTGGGACAGGCCTGCGAAGAAATATTTGCATGCGATCAATAAAACATCAGCGTTGGTGGGCTTTCTGATTGCAAATCCCGCACACGATTAGGGCGCCTCGCAAATTACTCCTGGCAATTCCGAGGACTTTCTTAGCAAATTAGAAAGCATTCGGCGTGATAAAAGCCGTCTTATCAATAGTCAATCTGGATGCTTGTCTGGCATTAAGATCCTCCTGATGTCGGGGTGGAAATTTTGCCGCGTCTTTTCCGCAAGAATGCTCGCTCTCTTTTTAAAAAAAATATTTACTTGCACTGAAATTGCTGGCCGGACCGGTTACTATAGTCTGTAAGGTATTTGTTCCCATCCATAAGGATTGCATTTTATGATCGTTAGGAATTCGTTCTGCATGTCACAGTTGGGTACGTCCTTGTCTGAAAAGTTCGTGTTGGCTGAACAGAATGTCTTGCCAAGGTTATCTTCTCATCTTTTGAGATCCAATTATATCATAAATTTATTTTATTTATTTATTTGTCTTGTCCACTCCCGGAGGACTCCGGGTGGCTCACAAAAGACAAGGGAAAGGGGGAAAACGAGACAAAGACAACATATTAAAAACAAAACCAATATTCACAATTTCCGTGGAGGTAGATGCTTCTCAGCTCCCCCCAGCCTGCTGGAACAGCCAGGACTTGGTGGCTTTGCGGAAGGCCGGGAGGGTAGTAAGGGTCCGGATCTCCACGGGGAACTCGTTCCAGAGGGCTGGAGCTGCAACAGAGAAGGCCCTCCCCCGGGGAGTCGCCAGCCGACATTGGCTGGCAGATGGAATCCGGAGGAGACCCAACCTGTGCGATCTAATTGGTCTGAGAGAGGTAATCGGCAGGAGGCGGTCTCTCAGGTACCCGGGTCCGATGCCATGTAGGGCTTTATAGGTAGCGACCAGCACCTTGAAGCAGATTCGGAGACTAATAGGTAGCCAGTGCAGCTCGCGGAGGATAGGTGTAACGTGGGTGTACCTGGGTGCACCCACAATCGCTCCCGCGGCTGCATTCTGGACTAATTGGAGTCTTCGAACACTCTTCAAGGGCAGCCCTTGAAGCCATAAATACATGGCTAGCAAGAATAAAGAAAAGAATATAAGTACTTTTGTTGACCCGTGAGCTTGAGATGTGGGAGAAGAAAAAAAATGAACCTTTTATTTTAGGTGAATTGTTTTCTATAGAAATGGCTAGTTTATAGTATTACGGAGGAATGAAAAGTGGTGGTTTGATTTTAATGCTTAATTTTACTGCAACGGAGGGAGTCAGAAGTCATTTTTAAAAACTTTCTCCCCTCCCCATCCCATCGCTTCTCTTTCCCCTTCTCCTCCCCCCCCCAGCACTGTGACTTCCTATTTGCTTTGTATTTTATTGTATAACCTAATCAAAAACGTCTAAACTCAAATGAATAGATGGCTGGCATGAGTGCGAGGGCAGTGCCTCGTACATAACATTTGTTTTTAAAAAAAGTTGTTTTGTCTTAACCACAAAGAAAAATGAGCTTGTTATTTGGCAAGTACCGTGTAAGAAATTACTGCGAAAGTACTGTGTAAGAGTTTGGAAATTGCAGTGGAAGTGTTACGTTTGTTAAAGGTTCTCAGCACAGATAATAGAATAGAATAGCAGAGTTGGAAGGGTCCTTGGAGGTCTTCTAGTCCAACCCCCTGCCTTGGCAGGAAACCCTATACCAATAGCAATAGCAGTAGACTTATATACCGCTTCATAGGCCTTTCAGGCCTCTCTAAGCGGTTTACAGAGAGTCAGCATATTGCCCCCAACAATCTGGGTCCTCATTTTACCCACCTCGGAAGGATGGAAGGCTGAGTCAACCCTGAGCCGGTGGGATTTGAACCGCTGAACTGCTGATCTAGCAGTAGCCTGCAGTGCTGCATTTAACCACTGCGCCACCTTGGCTCTACCAGGGGTGTCCAAACTTGAGAACTTTTAAGACTTGTGGACTTCAACTCCCAGAATTCCCCAGCTGGCCGGCTGGGGAATTCTGGGAGTTGAAGTCCACAAGTCTTAAAGTTCCCGAGTTTGGACACCTCTGCCCAATACCATTTCAGACAAATGGTTATCCAATATCTTCTTAATGTTCAACTGGTGATCAAAACCAAGCCCCCGTTACTAAGCAAGATAGTTGTTAAGTGAGTTTGCCCCATTTTCACCACCTTCCTTGCCATAGTTGTTAAGTGAATCGCTGCAGATAAGTAGGTTGTTGAGCGAAACTGGTTTCCCCGTTGTCAGAAGGTCGCAAAAGGGGGAAATCACGTCACCCCCGGGCATTTGAAACCGTCATGAATACATGCCAGTTGCCAGGCATCTGAATTTTGATACGTGACCATGTAGTGGTTGTAAGAATAGAGCTGGAAGGGAGCTTGGAGGTCATCTAGTCCAACCCCCTGCTCAAGCAGGAGGCCCTCTACCATTTCAGACAAACAGCTATCCAGTCTCTTCTTAAAAACCTCCACTGATGGAGCACCCAACAACTTCTGTTCCACCGTTTAATGGTCCTCCCTACTCGGGGTCCCTTCAATCTTTTCCCCCTACGGACAGTCCTCGACTTACGAACGCTTACTTAACGACCACTTGAGGTTACAGTTGGCCTCCCGAAGAGCTAACTCCCCGTAGACACCGCTGTGGGAACATGGTTCCTTATTTGTAAGCGCCAGCTTCTGACGATGAGCTGGCACCGTGTTGCCTCAACAGCTTGGCCAATTAAGGCTCGGTTGGCAACGCAGATGTCAAAGCTTTTCAGTGCAAGATGGGAAGGAAATAATTCACAGACGGAAATAAGACGGTGGGGCACCGAGGGAGGAGGGCTTGGCTACCTCCCCCGCCCTCTGATGGAGAAAGGATTTCCAGTTTGACTCATGGAAAAGAACGGAGCTGGAATTCCTATTGTTACGGAGTTCGATATCTTTGACGTGCACAGGTACAGTATGTATAATCTTTATTGTCATTGTACTTAAATATAATGAAACTGGTTATATAGGTGTATCTAGGCGGTATATAGGTAGTGTAGGTGGTACCTTACTCAACAGTAGCAACTGTGAGAGGGATCTTGGAGTCCTAGTGGACAACCATTTAAGTAGGAGCCAGCCGTGGGCAGCAGCTGCCAAAAAAGCCAACACAGTTCTAGGCTGCATCAACAGAAGGAGAGAATCAAGATCACGTGAAGGGTTAATACCACTTTATAAGGCCTTGGTAAGGCCACACTTGGAATATGGCATCCAGTTTTGGTCACCACGATGTAGAAAATATATGGAGACTCTAGAAAGACTGCAGAGAAGAGCAACAAAGAGGATTAGGGGACTGGAGGCTCAAACATATGAAGAACGCTTGCAGGAACTGGGTATGTTTAGTTTAATAGAAAGAAGGACCAGGGGAGACATGATAGCAGCCTTCCAATATCTCAGGGGTTGCCACAAAGAAGAGGGAGTCAAACTATTCTCCAAGGCACCTGAGGGCAGGACAAGAAACAATGGGTGGAAATTAATCAAGGAGAGAAGCAACTTAGAACTGAGGATAAATTTCCTGACAGTGAGAACAATTAACCAGTGGACCAGCTGGCCTCCAAAAGTTGTCGGTGCTCCAACACTGGAGGTTCTTAAGAAGAGATTGGATAAAAATTTGACTGAAATGGTATTAGGGTCTCCTGCTTGAGCAGGGGGTTGGACTAGAAGACCTCCAAGGTCCCTTCCAACTCTGCCATTCTGGTAGGTAGGTAGGTTGGTGGTTGGGTGTGGGTGGGTGGATGGATGGATGGATGGAAAGAAGGAAGGAAGGAAGGAAGGAAGATCCTGATGGATGGATGGATGGAGAGACAGAGACAGACAGACATAGAGATGGATGGATGGAAAGATGTAGATACTGAGGGAGAGAGAGATAGAGAGGGAGGGAGAGAGAGATGGATGGATGGATGGATAGAGATAGATGGATAGATGATAGATAGATAGATAGATAGATAGATAGATAGATAGATAGATAGATAGATGATAGATAGATAGATTAAAAATACAATTATAATGCATAAGTTGCTTATGAGTATAGGGTCTCTTGTTTGTGCAGGGGGTTGGACTAGAAGACCTCCAAGGTCTCTTCCAACTGTCATTCTGATAGGTAGGTGGGTGGGTGGGTGGGTGGATGGATGGATGGAAGGAAGGAGATACTGATGGGTGGATGGATGGGATGGAGAGACAGACAGACATAGAGATGGATGGATGGAAAGATGTGTCTACTGAGGGAGAGAGAGGGATAGAGATAGAGATGGATAGAGATATATAGACAGATAGATGAAAATACAATTATAATGCATACATTGCTTATAAGTATAGGGTCTCCCACTTGAGCAGGGGGTTGGACTGGAAGACCTCTAATCCCCCAGCCAGCCTGGGTTTCTGGGAGTCATCAAACTGCAACATGCAAGATTCCTGGCACTCTGATTTCCCTCCTGCCGCTGTCATTACAACTTCTAAATGCAAGAAAGATTCGCTGGATTTCAAAAATGTATTGTTAATTGGACGGCAGACGCACTGACAGTTCTCCCTCCCACTTTTTATCATCTTTTAAACATGAGCTGCACAAATCTCCTGTCAGCCAACAAACTCTGTATTTTTTTAAACGTTTCTCTTTGCTCCTTATTTCTGTTGTAAAATATGCAGATGCCGAAAAGTTTTTTTTTTTTTTAATCAACTTTAGGCGGTGTTGATTACCTGCCTCGGCAGTGAGAAAATCGCCCCCCCCTCTTCCCCAAACCATCAGGGCTTTAAAGTTAATTCAGATGTCAAATATGCATTGTTAATTGTTGGAGGTTAATGAATTAACACTTCTAGGTTTAAATGTGCTTCAGTGCCCGTGGTGGAGTTTTTAAAGAGAGGATTTTGAAGCGGCTGGTAAGGTGACAGATGTCTTCCTTTAATTTCCATCTTTTTTTCCCAATATTTCAGAGGTTCCAATCCACTCTAATCTCAGTTTAGCTGTCTTTTAAAACTCTGTTCCTTTGTGCGTGCATAAAAAAAAATCACATTTAAGAGGAGGGGAGGAAGAGACTTAAGAAATACGAGCGTACGCTAAACCGATTTGTGGATCTCAAAAATACGTTCTGCAGTGGGTGGTTTTTTTTTAATGGCTAAAGAAGACAGACAATATGCAGACAAGCTTTGGGACTTGTATGCTAGTTTGAATGGTACAGGATTTCCTGCCTGAGCTGGGGTTGGACTAGATGATCTCCAAGGTCCCTTCCGACTCTGTTATTCCTTGGCCAGAGGAAATACGTTTGATTAAAAAACTTCCAGAAATCCTGGGAACAAATACAGGTAATCTTTGATTTAGTAACGACAACTGAGCCCCAATTTTGCAGTTGTCAAGTGAGTTGTGCCCTCATTTTATGACCTGCTTTGCCATGGTTGTTAAGTGAATCAAGCGGTCGTTAAGGAAATCTGGCTTCCCTCCCCCATTGGCTTTGCCTATCAGAAGCCACCTAGGAAGGTCACAAAAGGGGACCGCAGAAACACCCCCCTCCTCCCGGGACATTGCCACCGTCATAAATATGAGCCAGTGGCCAAATGTCTGAATCCCGATCCCGTGAGCATGGAGTGGTCATAAGTGTGAGAAGCATCTCTTTTTACAGGGCTGCTGCTGCTGAATTTCGAAAGAACGGTTGTAAGCAGAGAGCGACTTATGTCCAGGCTGTCCTGGAGTTATGACCATAATGGAAGCTGCCCACCACGGTTGTAAAAAGGATTGGCTATGGGGCCATCTTGGTTTTACGATCATTTTTCTGGCCATTGTGAACAAATCGCCGCGGTTGTTAAATAAACCAGTAGTTTACTATGAGTGCAGTTTTTCCCCCTCCCAAAACTGGAAATAAATGTCGGTTTTCAGCAAAACCGTAGTTTAAAAAAAAATATGGCCACAGGACTTCAGGATGCTGCAAATGTCAAACCGATATGTGTGTATGACACTTGTAGCTGTCATGGGATCACAATCCACATCCTTCACTGCCAACTTCCAACAGGCAGACTCGATGGGAGAGGCCTGATTTGCTTAACAACCGCAATGATTCGCTTAATGGCTGTGGCAGAAAGGGCGTAAAAATCGGGCGCAATTCAACTTCAAACCATATTGTTTATGAGCAATGGAAATTCTGATTTTACCTGCCTGCGGTTTGATTTTATTTATTTATTTTGGTCTCAACCATTCTGGGCATGTAGGTCTAATTTCTTTTTGCTTGCCTGGGGGCAAAGCTTAAAACCCACGAATATCGAAATCTTCTCAACTCTGGAAGCTGGAAGATGAATATTTGGCATAGTAATTCATCTTCAAGGGGAAGGCGTTGACGTCTGCCTGGAATATAGGCGGCCATGGTTGGAGGACAGGACGATAGTCCGCAAAGGGCACTCAATCAATCCATCAGAGTAGAGCTGGAAGGGGCCTCAGAGGTCTTCTAGTCCAGCCCTCTGCTCAAGACCTCATACCATTTCATATAGATGGCTGTCCAGTCTTTTTTTTAAACCTCTTATTCTCTCTCTCTCTCTCTCACACACACACACACAGTCAGACACACCTATCTATCTATTTATCTATCATCTATCTTATCTATTATCTATCTATCTGTCAATCATCTATCTCCTATCTATCTCTTTTTCTCTCTGCTGTATCTATCCATAACTTACTCTCTCTCTCTATCATCCATCCATCCATCCATCTATCTCTGTCTGTCTGTGTATCTATCTATCTATCTATCTATCTATCTATCTATCTATCTATCTATCTATCCATCCATCCATCCATCCATCCATCCATCCATCCATCCATCTCTTATCTATCAATCTATCATCTATCTCTTATCTCTTATCTGTCTATCAATCATTTATCTATCAATCTATCAATCTATCATCTATCTACCTATCTATCTTTTTTCTCTCTGCTGTCTATCTATCCATACCTCTCTCTCTATCATCTATCTATCTATCTATCTATCTATCTATCTATCTATCTATCTATCTATCATCTATCTCTTTTTCTCTTTGCTGTCTATCTATCCATAACTCACTCACTCACTCTCTATCATCCATCCATCCATGTCTGTCTGTCTGTCTGTCTATCTATCTATTTATCTATCTATCTATCGATAGATAGATAGATATAGATATAGATATAGATGGATATATAGATATAGATATAGATGGATATATCATCTATCTCTTATCTGTCTATCAATCATCTATCTATCAATCTATCATCTATCTACCTGTCTCCTTTTCTCTCTGCTGTCTGTCTATCCATAACTCACTCACTCTCTCTCCTATCTAATCTATCATCTATCTAGTTATTTAGCTATCATCTAGCCAGCTATTATCCATCTTTCTCTCTATTCAGTATCTATCCCTCCCTCCCTCCCTCCCTCCCTCCCAGAATAACAGAGCTGGAAGGGACCTTGGAGGTCTTCTAGTCCAACCCCCTGCTCAAGCAGGAGACTCTATACCGTGTCACACAAATGGCTGTCTAGTCTCTTCTTCAAAGCCTCCAGTGATGGAGCCCCCACAACCTCTGGTGGCAAGCAGTTCCACTGGTTAATTGCCCTCACTGTTGGGAAGTTTCTCCTTAGTTCCAGGTTGCTTTCTCTCCTTGATGAGTTTCTACCCGTCGCTTCTTGTCCTGCCTTCTGCCCTGTCCTTTTTGTACACAGGAACATCACCCGTTCACGCATCACATCAGGAATCCTTGGCTCGAAGCAAGTCCTTAGGGCAGGTTTTTCCCATCCGTGCCCATTAATGCAGCTGCAAGTCAACCGTGAGTCACCTGGCTTGCAAAGCACATGAGGCTCTCTGTGAATCAGAATTCCACCCAGACGCCTGGAGTTGCTCCTTCACCTCCTGCAGGGACTCACGCGCGACAGTGACAGTCCCTAAAAATCGTGGCACGACAAAACCGCGCTCGACTAAGCCGCGCCCGATTAAACCGCATCGCTGACGTCATCAACAGGGCGACAACAGCCAGCGCGGAGAAAGAAGGGCGCTTTAAATAGCGCTTTGAAAGCAAGCCGATTCAAGTTAAGGTAAGGGTTAGGTTTAGGGTTAGCTTTAGGGTTAGGGTTAAGTTTAGGTTTAGGGTTAGGTTAAGGGTTAGGATTAGGTTTAGGGTTAGGTTAAGGGTTAGGGTTAGGGTTAGGGTTAAGTTTAGGGTTAGGGTTAGGTTAAGGGTTAGGGTTAGGGTTAGGTTAAGGGTTAGGGTTGGGGTTAAGTTTAGGGTTAGGGTTAGGTTAAGGGTTAGGTTTAGGGTTAGGTTAAGGGTTAGGTTTAGGGTTAGGTTTAGGATTAGGTTTAGGGGGGTTAGGTTTAGGTTTAGGGGTTAATTTTAGGTTTAGCGTTTACAGCGTTCTTCTGTCTCCGCGCTGTTGTCGCCCTGTTGATGACGTCAGCTACGGGGTTCGTCGAGCGCGGTTTAGTCGAACGCGGTTTTGTGGTGGAACCCCTAAAAATATTAGAACCATTTCTAATATTGCATCTATTGTGAGCAATAAGGAGGGGGGGGAAACCACACACATACACCCCCCCCCCCCACTTCTCCGCTACTCCCATTTAAACCGAAATGGATAGGTAATAAACGTAATTGTCTGTGGATAAAACAGTAACAGCCGGGAACAATGAGCTGCTGTGTCTCTCAACGCAGGCTGGAATTTGGTCCGGTATGAAGCTGGCGCGATCGTTTAATTAGTTCCAGTAAGTTGGCTATTTTCATAACGTCTAATTGCCCTAAAGCTGTGTTTTGAAGCAGGCCGGAGGGAACGACGCTTTGCGGGAACAATGCAGCTGACAATGCGGCTGGTGTGCAAAATGCAGCCTTCGAGGGCAGCGGGTCCTCGGCGTACGGCCACAACCGCGCCTGAAATTTCTGTTGCTAAGCGAGACGGCTGGGAATTGAGTTTCCCCACCCCCGTTTTTACGATTTTCCTCCCCTTTCTTGTTAAAGGGGATCCCTGCAGCTGCTGCCTTAAAGCTCCTTAAATGTCCGAGGAGGCTAAATAATTTGCACAGTTTAGAATTGTGACGACGAAAACACCTTTTCTACAGGTAGCCCTCTGCTTACAAGCACGACGCAGCCCCAAATTCCCGTCGCTAAGTGAGACATTTGTTAAGTGAGGTCTCGCCCCGTTTTTTTTAACGAACTTTCACCGTTGTTAAGTGAGTCACTGCGCTTGTTAAGCAGATCTGGCTCCCCCCATTGACTTTGCTGGTCAGAAGGTCCCAAAAGAGGTCACATGAGTCTTAAGACCGCAACCGTCATAAGTACGAGTCGGTTGCCAAGAGTCTGGATTTTTATCACGTGACCATTTGCAATGCTGCAATGGTGGTAAAATGTAAAAAAGCCCATTTTTTTTAAGTGCCGTTGTAACTTTGAATAGTCGCTAAGTGAATGGTTGTAAGTCGAGGAGTACCTCTGTTGGCTCACCGATGCTGGAAAGCGGTTCTTTGAAGCGTCTTAAGGACAGGACAGTTTTAATAAAAATTTTCCCCAAAAATAGCCTACAGTTCATTTACTGAAGACTACAGCTGGTGCAGAACGCAGCCGCGTGAGCGATATGGGGTGTATCTAGATACACCCATGTTACACCTATCCTCCGCGAGCTGCATTGGCTCCCCATTGGTCTCCGGACGTGCTTCAAGGTGCTAGTCGTTACTTTTAAAGCCCTACATGGTTTAGGACCTGGCTACCTGAGAGACCGCCTCCTGCCACTTACCTCCCAACGACCAATAACATCACACAGGTTAGGCCTCCTCCGGGTGCTGTTGACCGGACAATGCCGGCCGGCGACTCCCCGGGGGAGGGCCTTCTCTGTAGCTGCGCCGGCCCTGTGGAACGATCTACCCGTAGAGATCCGGACCCTTCCCACTCTCCCGGCCTTCCGCAAAGCCGTCAAGACCTGGCTGTTCCGGCAGGCCTGGGGCTGTTGATTGATATCCAGCCCCGCTTAGATGGAATGGGTGATGTGAATTTTAATATTGTATTTTTTATTTCTATTATTTAAACTTAAAGTGTTTCTTGTCTTCTTGTGAGCCGCCCAGAGTCCCAATGGGAGTGGGCGGCATACAAATTCTATTAAACTTGGAAACTTGACTGCTCGAAGTTACAACGGCACTGAAAAAGCGACTTGCGACCGTTTTTCACACTTAACGACTGTTAAGTTGATCACAGGATCAAAATTTGGATGTTTGGCAACTGATTCATATTTATGACGGTTGCAGCCTCCCGGTGTCAAGCGACCTTCTGACAATGGGGGGAAGCTACCTGAAGAGCGGCAGGGATTCGCTTAACAGCCGTGGCAAGGAAGGTCGTCGAATGGGGCTAAACCCATTGAACTGTCTTGCTTACTGTTGGAAATTCTGGGCTCGTCGTAGGCCGAGGACCGCCTTGTCCGTTTGAGGCGCCTGGACACGTTCCCTCCCAAGTGTGGCTCTTCAGCCGAGTAGGAGGAAGCTGTCAAAGATGAATCACCTTGTGACTTACGTCAAGGCTCCCTCACCTAGAAACCTGATTACCTGAATGTGGGTGTAGTAGCTACGAGATAACGATCGGCCGGTTCTCAAAACTGGGCCATCCTGCAGGATGAACACGTGGCTGGGAATGCTGGTTTATCCAAAGTGCAAAGCCTAAACGCAGTTTCTCAAAATTAGAACAGCAGTCTGGGGGAAAAGGACTTGACAAACTCTCCTGCCAGCTCAGTCAGTCCCTTTGCAAACATTTCTTTCCACCTGAGTAAGGTCCCTGCCTCGCTCTTCCCTCCACGGGCCTTTGGTGGACAATAATGGTCCAGGTACCCTTGCAAGCTGAGCAATTATTATTCTAGGAGAAACGGGGAGGAAAAACATTCGTGAAATCCGGTGTTTTAAGCGTCCCAGCCTTCCCTTTTTTTGCGACTCTCTTTCAGGGCAAATCCTGTAGCAATTTCATATTTGCAAGAGGGAAGGCGATAATATCTCTCTCTCTCTCTCACTCTCTGCTAAGTCTCCTATCTCTCTCTCTCGATCTCCATTTCTGGAATTGCTTAGACTGAAAGCATCCGTACCTTCGGGTGTGGAGAACTGAGGGCAGGGAAAGAATGCAGCGGTTTTGCTTGTTGGTTTGCTTTTATTTTATTTTTAATTAATTCATTAATTGATTGTTTTTAATTATTAATTTCATTTATGTATTTCTTATTTTTATTCGTTATTTTTTATAATTTTATAATTTTGTATAATTTTAATTTTTAATATTTATATATCCATCCATCCATCGATATCTTCTTCCTCCCTCCCTCCCTCCCTCCCTTCCTGCCTTCCATATCCCTATCTATCTATCTATCTATCTATCTATCTATCTATCTATCCCTCAGTATCTACATCTATCCATCCATTCATCTCTATGACTGTCTGTCTGTCTATCCCTCAGTATCTACATCTTTCTGTCCATCTATCCATTCATCTCTGTCTGTCTGTCTGTCTATCTATCTATCTATCTATCCCTCCCTCAGTATCTACATCTTTCCATCCATCCATCTCTATGTCTATCCATCCATATCTCCTTCCTTCCTTCCTTCCATCCATCCATCCATACATCCATACATCCATCCATCTAACTTCTGTGAATCTATCATCTATCCCTTAGAATCTACATCTTTCCATCCATCCATCCATCAGTATCTCCTTCCTTCCTTCCTCCTATCTATATAACTTCCTTCAATCGATCTATCGATCTATCATCTATCCCTCAGTATCTACATCTTTCCATCCATCCATCCATCCATCCGTAACTCCTTCCTTCCTTCCTTCCTTCCTTCCTTCCTTCCTTCCTTCATCTATCTATCTATATTTCCTTCTATCGATCTATTGCTCTATCTATCATCTATCTCTCAGTATCTATATCTTTCCATCCATCCTAGTTGGACGATAGGCATGTGTTTCTCCCAACCATGTTTAAACTCAGTTACTGGCCTACTTATCTCTGCTGGAAGCTGGTTCCAGGTTTCCACCCTTCTTTCTGTGAAACTCTCCCCTTTCACGTGCCTTTTGGAGTTCCCTCCTGTTGATGTGAAGCTATGCCCTCACCTCCTCGATTTTTGCTCAGCAGTGAAAATGCTGCCTTCTAAAACCTCACTCACACCCTTGAGATGTGTTTCTTTTGGCCTTTTCCTGGACAGCTGGGTGAGTTTTGAAAATGCAGACATCCTGCAGACTTTTTTTTTCCCTATGGGTCAAAAGATAGATCTCGGTTTCTGCCGTGCTTTCGTTCTACCCTCTAATTATTCTATTAATACTGTCGGTGCTTGTTCAAATTCTTGCAAAACATCAGATGCAGTTAGCAATTATTCTTGGATGCAGCTAGCAGGTTATTGGCCTCCTCGGTTGAATGCCAGGAGGGTGTAATTTGAGCCAAAAAAAGTGTGTAAATCCATTCCCAAAATGTTGGTAAATTCAGGTGTAAGATCAGCAAATTCCTTAGCTTTTTTTAAAAACTCCCCCTGGGATTTCCTACGGGCACACACTTGCCAAAACTCTCTGCAACAACAACACAACAACATGGACATCCGAAGGTCTGTGAAATCAGGATTGGCAGCTGGTCTGTTTTCTTTGAAGCTGAAATCTTCTGGCACTGGAATATTGGCTGGAGGATAAATGCATATCCCCTGAATAGCAGGGAAGAATCTTGAAAATGTGAGTTTGTAAGCCCAAAATAGCAAGGCCATCAATTTCATTTTTCTTAGCCAAGTTAGGACAGCTCATCCTGGATTATTATGTCTGTATGTCTTTTTTTTTTAAAAAAAGAAAAAGAGTTAATCAGCTATTTATTTGTGTGGGTACATAATCCATGGCGAGAAAAATAAGATACCCTCAGAAACTCAGCTTTTGGGGGTTTAATGGATGTGTTATTTGGGGAAAAATCAAAGGACAAGAGTATAGATATTTTTGTCATTGGCTTGATCAGGGGGTTAGACTAGAAGACCTCCAAGGTCCCAGCTCTGTTGTTCTGTTAGATAGGTGAATATATAGGATAAAAATATACTGATAATATTGCATAAACTGCTTGTAAGCAACGGCGTGACGTTGTCGTGGTCATAATGAAAACTTGATGGAGGCATATTGTCGAAAAGATAGCGGAAGTGCAGTGGAGAAGAAGGCGGTGGGGATCATGGAGGTGGCAACACCGCAGAAGAGACGGCCGGGAAAGTTTCAAGATCTGAAAAATCAAAATGGAAAGAGTAGGGTGCCATTAAACGTGGTGCCAGCGTTTAGGGTTGCACTGGGGACCGCGGCCAAAAAAAACTTGGGTGGCATTTAGAAAACCCGTGCGTTGACGAAAAGCCCCACCTGCCATCTTGCAAATGGTCACACAGCTTGGATTTACACACACACACACACACACACACACACACACACACACACACACTGCGCAGATACATTAGGGCATCCTTTCGTAAATTTTAAATTTAATGAATTTATATGCCGCCCAATCCCGAAGGACTCCGGGCGGCTTACAAAATACAAGGCTAAAAAGATAAAAAAGTTAAAAATAAGGAAAGAGAAAAACAGATTAAAAAGCAACACATCATACACTCAATCTAGGTGGGGCTGGACCTCGTTCATGAGGTCAACAGCCCCAGGCCTGCCGGAATAGCCAGGTTTTTGTGGCCTTTTGGAAGGCCGAGAGAGAGTGGGGAGGGTCCGGATCTCTGGGGGTAGATCGTTCCACAGGGCCGGAGCAGCTACAGAGAAGGCCCTCCCCCGAGGAGTCGCCAGCCGACATTGTCCAGTCGACGGCACCCGGAGAAGGCCCAACCTGTGAGATCTTATCGGCCATTGGGAGGTATGCGGCAGGAGGCGGTCTCTCAGATATCCAGCTTCCCTTCAGACAATGTGGGTACTCCATCCCTGGAGGTTTTTAAGAAGCGGTTGGGCAGCCATGCGTCTAAAGTGGTCTAGGGCCCTGATGGGAAACCCATGGGACGCATGCCACGGCGGGCACCTGGAGCCATCTCTGTGGGCACACGAGCTGTCGCCCAGGACAGCTCCACTGTGCATGCGCCTCTCGCTGGCCGGCTGGTTTTCGGGTCTCTACTGGGAGACATGTGCACATGGCGTAGGGTTCGAGGGGGGCGCGCTCACTTGTGTGGTGGTGGGGTGATGTGGCTCCCCCTCCCCACACCCCGTTTTTGGTCCCCAGAAGGCTTCAGGGATGCCTGCTAGCATCAAAACGGGTCTCGTGTGCATTAATGGGGTGGGGCTTTGAGGGACATTAGATGCACACACTTTTGCCACCCGAGGACACTTTTGAACCATCATATTTTGCAACAACATACTTCTTCTCCCTTCCCCCTTCCCTCCCTTCTTCTCTCCCCTCCCGTAGGCCCGGGTGTCCGTTGAAGGAATTGCTTGCGGAAAGCCAGGCTTCGAAAAGTGGGGTGGGAGCGCGGCCGATGGTTTTTGTGTTGCTGCACGCGAGCTGTTGGGTGCTGGTGTGCATAGAGACGAAGGATTTGGGAATTGGGGCCTTTGATCCGTGTTCGTGGATCCTGGTTTTTTGTAAATTGGCCTGACTTCCCTTAAACTCCCCTGAAGACGTTACCTAGCCTGGTAATGAAATGTTTGAAAACCAACCCGCCAGCTCACAGGCTAAACCAGGGCTCTCTAACCGTGGCAACTTTCAGACT
This sequence comes from Thamnophis elegans, assembly GCF_009769535.1. NCBI lineage: Eukaryota > Metazoa > Chordata > Lepidosauria > Squamata > Natricidae > Thamnophis > Thamnophis elegans. The sequence goes on from NC_045546.1 coordinate 2,159,741, forward strand.
GGTGGACTTCAACTCCCAGGGTGCCTCAGCCAGCAAAGGAACTCTGGGAGTTGAAGTCCACCGGTCTTAAAAGTTGCCGAGGCTGCTCCAAACTACTTGCTGATTGTGACAAACCATCATCCTCAGAGGTTTTACGACCGCTTCGCGCCCGCGGCAGAGGCGCACTGCGCTTGTGCGCTCAGTTCAATGTTAATTGTTCTTCACCCATGTGCATTACAATTCACAGTGAACTCTGCACGTGCGCGCATTACTCAACAACGTGCCAGCAATGGCGACCGGGGAGCCGGTTCAGGGGCGCGGCCAGCCTGCGTTGCTGCTGGTCCTCCACCCCTGGCCAAAATAATTCTCCCCTCTGATCATCATAATATTCATGCTGTATTCTTGGCAAGCCACAGGGAAGCGGTTCCTTCCCTTTTTCTAGGCTACCATGCTGGGACGTCCCATTTGTGTCCCATCCGAATCCCGATCCGTTCGCACATTCCTTCCCTTTGGTAAGTTCAGCCGAAATGGCCAGAGGCTCCCTAGGTGGCGTGGCTGGTTTTTGAGAGCATTTCCTCACTTCACTTTCCTTTCACATAACTTAAAACCTTCTCGCTTGCCATGCCATTCACGTTGCCTGCGGCTTCTAAGATACCCACTTCCAAAACCCACTTCCCCCCTCCCTTTTTAAAGTCTTGTCATTAGTATTTCTCTGCATTCCTCTTTTAACGACATCTTTTCTTTCCCCTCTTTCGTTAACATTTAACATTTTCGTTAACTAGCCGAGGTGGCTCAGTGGGTAGAGTGCAGCACTGCAGGCTACTTCAGCTGACTGCTACTTCAGCAGTTCAGCTGTTCAAATCTCACCGGCTCAAGGTTGACTCAGCCTTCCATCCTTCCGAGGTGGGTAAAATGAGGACCCGGATTGTTGTTGGGGGCAATATGCTGACTCTGTGAACCGCTTAGAGACGGCTGAAAGCCCTATGAAGCGGTATATAAGTCTAACTGCTATTGCTATTGCTATTTTTATAAGCGTCGTTTTATCCTATGCCTATTGCACAATAGAGGGACATGGCGAATCAGTTGCTAAGACGCCGAGCTTGTCGATCAGAAAGGTCGGCAGTTCGAATCCCTGACGCCATGTAACGGAGTGAGCTCCCATGACTTGTCCCAGCTTCTGCCAACCTTGCAGTTCGAAAGCACATGAAAAATGCAAGTGGAAAAATAGGAATCACCTTTGGTGGGAAGGGAACAGCATTCCATGCGCCTTAGAAGGCGTTGAGTCATGCCGGCCACATGACCATGGAGATGTCTTTGGACAGCGCTGGCTCTTCGGCTTTGAAACGGAGATGAGCACCGCCCCCTAGAGTCGGGAACGACTAGCACATATGTGCAAGGATACCTTTACTTTTACCTATTCCGCAATATCTTTCATCTTTTTTTTTTCAACGTGCATTCTCTTTTATCCATTTTTTCCTCCCTCACATCCTCTTTCACTTCCTCATTCCACCAAGTGTCGTGTTTCATAACTCCCATTATTGTGGTTCCTGAGAGTTTCCCACTTTAGTTCCAGCATGCTTCCACGTTAACTTCCTTATACCCAAATTCCACTCATTCTGATCTACTGTAGATTAGATTAATTGAGAAGACTTAATCTGTTTCCTAATCCCTTTTTTGTTTTTATTTTGGGCACTCTTCCTACAGTCATCCTCTTTCTTTCCTTGAGGTAGTCCTCAACTTACAACCTCAACTGAGCCCAAAATTTCTGCGGCTACGCAAGGCAGTTGTTAAGTGAGGTTTCGGCCCGTTTTACGACCGTTCTTGCCACAGTTGCGAAGTGAATCACTGCACCATTAAGTTAGTAATGGTTGTTAAAGGGCATCTGTCTTCCCTCTTCCCTTTGCTTCTCAGAAGGACGCAAAAGGGGATCATGTCACCCTGGGACACTGGCCGTCATAAGTGTGAATCGGTTGTCAAGTGGGCAAATTTTGATCGCGTGACCCTGGGGATGCTGCAATGCCCATGAGTGTGAAACACATAAGTCACTTTTTTTCAGTGCCGTTGTAACTTTGAATGGTCACTAAACGAATGGTTGTAAGTGTGGGACTTCCTGTATATTATCTTTTTTTCCCCTTTCCTATATGTCCATTTTTCCAACACCCCCCCCCCAAAATGGCTGTCCTATCTTAAAAATATCTTCTTATCCTTGAATTCTCCCGTAATTATCCCAGTCTGTCCTTAAAAGCAATAAAAGTGAACACGGTTTTAAATTTAGCACAATTACACAGCTGGGAGGGACCTTAGAGGTCTTCTAGTCCAACCCCCTGCTCAGGCAGGAAACCCTGTACCATTTCAGACCAATGGTTGTCCAATCTCTTCTTGAAAACCTCCAGTGTTGGAGAACCCACAGCCTGTGAAGGCACGTAGTTCCTTATAATATCCTTTATAATATTAAATATAATATTAAAGTGTTAATACCACTTTATAATGCTTTGGTAAGGCCACACTTGGAATCCGGCATTCAGTTCTGTTCGCCACGATGTAGAAAAGATGTGGAGACTCTAGAAAGAGTGCAGAGAAGAGCAAGAAAGAGGATTAGGGGACTGGAGACTAAAACATATGAAGAACGGTTGCAGGAACTGGGTATGTCTATTTAATAGAAAGAAGGACCAAGGGAGACATGATAGCAGTCTTCCAATATCTCAGGGGTTGCCCCAAAGAAGAGGGAGTCAAACTATTCTCCAAGGCACCTGAGGGCAGAACAAGAAGCAATGGGTGGAAACTAATCAAGGAGAGAAGCAACTTAGAACTGAGGAGGAATTTCCTGACAGTGAAAACAATTAATCAGTGGAACAGAAATTGCCTCCAGAAGTTGTAAATGCTCCAACACTGGAAGTCTTTAAGAAGATGTTGGATAGCCATTTGTCTGAAACGGGATAGGGTTTCCTGCCTAGGCAGGGGGTTGGACTAGAAGACCTCCAAGGACCCTTCCAACTCTGTTGTTCTGTTCTATTCTATTCTATTCTATTCTATTCTAATATAAACAAATGTATATTCATTGCTTTCCCCTAAAATCATATATTTGAAGAACAGAGATTTGTGCGAGCTGATGCATCTCTGTTGTCCTATCCTTTTCTCCGTCAGGAGCCTGTGTTTTCTCATCTTGTTCATTGTGACCACGTTGTGTAGCTTTTTCCCCGAGGTTCCTTCGTTCAGAAGGTGGCAAGCAGTCTCCAAAACTCACCCTTTCCTTCCATTGTTGACTGCTCACTGGAGCATGATCTACTTTTGTATTCACTCATAGAGCTGTCTGGATTGGCCCCAATTCATGCTTCCCCAAGTGTATTTTAGTCCTGGCATTCATAATGAAACCTGCACCCATCACCTTCCCTGTGTGCATGAACGCAGCCCCACCTTTGCTCGTGTTTCTCCCGTCCTCCTTTGCATGGAGGAGGCACATAATTGCTTTGGCTTCGTTCATTGCGCCTGTTAATTCCTGCTCTTTGCGCTTGGCTCCGCTTCGGTTCCAAAGTACAAAATACCTGTGGGTTCGTTTGGTTCTTGCACATGTTTCACGACCCAACGGGGTGATATCATCAGTCCTAGAAGAGAATGGGGTGTGAGGAGGAGGAGGAGAAGGAATTGAGGGGTCCTTGGTGCCCCCTGAGCTGGGTTGTTTTCTTGCAGACATTTCATGACCCAACTAGCTAACTTCATCAGTGCTAGAAGGAGGTAAGGTTTGAGGAAGAGGAGAAGGGGAAGGAATTGAGGGGTCCTTAGTGTCCCCTGAGCTGAGTTGTTTTCTTGCAGGCGTTTCATGACCCAATTAAGTAACATCATCAGTGCTAGAAGAGAACGGGGCTTGCGGAGAGGAGGAGGGATGTGGGGTCCTTGATGCTCTCTGAGCTTGGGGGTTTTCTTGGAGACGTTTCATGACCCCACCAGCTAACATCATCAGTGCTAGAAGAGGGTTGATATACACGTGGCTTGCCCTGTCAGTGTTGGTGGGAGCTTTCTGGTTGGTTCCTTAATTGGGCTGCTGTTTACGGTTTGAACCGTTAGTCTGATTTGGTGGGCTCCTTGATGGGGGCTTTGGCTACTTCTGGATTGTTGATCTGGTATTAATTTTGGCGTTAATCTCTGCTTACCTGGGTGTCGATTGCTGGTCCGTAGGCGTTTTGCTCTTTCTCTTCTTCCCTTTTCTGCCTTTGGATATTCTTTCTTGTGAATGGCGTGTAGAGGTTGTTTATCTCTATGTACCTGTGGATGGCTGATTGGTCTGTGTGCCAGTCTTCCAGGAAGGATCGGTTGAGGACGCTGGACGTTTTCACATGAAATTTGGGGATGGGGAACCTTTTTGGTGCCAAATGCCCAAAGAATGCACACCCCCAAAATGCAAGGAAACCCACCCCCTACCCCCCGCGCATGTGCTCTGCCGAGGTGGCGCAGTGGTTAGAGTGCAGCACTGCAGGCTACTTCAGTTGACTGTTAGCTGCAGTTCGGCGGTTCAAATCTCACCGGCTCAGGGTTGACTCAGCCTTCCATCCTTCCAAGGTGGGTAAAATGAGGACCCGGATTGTTGTTGTTGGGGGCGATATGCTGACTCTGTAAACCGCTTAGAGAGGGCTGAAAGCCCTATGAAGCGGTATATAAGTCTAACTGCTATTGCTATTGCTATTTTGGTTTCTGGGTTGCTGGAGGAGGCCTTCCAGGCCCAATATGGGCGTGGGGAGGGTGGTGTGCATGCAATGCGAGCAACCCCCCCATGCATGCATCCCCCACATGTGCCTCTTGCATGCGCGGCAGAGACCAGGAGACCAGCTTGCCAGTGGGAGGCGCGCACACATGCGCGGGTGAGCTGGGCCGGGCCGACAGCTGGCGTGCCCGCAGAGAAGATTCTGCATGCCACCTGTGCATAGGTTCTCCATCACTGGGATAGAGGTTGACGAAGGGCAAGGTTTATTCAGATCAAAGGCACGTTCAGCAATGCTATCTATACCTGTGTACCGTCGCCAAGCCCAACTTTTATTGCACTTTGTAGGTGCTCTTTGATTGATCGTGATTGTTAATTTTTAAACATCCCGGGGTCGCCCGTTATTATTCCCATCCGTGAGTCCTGGCGTCGTGGCACAGAAGCGGGCATGAAACTGAAAGAGTCCTCAGCCGTGCACTTTCACTTTGTAATGTGTTTATTTATTTATCCGTTCCCCCTCAGTTGCGCCCAGCCAAACGGGCGCACAGCTAATGATACCCGCCTAAAATCTATTGAGAAAAAAGAAACAAAGAAATTAATGACATTCTGCATTGACCTTAGCTTCTTCTTGCTGAGCTAACTTTAAACAATTTAAATCATTCCTGATCTTAAGCATAGGCTAACTGGAATTTCTTGGTCCCGTATTTATTTTGTATATAGTCAATCCATTTTTTCCAGTCTCGTTTATATCTCTCATTTGAGTGATCTTTAAGATATGCCGATATTTTAGCCATCTCGGCTAAGTTTGTGACTTTCAATGTCCATTCTTGAGTTGTAGGCAAGTCTTCCTTCTTCTAGTATTGCGCCACCAACAGTCTCGCTGCCGTTATTAGGTGCAGAATCAAGTTAGTCTCTACCACTGTAAAGTCAGTACCTATACCTAGTAAGAATAACTGGGGAGTAAACTTTATCCTTCTTTTAAAGATATTTTGCATAACCCACCATATTTTTATCCAGAATGCCTTAACCTTTTGGCAGGTCCACCATATATGGAAATAGGTAGCATCGAGAATATCGTTTTTATCACCGTCTGCAAACCCAGCCATTGTGTCGGGCGACCTTGATGCTGCTCGAAAGTGTGATGCGTTTGAAATCCTCTTCTTTGTCAGCTGCTGTGGCTTTTGTTGTTGTTGTTCTTGTCTCGACTCAATCTTATCTTCCAGCTTGGCGGTCTTCTGCGCCACATTGTTGTGATTGCAGCATCCAAAATCTCCTCTCCCCCCCCCCCAATACACACCCAATTTTTTTTTTAAGGCTTACATTCGCAACGTTTCGTGTCACTCGTATCGGGAGACGCCTGTGATGGCCCGAGTCCTCTCAGCCAGTGAAAATGGGCTCCCGAGGGTCCGTTTCCGGCTGCGACTTCCTCTCGCAACCCTCTCCCAGGTCAAACGGTGTTCGGGAGGCTCACTGTTTCCAGGATAGCCCCGAGGGCCACATCTAAACACCCCACAGGCTGGATCCGGCCTCCGGGCCTTGAGTTGGGACACCCCTGGCTTAGAGGAAATAGAGGCACCCTGGGGCTTAGGATCATAATGGAGGATGGCATTGCAGTTGCGGTGGTTGTTAAAACAAGTCGTGACACGAACCCGCCTGATTTTATGACCCTTTTCATGGCGGTTGTTAAGTGAACCCATTCTGCCAATGAGTATTTGTTGCCAGAGGGCGAGAGAGAGGGGGGGAGAGAGAGAGAGAAAGAGAGAGAGAGAGAGATACAAAGTGTGTGTGTGTGTGTGTGTGTGTGTGAGAGAGAGAGAGAGAGAGAGAGAAAGAGTGAGATTGATGATAGATAGATAGATAGATAGATAGATAGATAGATAGATAGATAGATGAGAGAGATAGGTAGATAGAGATAGATAGAGAGATAGATAGAGAGATAGATAGATAGATAGATAGATAGATAGATAGATAGAGTGAGATAGAGAGAAAGAGAGAAAAAGAGAGAGAGGAGAGAGAGAGCGATAGAAAGAGGGGGGGAGAGGGGTCAGTATAGATACTGAGGGATGGATGGGTTAGGGTTAGACAAGCCCTTCCACTGATTTTAAAATATAAATGAAAATAAATTGATTCACCGCATTCATTCATTCATAAAATTTATATTGCTGCCTATTTGCACATTTGCAACTCCTTTTCTAGCATTGATGATGTTCCCTAGCTGGGTCATGAAATGTCTGTAAGAAAACTCCCAAGTTCAGAGAGCACCAAGGACCCCACTGTCATCGTCTGCTTCCTCCTCCTCCTCCTCCTCCTCCTCCTCCTCCTCCTCCTCCTCCTCTAACCCCACCTTCCTCTAGCACTGATGATGTTACCTATCTGGGTCGTGAAATGTCTGTAAGAAAACCACCCAGCTCAGAGAGCACCAAGGACCCCACAGTTGTTCTCCTCCTCCTCCTCCTCTTTCTCCTCTTTCTCCTCCGCAAACCCCACCTCCTTCTAGCACTGATGATATACCCTAGCTGGGCCATGAAACGTCTGGAAGAAAAACCCCCGAGCTCAAAAAACGCATCAAGGACCCCCCCCCAGAGCTCAACCCAGAGCTACCAATATTTCCCTCTGCTCCCCTCCTCGGTTTCCCCCTAGCGATGCGCAGGAGAGCCTGGTGCATGGGGCAAAGCCCGACAGCCGACCACATAGCCCTCCTTTAGCCTTGAACCTTACTCGGCCTCCCTTATATCAGCCTCCTTTGCATAACAGGACGTGAATCAACAGCCAGCCGGCCGCAACGCTTCCCCTCCTGTGGAGATTGGTTGCGTTGGCTGACTGGTAAACTCGCTTGTAAAACGTGGCATGCGCCGCTTCAGGGCGACCTTTGAGACCTGGGGCCAGAGAAAGCAAGCAGTTGGCAAACCTTCGGCAGCTCTCAAAACCACAGGCAGTCCTCGACTTACGACCGCCATTGAGCCCAAAATGTCTTGGCTGGGCAGGACAGCTGTTAAGTTTTAAAGAGGGGAGACATTTGTTAGGTGAGTTTCTGCCTCGTCTTGCGGCCTTCCTTGCCACAGTGGTGAAATGAATAGCTGCGCTGTTAAGTGAATCGCACTGTTGTTAAGTGAACTTAGGACCTGCTTTTCACACTTAACGACCATTGCAGCATCCGTAGGGGTCATGTGATTAAAATTCGGAGCTGACTCGTATTTATGACGGCTGCAGCGTGCCAAGGTCATGTGATCCCCTTTTGCGACCTCCTGACAAGCAAAGTCAGCGGGAGGAAGGCAGATTCACTTAACGACCAGGCTACTAAGTTAACAACTGCAGTGATTTGCTTAACAAACATGGCAAGAATGGGGCAAAACTCACTGAACAATTTTATCACTTAGTGTTCTGACTGAGGCTTCACAAGAACCTGAAAACAAAAAACTCTGCTCCTTTGCATCCAGCAAAGTCTTTCAAGGGAGGATTTACGGTCACAGACCTTATCTGGCTTGGAGTGCTGCCAGGCTGATATCTGCAAAACCTGGCAAGGAGTCTTGGAGAATCAGGAGCCAATGAAGCGAACTAATGGTCTCCTGCAAACTCCACTCCCCTGACAGAAGAGATTCTAAAAAAATTTGAAACCCACCACTGAGCAAAAGCCTGATAAACAGTCTTTCAAAGGTGAATTTATGACCACACACCTTATCTAGCTTGGAAAGCTGCCCTGTAAATATTGTCCAAAGGCCGTGCTGTGCAAGGAAAAACTTGGCACAGAGTCTCTGAGATTCACGGACAGATATTCACACTCCTGAAACGAAGAAATGAATTGTTTCCTGCAAAAGCCCACTCCCCTTTCGCTCCTCTTTTATTTCCTCTGGAAGGGGCTGTTCATCATCCATCTGTGGCCTTACTCCCAAGTCGACCCCTGTTCCTTAGCTCTTCCCTTCATTTGGCAGCTCTGCGCATGCGCGCACTGGGAACAGGCTCCAGCTGTTCTTCTGCCCCACTGATGTCCGACTCCGAAGGCAGCTGATAACGATCGGAAATACGGACCAAAATTCCCTCCCAAATTCCCAAGTCCCTATTTGACCTTGAAGGAACATCCTGGCCGGATATTACCCAAATCATATAGGCAGATTCTCCATGTGTAACAAAACGTATTAGAGCCTGCGAGTGTTTTTGTGGTTCCCTCCTTAAGATGCGCATAATCGCACGTATCAAGAGACAAAACCTGCGGGATAGAAAGATATAAAACCATTTGCGATGAAGGACGCTTAGCTTTTTGCTCGCTTTCAAATGCAAAGCTCGGCGATTCTCCAGGGAATCTGAACATCGACCCGGCTCTGGAAATATGAATTAGAAAGGAAGATCAGAAATGGGCCGAGAAATTCTCCTGGATGTGCATGCTTCTTCATGTTCGGCTTCCTGAAGACACTAGTGAACAATTAGCGGTGGGTCCTTTGTGGATTTGGTTGTGCAGTTCTTGATCAAAAGTGCCTGTGAAATGGGCGTGTTTAAGGGGAAAGGGGAACACGGAGGCCTGGATGATGGTTTTGTGTCATCAAACCGCTGTCAACCCTTAGGAATGATGGAGTTGGGAAAATTAATTCGAGGCATTAATGGGAAAAGGGCATGCACGGACACTTCCACGGGTGACATCCGGAAATTGGTGTGAGCCAGGTTATGAAAATGAGATTAAATGAGCAAATTCAGACTTGACACCGCACATTTTTTTCCTATCCCTGAACATTTCGGTTCCTTTTGTGTTTTGGAACTGACTCACCGCAAATCATCAAGTGTCAAATAAGCGTGTGAAGCAATCCTAGTGAGTTTGAAACCCAATGCCGTTGTTAAAATTAGAATGGCGTCTGGCTACTGCCTTGTGGGATCCGTGGATGGATGAGATGCTTCTTGCTGCCTTAGGTGACCCCAGTGTAGAGCAGGGTGTTTTTAACCTTAGAAGGGACGTGGACTTCAACTCCCAGAATTCCCCCCCAGTCCTCTCCCCCTTCCTTCCTTCCTCTCTCTCTTTCTCTCTCTCTCTTTCTTTCTTTCTTTCTTTCTTCCTTCCTTCTCTACTCTCTGTCTTCCTCCCTTCCTTTCTCTCTCTCTCTTCCTTACTTTCTCTTCCTTCCTTCCCCCCTCTCCGTCTTCCTTCCTTCTTTCTTCTCTCTCTTTCTTCCTTACTTTCTCTCTCTTACTTTCTTCCTTCCCCCCTGTCTTCCTTCCTTCCTCTCTCTCTCCTTTACTTTCTCTGTCTCCCGTCCTTCCTTCCCCCTCTGTCTTCCTTCTTTTCTCTTCCTTCCTTCCTTCCTTCCTTCCTTCCTTCCTTCCTTCCTTCCTTCCCCTCTCTGTCTTTCTTCCTTCCTTCCTCTCTCTCTCTCTCTTTCTTCCTTACTTTCTCTCTCTTTCTTCTTTACTTTCTTCCCCCCTCTCCATCTTCCTTCCTTTCTATCTCTCTTTCTTCCTTCATTTCCCCTCTCTTCCTTCCTTTCTCTCTCTTCCTTTCTCTCTTTCCCTCTCTCTTCTTTGCCTCTTCCTTCTTTCCTCTCTCACTTCCTTTCTTCCCCTCTCTCTCTTTCTTTCCCCCTCTTTCTTTCTTCCTCTCTCCCTCCCTCCTCTTTTCCCCTTCCCTTCCCTTCTTCCATTCTCTTCCTTTATTATGTTTCAAGCAACTCAAGACGGCAAACGTATCCAACACACCTTCCTCCTCCTATTTTCACCACCACCACAACAACCGAGAGCGAAGGACTGGCCCAGAATCACTCAGCCGGCTTCCGTGTCTAAGGCGGGGACTAGAATGCCTCAATCTCCTGCTTTTTAGTCTGACATCTTAACCACGACCCCAGGGGTGTCAAACTTGATTTCATTGAGGGAGCTGCCTCGGGGTTGTGTTTGATCTCAGTGGGCTGGGTGGGGGCATGGCCAGCTCAACATTACTCATATCGGGGGCGCCTATGGCAGATCAAGTGCTTTGCCAAGGTGGCGCAGTGGTTAAATGCAGCACTGCAGGCTACTGCTAGATCAGCAGGTCAGCGGTTCAAATCTCACCGGCTCAGGGTTGACTCAGCCTTCCATCCTTCCGAGGTGGGTAAAATGAGGACCCAGATTGTTGGGGGCAATATGCTGACTCTCTGTAAACCGCTTAGAGAGGGCTGAAAGCCCTATGAAGCGGTATATAAGTCTACTGCTATTGCTATTTGCCAGCGAAAACAGGCTCCCGAGCTCCGTTTTCTGCTGGGACAGCCTCCTGCAAGCCTCTGCCAGCAGTTCGCAGCGCAGCCCCGCGGGCCGGATCTAATCCCCCCGTGGGCCAGATCTGGCCCCAGTGTTTTGAGTTTGACACCCCCCTGAATTAGACCAAACTCCTGAACATGTGATGGGTATTAAACCTGTAGTATCCTTGACTTTGGTAGATAAGAGGGTTTTTTTAAAAAAAAAAAAATAGTTAATTGAATTGCTCCAAAGTACATTGTTTACCAACCTTCAAATCGGAGACCTGCAAGAGTCAATAGAAACAGGTTATACTGGCAAATCAGCCAAACGGATATTTTCCTGGTCTGAGAATCTGGAGACATTTAAATTACTGGACGTTCACAATGATTAAAGGCCTGGAGGCTAAAACATAGGAAGAACAGTTGCAGGAACTGGGCCTGGCTAGTTTAGGGAAGAGAAGGACCAGGGGAGACATGATAGCAATCTTCCAATATTTGAGGAGCTGCCACAAAAAGGAGAGGGTCAACTTATTTTCCAAAGCCCCCCGAAGGCCAGACAAGGAATCATGGACGGAAACTGACCAAGGAGAGATTCAACCTGGGAATAAGGAGGAATTTTATGACTGTGAGAACCATCAACCCATGGAAGAGAAGTTGCCTTCAGAAGTTGTGGGAGCTTCATCCCTGGAGGCTTTCAAGAAGAGACTGGACTGCCATTGGTCAGAAATGGTGTAGGGTCTCCTGTTTGGGCGGGGGTTGGACTAGATGAGCTCCAAAATCCCTTCCAACTCTGTTCATTCAATGGAATAGAAGTTGTCTTTGTAGGTTGTGGGGGCTTCATCCCCCCCACCCCTTGGAGGCTCTCCAGAGGCCGGAAACTGCCCGTTTCCCAACTTCCGGTGGGTCTGTTTTTCACCCTCCCCAGGCTCCAGAGGATTTCTAGGAGGCCGAAAAATGGCCCAACACACAAACCAGATGTTTGGGAAGTCCATTCCTGAAGCCTTCAGAGGGTGAAAAACGGCGGAAAATCAGCTGCCCTCCAGCGCGCTGGAGCTGACAGGGAAATGCTTTGCCTCAGAAATGGCTCCTTGTGCCACCTGTGGCACGCCTGGCATAGGCTCGCCATCACGGCCCTATACCATTTCAGACAAATGGCTGTCGAATTCCTTCTTCAAATCCTACAGTGATGGAGCAACCACAACTTCTGGTGGCAAGCTGTTCCAGTGGCTAATTGTCATGTCAGGAAGTTTCTCCTCCGTTCTAAGTTGCTTCTCTCCTTGATTAGTTTCCACCCATTGCTTCTTGTCCTGCCCTCAGATGCCTTGGAGAATAGTTTGACTCCCTCTTCTTTGTGGCAACCCCTGAGATACTGGAAGACTGCTATCATGTCTCCCTTGGTCCTTCTTTTCATTAAATCAGACATATCCAAAATTCCTGCAACCGTTCCTCATATTTTTGAGCCTCCAGTCCCCTAATCCTCTTTGTTGCTCTTCTCTGCACTCTTTCTAGAGTCTCCGCATCTTTTCTACATCGTGGGGACCAAAACTGGATGCCGTATCCCAAGTGTGGCCTTACCAAGGCCTTATAAAGTGGTATTAACCCTTCACGTGATCTTGATTCTCTCCCTCTGTTGATGCAGCCTAGAACTGTGTCGGCTTCCCTTCAAAACAGAATGAAAATGTCAGAGGGGAAATACATTTCTCTACGCAGCTTTCCTTCACAGCAAATATTAAGTTTGAATGCATGCATATAAAACAGCAGCGATGAATACATGTGTGTAATGTCTAACAGATGCTTGGTGCGTGTGTGTGTATGCGAGCAAGCAGGCCCTTTTTCGGATTTTAATGAGTTTTTACAGAAGGCTTTTGTTAATGCATAATGCCAAACATTCCCCCCTCAAAAACAGCAAGCAACAACAAAGGGGGAAAGAGAGGCTCTCTGCTTGAATTAAACTTTTAGATCCGAAATTCTTGACATCGTACAAACGCCAAGGTTGCTCAAGAAAAGCGGCAAATGTTTTAGATCAGTTATTTTATGTCCCCCCCCCCCTTTCAATCCTTTTTTTCTCCCTCTCGCCTAGTAGACGCTCCTGGGAAATCTTGCTTGCTTTAAACCTTGTTTCTCTTGATGTTTCTGTAATAAAAGTTCTGATTCTCGTAACAGGGCTCCTGGGGTTAAAAAAAACAGCTTTGTAAATGTGTATTCTAAGGACGGCCGCTGGAAGGGAAAAAACCAACAACCCCACAAGGACATAAAAAGCAGAGGCCGATGTCCTTTGGTGTCGCTTCTCCTCCCCGTCACGTCTGTCTTCTCACATGAAAAGATTGAAACGCAGTCGCTAATCCGGGCTGCCATTAAGGAGCAATGGGGTTAAAAAGCAAGAGTTGCAGCGAGTCCTCGATTTACGACCACGTTGGGACCAGAATTTCCATGGTTAAGTGTTGTGGCCCAGCAGGAGCCATTGGAGCTGCCACCAGACTCCGACAGCGAGGGGCCCTATGAGTCGGCCCTGGAGGATGTGGAGGACCCTGGACAGGGTTCCAACTCTGAGCTGGGCGCAGAGAGGCTGGTTGGCCACCAGGAGGCGCCTGAGCCTTGGACCAGTGGGGAAGAGACGAGAGAGTGATCCGGACGCCAGCAGTGAGTTGTTCCTGGATGCACGCCATCAAAGAGCTAATAGGCGTCAGGAACAATTACGCAATTACAGGAGGTGATTGCACTCAGCTGGTGGTAATTAGGCACCTCTCCAGACTATAAAAGGACTGCTTGTGCACACGCCCCTTTTGCAGAAGTCAACACATTAACTAATGTTGGATGAACAGTATTGTGAGCTTGGCAGGCTGTGTTGGATTGCTGCCAAGGACCTGCCGGTCTGTGAATAAATTCTGTAAAGTATCTTTGGCTTGGAGTGTTTTGGTGTGGGACGAGGGGGGTCAAAACAGTTAAGCATGGCGGTTGTTAAGTGGATCACATTAGAATTTTGCAAGCTTTTTTTTTTTTTTTTTGCTACGGTGGTTAAGGGAATCACTTCAGTCCTTCACTCTTAGGAATGGGGTGAGGTCCACACTACACAGTTTAAGGTTAAAGTTATGGGGATTTGAGGATATAACAACAGAGTCAGGTAGAGCATTCCAGGCGTCGGCCACTCTGTGGCTGAAGTCGTATTCTCTGCAATCGAGTTTGGAGCGGTTTCCCTTGAGTTTGTATCGATTGTTTGCCCAGGTATCATTGAGGTTGAAGCTGTTGAAGTAGTTGCTGACAGGTAGGGCATTGTAGCAGACAATTTTGTGTATAATCAAGGAAGCTTTATGTGCAAAATTCAGTAACCCAGAGAAGGAAACGGAGACTTAATATTAGAACCGGGGGGGGGAGGGGGAAATCCTGAAAGATGCCCTAAGCACTTTGCAACACCCTCTGTGTGGTTGCGCATGCCTTGTGTGATGAACAAATGTACACCACGCTGCCTTGAGTCAATAATGCTCGAATCACCTTTGGTCAACATGTAGGTAATGATTTCCAGTGGTAACCACTAAAGGCGCACGGAATATTTCTTTCTGTTCCTGCATTAAAATAGGGCCTGCATTGCTTGAGCCTAAATCCCTCATTGGATGTTGACCGTTTCTCCAGTTTTCTATAACCGAGGTATCGATGGGTCCTTGGTGCTCTCCGAGCTTCGCTGTTTTCTTGCAGATGTTTCATTACCCAAGCTAGGTAACGTCATCAGTGGGAGGAGGAGAAGGGCTGTAGGGTCCTTGGTGCACTCTGAGATGGGTTATTTTCTTGCAGACGTTTTATTACCAAACAAGGTAACATCATCCGCGCTAGAAGGGAGTGGGTTTTGTGCTCTGTTTATATATTAGTAGCTTGCCCTGTTTGTGCTTGTGGGAGTGTTATTGGTTGTTCCTTGTGGTGCTTCCTGGTGGTCCCTTGTCCCTATATAAACAGAGAACAGTCCTCCTCCTCCTCTTCCCTGCATACCCCCTCTCACTTCTAGCAGTGATGATGTTACGTTCTTGGGTAATGAAATCTCTTCAAAACAACCACCCAGTGCAGAGAGCATCCACTCCATAGTTGTTCTCCCCCCCTCCTTCTCCCCCTCCTCCCTAATCCCCACTCTCCACTATCACTGATGATGTTACCTAGTTGGGTAATAGAGAGAAGACTCAGAATAACTTTATTGTCACTTTGAATATATGCTAATCGGCATACATTAAAATGAAATTTCATTGCATGCAGCTCTCAAAAGAGTCAGCCCCTCCAATATACACTACATAAACATGGCAAAAAGATAGATAGATAGATAGATAGATAGATAGATAGATAGATAGATAGATAGATAGATAGATGATAGATAGATGATAGATAGATATAGATGGATAGATGATAAAGATAGAGAGAGAAAAAGATGATAAAGATGATGATGATAGATAGATAGATAGATAGATATAGAAAGATGATAAAGATAGAGAGAGTGAGAAAAAGAGAGAGATGATAAAGATGATAGAGAGATAAGATAGAGATAGGGATGTTGAGAGATGATAGATAGATAGACAGACAGACAGACAGACAGACAGACAGATAGATAGATAGATAATTAGATAGATGATAGATGATAGATAGATAGATAGACAGACAATGATAAAGATGATGATGATAGATAGATAGATATAGAGAGATAGATGATAAAGACAGAGTGAGAAAAAGAGATATGATAAAGATGATGATAGATAGATATAGAGAGATGATAAAGATAGAGTGAGAAAAAGAGAGAGATGATAAAGATGATAGAGAGATAGATAAGATAGAGATAGGGATGTTGAGATAGAAAGAGAGAAATAGATAGACAGACAGACAGACAGACAGATGATAAAGATGATGATGATGATGATAGATAGATAGCTAAAGAGATGGAGAGAGATATGGAGAGAGAGAGAGAGAGATGATAAAGATGATAGATAGATGACGTAGATAAGATAGATGGAGATAGGGATGTTGAGATAGATAGAAAGAGATAGATAGATAGATAGATAGATAGATAGATAGATAGATAGATAGATAAAGAGATGGAGAGAGATATGGAGTGATAGATGAGAGAATGAGAGAGAGAGAGAGGGACGGAGAGATGATAAAGATGGTAGGTCGATAGGTAGATAGATAGATATGCATATGCTCATATACCCACATATATTACATGATACAGAAACAACTCAAGTCTAGTTCAGACGCATAAATGTACGTGGCGAGAAAAACAAATCTTGTGAGTGAGTGAAACGTCTGCAGGAAAACAACCAAACTCAGCATTAAGGACCTCTGATTTCAACCCTAAGCTACAAATATTTTCTTCCATCAGTACAAAATATCTATGCTGGGGCAACACCAAGATAGGGCAGTTTGCGGGGATGAACTTCAAAAGCCAGCCCTGGACCTGAGTTTTCCCTCTCACCAATTCATTTAAAATTGATTTAATTTCTTACCTATTGGACACACCTGCTTAAAACTGGAGGTTGGAAATGTCATTTTGGGGGGGGAGAGGGGTTCCCAAATTCATCCACGGGAGATTCAATGGTTGCTGAGCCGCTGCTGACCAATCATTGAGCTGTGTTTTTCTCCTTCGTCCGTTTCTTACTGCCGTCCGTCCATCCGAGCCGATTTGCAGTGATCGAACTGGGGGCTTATGAGGGACTTGGTTGTGTTTCCGATCTTCCGGCTTTTGCCCCGTGATTTCTAACGATGTTTTCTTTTTCCTCTTGTCTTTGCTGTAGGACGTTCAGCCAGAAGAAAGCAGCGATTGAGAGGGAATATGCACAGGTAAGGAACAGAATATTGCGGCTGGTTGTCAAAGTGGGGTTTTTTTGGGGCATTCTCTTCCTTGCAGACTTTAAAAACTTGCTGTTGGCATTAAATTCTTTAATTGGCCTGTTGCAGGTAATCCTCATCTTGCAGCCACCCATTCATCCACTGTTTAAAGCAGGGTTCTCCAACCTTGGCAACTTTAAGCCTGGAGGACTTCAACTCCCAGAATCCCTCAGCCAGCATGGGAAATTATGGCCCTTTCATGACTTGTGGACTTCAACTCCCAGAATCCCTCAGCCAGCATGGGAAATTATAGCCCTTTCATGACTTGTGGACTTCAACTCCCAGAATCCCTCAGCCAGCATGGGGATCTATGGCCCTTTCATGACTTGTGGACTTCAACTCCCAGAATCCCTCAGCCAGCATGGGGATCTATGGCCCTTTCATGACTTGTGGACTTCAACTCCCAGAATCCCTCAGCCAGCATGGGAAACTATTGCCATTTTACGACTTGCGGACTTCAATTCCCAGAATTCCTTGGCCGGACATGCTGGCTGGGGAATTCTGGTAGTCCACAGGTTTTAAACATTGTGAAGTTTGGAGACCATTGATCTAGTCCAGGGGGTGGCCAACTAGGGGCCTTTTTTTTTTAACCTGTAGACTTCAACTCCCAGAATCCCTCAGCCAGCATGAGGAATTAATTCTCTTTGTTGCTCTTCTCTGCACTCTTTCTAGAGGCTCAGCATCTTTTGTACATTGTGGTGATGAAAACTGGATGCATTACCTCAAGTGTGACCTTACTAAATGTTACCGTTTAATGATATACCAGTATGCCGGTTGTTTAAGTGAATTTTAGCTGGTATAGACCCTTGGAAAGAAAAATTAGGGTGTTTTCCTGCTAACTGCTTAGAACAGTGTTTCTCAAACTTGGCCACTTGAAGATGTCCGGACTTCAACTCCCAGAATTCCCCAGCCAGCGAATGCTGGCTGGGGAATTCTGGGAGTTGAAGTCCGGACATCTTCAAGTCGCCAAGGTTGAGAAACACTGGCTTAGAGTATGTCTATAGAGCATTTGATTGTTTTGTAATAAAGAATTTGCTTTTCTAGGCAGGCTTATTCTTCTGCCAAATCTATGTGTTACTTTTGTGGTTTCCGCCTCCTTTCTAACAGTCTGCCAATTGTCAATTTTTTTTTTCAAAATCTTTTTTTTTTTAATATACCCTCTTTTCTTAAGGCAGAAGAAATGTACGGTTTTGTTTTAAGCACGCAAAAAAAATATGTTCTTGTTTTTTTTTGAGGGGAAAAAAAATGGAAAGGGAATGTTGGAAGTCACAAACCTTGACAAACAGATCATCAGCTTGTTTGAACACTGGCTCAAGATTTGCAAAATAATAATAATAATAATCCATCATTCACGGTCTCTCCTGTTAGCTGGAATCACAAACTCTGTTGGTTTAGAAGGACATGTTCGTCCATTTGATGAAGGATGATTCTGGGTAGTTCTTGATGAAATAGCCATCTGGTTCAGTTCCAAGCTGGGAGAAAGAGACTGGAAATATGGAGACTGATTGGAAAGATGGTTTAATGATGGGTTCTGGGCAGCTGACCACGTTGAGTTGAGAGTGGGCGGGATTTTATGCTTTTTCTTGGGCTTTGCCCTTGAACTTTTTGTTCCTGTACAAGAACATGTATTCTAATGATTGTTGTCCGACTCCCATGGTGTCATATTTGTCTGAGCTGAGTTTGGTTGAAGTTTGGACTGCAACGAAGGGGCTTTGGGCAATCCCTATTGTGACTGAGGGCTAATCCTACCTTTGTTGGATCTTGGGTGAGGGTATTTGCTTATGAATAGAGCTAGCTATCTCTTTATCTCTTAAGTGCTGACCTCTGCTGAGGGATATTAAGAAAAGGTGGGGGCCGCTTTCCCACAGCATGTTTTTCTCCATTTCTCATCCAGGGAAATATAACATTCTGCCTTTTTAATATTTCTCAAAATATTTCCTCCTCCTAGGAGTGGGGTGGGTGATAACTTTCTACATTGACTTACAACCACTAAAGAGCCCAAAATTTTTGTTGCTAAGCAAGACAGGTTTAAGTGACTTTTATCCCATTTTACCACCTTCCTTGCCCCAGTCGTTAAGTGAATCACTGCAGTGGTTAAGATAGTCACACGGTTGTTAAGTGAATCCGGCGTCCCCCCCTCAATTGACTCTGCTTGACAGAAGTTCACAATGGGACTGCGCGACCCCGGGACAGTACGACTGTCATAAATACGAGTCAGTTGCCGCGCGTCCGAATTCTGACCTGTTGTTAGTTGAGGACTGGCCGTACATGCCAACTGCCAAGTGCCTGAATTTTAAACACGTGACCATAGAGATGCTGCATCGGTCGTTACGCATGAACAAAGGATTATAAATCACTTTTTTTAATGTGCTGTCGTAAATTCGAACAATCACTAAATGGGTGATTGTAAGTCAGAGAATTATCCGTGCTCTGCGCCCACACCCACTTGCAAGATTTGGGATCAAAGGGATAATAAATTTGGGTTCTTGTTAGACCTCTTTAGGGCGGTCAAACCAGGGGTGTGAAATGCTACCCATTTGGGCGAAGCGGTTTTTCCGACGATCAGCTGTGATGCACGATTAATATTAGCTACAAACCCTAATCTAAATCGCGTGGCACAACGAATTCTTCCCCCCCACCCCTCGCTGATCGCATTCCTTTGCAGCCGTGCTCACTAGCAGGCTCCGTCCACCCGGCCGGGTGTCTTTTTTTAAAATATATTTTTGTAAATTTTTAATTTAAAACAAATACAGCATCTTCTTTACATGCTATAGAAAGTGTATCAGTGAGTTACAAAAAAGACTTTGGTGCATCTCTTCCACAGTCAACAAACATAATTCATATTAACTTAAGTCAGTGTTTCTCAACCTTGGCAACTTGAAGATGTCTGGACTTCAACTCCCAGAATTCCCCAGCCAGCAAATGCTGGCTGGGGAATTCTGGGAGTTGAAGTCCGGACATCTTCAAGTTGCCAAGGTTGAGAAACACTGACTTAAGTATTTCAACTCAAATATTCATACATGTCGCCATCATCATCATCTCTCCATTTTCATTTCACTATAATTGTTTAAGCGTCCTTCATCATAAAACATACCAAAATTTAACACATAACCACATACCGGCCGGGTGTCATTTTGACGCTGCGCATGCGTGGAAGGTCCTGCGCGGGCACACAGGTGGCGCATACGAGCGAAGGGAGCGCACACGCTCACATGGCTACTGAGCCAGTAGCAAAGGTACCGTATTTTGCGGACTATAAGACCCACCAGAGTATAAGATGCACGATGATTTTGAAGAGGTAATTTTTTTTAAAAAAGGGTTATTTTTTGCAATCTGCAGGCTTCCCAAACCCTCTGCAAGCCTCATTTTTTTTAAAGGGGGGCTCATGCAAAGCTTTGGGGGGCTTGTAGAGTGCTCCTGGGGGCTGGGGGGGGGGGGAAACGAGCAAAAAACAGCCCATTTTCTGCAAAAACAGGCCTTTTTTTTCCAAAAAAAGGGGGGCATGCAGAGGAATTGGGAGCCTTGTAGGGTGCTCCTGGGGGCTGCCCCGCCAAAATGGTCCATTTTTCACTCGTTTTTGCCCTCCCCAGTTCCCAGGAGCACCCTACAATCCTCCCAAACCCTCTGCACATCCATTTTTGCAAAGAGGGTGCCAAAAATGCTGTATTCAGTGTATAAGACGCACCCAGATTTTTCTCCCTCTTTTGTGGGGAAAAGGTGCGTCTTATACGTGTGGATTTCACGCCTGTGTCAAACTCAAGCCCATCTCTCCCCCTCCCCCCCAGCCTGGGTCTGGCCCGCAGGGTGCTTAAATCTGGCCCGTGACGCTGGCCCGGAACTATAAAAGGGGGGGCCTGTGGTTCCTCTGCTGGCCAAACACTGGCCTCGTGGGGGCCTCTAGGGGGCCTGTTTTTGACTGGCAGTAGGCCATGAAGTCCGAAAATGGGGCAGAGGGGGCCTCATGCAGGCCCCCTCCCCAATTTTGGCCAGCAGGGGGCTGCAGGAGGCGTCCGTCCCATCTCCCTCCAGCTGGCCCACAGAGGAGAACTGCAATGCTGATCTGCCCCCCCCCCCAAAAAAAATTCAGTTTGACCCCCCTGCTTCAGGCGCTGATCTTTCTGAATTCATTCTGAATTTAAAATGATAAAAACGGGTAAAAGAACCAGGATTTTTTTCCCATTTACGTGCGATCTGAACCAGGATTGCGAAGGGATTAATATTCTAGATCGGTGGAACTCGGAGGTCTCTTTTTAAAGCTCCTGAGTCATGCACTGAGAATTTGGATTGCTTTAAAAAACAACAATGCCTGCTGGTAATTTATCCAAAATCAACATTTGTTGCTCTCTCGCTCTGGACCGTGTGTGTGTTGTCCACCTTTTAAAAAAAATTCCGAAATTATTGGGCATTTTGGAAAGGATCCCATTGGAGCCCAAAGCCTTTCCACTCAGCTGTATACACAATGGAAGGACATTAGTAAAATAAACTCGGAACAAAGGCTTTGGGATATCCTGTTTCACCAGACCTTCTAAAGAAGGTCAGACAGTGGGGCTTTGACCTTACGAAGGAATTAATTCATCAAATAATAATAATTATTATTATTATTTTCCAGATGTCCAGCAAAGATTGTCTTATTTTGTTATGTGGAAGAGGCAATAAACTTGAAGGGACTTTTAGCTTGTTTTGGACTTTTGAGTGTTCCGTTTTTATTTAAAGTTTGGGGTTTAAAAAATTTTTTTAGCATGGTGTTGAAAACGGAACTAGGTTTTAATGAAATACAGGTAGTCCTCAACATAACGACCACAGCCGAGTCCAACATTTCTGTTGCTAAGCGAGATGGTTGTTAAGTGAGTTTTGCCCCGTTTTTGCGACCTTCCTTGACACGTTTGTTAAGGGAATTCACTGCAGCTGTTGTTAGTAACCCATTTGTTAAGCAGATCTGGCCTCCCCCGTGGACTGGGCTTGTCAGAAGGTCACAAAAGGGGATCGGGTGATCCCTGGACACCACGACCGTCATAAATGGGGAGTTCGTTGCCAAGCGTCTGAATTTTGTCTGCAGAGATTCTCAGTCATCCAGGTTATGGTTGACTGAGGATTTCTACAGACTTTTAGCTATACAATTTGGGGTGAAGACCCTTGGAATGGGGTGGAAGTAGGATGGATTTCCAGAGGGAAAAATGGTAGACTACAGGAACCATTACTGTATATTCAGATGACCCTGAGGGTACAGGTAGACTCCAAGTGGCCTCAAGGACCCTCTAAAAGGATGCAAATGACCAGCTGTCTGCAAGGACCATCAATCCTTCCTTTCCCCACCATCCAGTCAGAGCTGAAGAAGCCTCTGGGATGAGAAGCGAAACGTCTTTAAATGAAAAAAAATCAGAAAGTCCAGTTGCCTCCTGAAAACAAGCACTTTGGAGACGTCTGAATTTTGATCACCTGACCATGGGGATGCTGTAATGGTCACAATGGTGTTAAAAAGTGTCTATAAGTCACTTTTTTTTCAGCGAGGAGAGGAGGAAAGGACAGGAAAGGAAAGAGGAGAGGAAAGGAAAGGAAAGAAGAGAAGAGCGGAAAGGAAAAGAGAGAAGAGAGGAAGGGAAAGGAAAGAGGAGAGAAGAGAAAGAGGGAAGAGGGCAGGATAGGACAGAGGAAAGGAGAGAACAGAAGAAAGGAAAGTGGAGATGAGAGAAAGGAAAAGAGAAGAGCAGAAAGGAAAGAGAGAAGAGAGGAAGGGAAAGGAAAGAGGAGAGAAGAGAAAGAGGGAAGAGGGCAGGATAGGACAGAGGAAAGGAGAGAACAGAAGAAAGGAAAGTGGAGATGAGAGAAAGGAAAAGAGAAGAGCAGAAAGGAAAGAGAGAAGAGAGGAAGGGAAAGGAAAGAGGAGAGAAGAGAAAGAGGGAAGAGGGCAGGATAGGACAGAGGAAAGGAGAGAACAGAAGAAAGGAAAGTGGAGATGAGAGAAAGGAAAAGAGAAGAGCAGAAAGGAAAGAGGAGAGAAGAGAAAGGGAAGAGGACAGGATAGGGCAGAGGAAAGGAAAGAACAGAAGAGCGGAAAGGAAAAGAGAGAAGAAAGGAAAGGAAAGGAAAGAGGAGAGAAGAGAAAGGGAAGAGGACAGGATATGACAGAGGAAAGGAGAGAACAGAAGAAAGGAAAGGAAAGTGGAGATGAGAGAAAGGAAAGAAGAGAAGAGGGGAAAGGAAAAGAGAGAAGAGAGGAAGGGAAAGGAAAGGAAAGAGAAGAGAAAGAGGGAAGAGGACAGGATAGGACAGAGGAAAGGAGAGAACAGAAGAAAGGAAAGTGGAGATGAGAGAAAGGAAAAGAGAAGAGCAGAAAGGAAAAGAGAGAAAAGAGGAAGGGAAAGGAAAGAGGAGAGAAGAGAAAGAGGGAAGAGGACAGGATAGGGCAGAGGAAAGGAAAGAACAGAAGAGCGGAAAGGAAAAGAGAGAAGAAAGGAAAGGAAAGGAAAGAGGAGAGAAGAGAAAGGGAAGAGGACAGGATATGACAGAGGAAAGGAGAGAACAGAAGAAAGGAAAGTGGAGATGAGAGGAAAGGAAAGAAGAGAAGAGCGGAAAGGAAAAGAAAGAAGAGAGGAAGGGAAAGGAAAGAGAAGAGAAAGAGGGAAGAGGACAGGATAGGACAGAGGAAAGGAGAGAACAGAAGAAAGGAAAGGAAAGTGGAAAGAGAAAGGAAAGAAGAGGAGCGGAAAGGAAAAGAGAGAAGAGAGGAAGGGAAAGGAAAGAGGAGAAAGAGGGAAGAGGGCAGGATAGGGCAGAGGAAAGGAGAGAACAGAAGAAAGGAGAGGAAAGGGGAAAGGAGAGAGAAAGGAAAGGGAACAAAAAGAAAGAGAGGAGAGGAAAGGAGAAAACGTGAAGGGAAAGGAAAGGGGAGAGGAGAGAAGAAAGGAAAGGGAGAGAAAGGGAAGGGAAGAGGAGAAGAGAGGAAAGTTTCCATGAAATCCACCATATACCCTGATTCCATCTGGAAGGGCCTGGATGTACAGTAGCCGGCTTGTTTCCCTGCAGGCCGATGAAAGGCCTCCTTCTATCCAGCCGCTCTGCCCAGAAACCTCCCGGAGAAGGAAGAAAGGGGAAGGAGCGGAAACAGGAGGAGGCCTGGCCAAGCCAGCTCCCCAAGCCGCCTAGCCCAGATCCCAAGACATAAAAACACTGCTAATCTGACAAATATTTGCTAGCGGCAGAGGGGAAAACATCATTTATTTATTTTTCACATTTCTGAACAGCTCGCCTCAGAGAAGGAATCTGGACGACGTACAATAAAATGTTAAAATATAAAAACAGTATAAAGATTGAGGACAAGAGTGTTCAACTTGTGGGCTTCAACTCCCAGAATTCCCCAGCCATCATAGGTATGCTGGCTGGGGAATTCTGGGAGTTGAAGTCCACGGGTCTTAAAGGTGCCTCAGATGGACACTCCTGCTCTCAATCTGTCCATCCTGGCAGGGGAATTCTGGGAGTTGAAGTCCATGGGTCTTAAAGGTGCCTCAGATGGACACTCCTGCTCTCAATCTGTCCATCCTGGCTGGGGAATTCTGGGAGTTGAAGTCCACGGGTCTTAAAGTTGCCACAATGGACACTCCTGCTCTCAATCTGTCCATCCTGGATGGGGAATTCTGGGAGTTGAAGTCCATGGGTCTTAAAGTTGCCTCAGATGGACACTCCTGCTCTCAATCTGTCCATCCTGGCTGGGGAATTCTGGGAGTTGAAGTCCACGGGTCTTAAAGGTGCCTCAGATGGACACTCCTGCTCTCAATCTGTCCATCCTGGCAGGGGAATTCTGGGAGTTGAAGTCCATGGGTCTTAAAGGTGCCTCAGATGGACACTCCTGCTCTCAATCTGTCCATCCTGGCTGGGGAATTCTGGGAGTTGAAGTCCACGGGTCTTAAAGTTGCCACAATGGACACTCCTGCTCTCAATCTGTCCATCCTGGATGGGGAATTCTGGGAGTTGAAGTCCAAAGGTCTTAAAGTTGCCTCAGATGGACACTCCTGCTCTCAATCTGTCCATCTGGCTGGGGAATTCTGGGAGTTGAAGTCCACGGGTCTTAAAGGTGCCTCAGATGGACACTCCTGCTCTCAATCTGTCCATCCTGGCTGGGGAATTCTGGGAGTTGAAGTCCACGGGTCTTAAAGGTGCCTCAGATGGACACTCCTGCTCTCAATCTGTCCATCCTGGCTGGGGAATTCTGGGAGTTGAAGTCCACGGGTCTTAAAGTTGCCACAATGGACACTCCTGCTCTCAATCTGTCCATCCTGGATGGGGAATTCTGGGAGTTGAAGTCCAAAGGTCTTAAAGTTGCCTCAGATGGACACTCCTGCTCTCAATCTGTCCATCCTGGCTGGGGAATTCTGGGAGTTGAAGTCAAGCCAAGGTTAAACACTCTCCCTCTAAGTGCTGGGGGTTTGCTCTCTTTTTATACACTAGTGGCTTGCTTTGTTGATGTTGATAAGAGGGTTAATTTTTGTGATTCTTTGATTAGGCTCTTGTTTACTGTTTGATTATTTATTTGTCCGTTTATTATTTATTCATTTATTTATCAAGCTTGCATAACTCCCCTTTTCACTGAGATTTGTTTCTCTGAGCTGGCAATTCCTTCCTTGCGTTATTGTTTACTTGATTGTGTTAATCTTGGTGTAAATCATTGGGTGTTGATCGCTGGAGAGAAGAGGGTCTTTTTGTTTCCTTGTGGGTTTTTGAATGGTCTCTTTTAATTTATTTATTTTTATTTTCAAAACAAACACAATACATACAATCTTCCTTCTTTACATACTGTAGAAAGTGTATCAGTTGGTTACAAAAGGTTTTCGTGCATCTCTTCCACAGTCATCAAGCATAATTCATATTAAGTCAAGTATTTTAATTCAAATATTTATACATGTTGCCCTTGTACCTCCATTTATATTTGACTATAATTATTTAAAGATCCTTCATCATAAAATATACCGAAATTTAATACACAACCACATACTGGCATTTCATTTAATATTTCTAAAATGCTCCAATAACACTGAATCCTTATGTCCTATTCTAGCTAAACATCCATAATATTTAATAACAGACTTTTCTAATTATTGGAAAGATACAGGTTGATCGATGGAAGAATATAACTTAAAACTAGTTAAACTTAGTGAAATTTAGTAATAATAGATATAATTAAAGAAATAATTGATAATGATAATAATGTATACAATGTGTAGAGTTGTGATAAGTAATAATTGGATATGAATATTGAATGGTACCTGTTGTGACTCAGCAGATGTCTTCTGTGAGTCTTTTCGGGGTACAAGATTCATTATGCAGCTGGGGCTTGTTAGAGGCAGGTTTGGAGATAAAAGGACGGATGCTGCCATGCCCTAGTTGCAGGAGTCAACGTTCCTTCGTGGGTTCCTTGTTTGGTACAACATTGCTTGATCATCAATCGTGATTTATGGAAGATACACTTGGATAAGTGCTTTCTGTTTCTTGTAACCCTGATTCAAGGCTACACTTGGAGAAGTGCATTGGGCTTGTAAGAGTTGTTTTGTATTCTGTTATCTCGTTAGAGACTGTATTTATGTTATTTTTGGGCTCGAAGCCAGTTTGAACTGAGAACTGATAAAGAAAGTTCCCTTTAAGTTTATTCGTCTTGCCGTTTGTTAAGAGCCGTGAAGGGGGGAACAGAACAGGTACCCATGAAAGGAAGATTAGAAATCCTTTTGAATTATATACAAAAGTTAATAAAAAAGAATTAAGTTAGATACAGTTAAGTTTTGATTATTAGGGGGGAAATGTTATGATACAGGATATAGTCAAATAAAGGAGGGACAATGATGACAACGTATGTATGTATGTATGTATGT
Organism: Thamnophis elegans; assembly: GCF_009769535.1. NCBI lineage: Eukaryota > Metazoa > Chordata > Lepidosauria > Squamata > Natricidae > Thamnophis > Thamnophis elegans. The sequence goes on from NC_045546.1 coordinate 2,186,314, forward strand.
ATGTATGTATGTATGTATGTATGTATGTATAATACAAGGAAACTAGATGAAAATTGCCAACAGCGATTTGGAAAGGAGGATTAGAAAAGTCTCTTGAGATATGTAGATGTTGTGTATTATATCTATGTGGCAAGTGTGCATGCGTCTTGCTCTGTTGGTGTTCGCCGCGTTGCTCTTGGTTGTTCCTTGATTCAGTTGTGGTTTATAAGGACAATCCCACCAACACAGACAGGGGGAGCGACTTGTATATAAACAGCAAGCAAAACCCCTACTTGCCTTGTGGCGCTGATGATGTTACCTAGTTGGGTCATGAAACGTCTCCAAGAAAAGGCATCAGAAGGGCACCACACCAGCTGCAAGGACTCATATTTATGACGATTGGGTTGTCCCGATTGGGTCACCTGCTCCCCTTTTGTGACCTACTCGCAAGCAAAATCAGTGGGGAAGCCAGATTCACTTTAACAACCCTGTGGCTGACTTTGTATCAACGCCAGTTATTCCCTTAACAACCGTGGCAAGAAAGGTCATAAAACGGGGCAAAATTCGGTTAACCACTGCCTTGCTTAGCAATGGAAGTTTTGGGCTCACTTGTGATCTTATGACGGACTACCTGGGATAGAATAGGATAGGATAGGGAATGGAATGGAATAAGAAAGGAATGGAATGGAAAAGAAAAGAATAGAGAATAGAACAGAACAGAATAGTTGGAAGGGACCTTGGAGGTCTTCTAGTCCAACCCCCTGCTCAGGCAGGAAACCCTGTACCATTTAATTGAACTTCATGTGCAACCATTAGAACTAAAGTACATCCACCATTATTATTATTATTTTTTAAAGACCATTTTTAGTGCAGAGGCCACTGTTTCCTGGCCCCAGGGTGCGTTTAAGCAGAACAATTGTGTAAATAATGTGTGTTCTGGAGAAGGTGGTGGACTGTTGAGCTTAATTAGCATCTGGAGTGACTACAAAATACCCTAATTTGGAACAACGACTGATTATCAGAGGAGATAAGACACAGTTACTCTGAAGGTAGATTTCAGATGAGTCACACCAGCTGGTTTAACTCCTTATAAATCATTTTTAGAGTTGAGAAGTAGGCAGAGTATATCTGTATGCTGAATGGCCCTGCCGGCCTGAGAATTTTCTCCTATTGCCCTTGACAAACCCCGGAACAGGTTGGGGTGGAGGCAAATTAATATGACTTCTGGCTTTAGGCCGTTCAAAAGATGGTCTTAGTTGGCAAATTAATCTGCCAAAAATTGCCAGAAATTAACAGATAACAGTTTAACAGAGTTGGAAGGGACCTTGTAGAACATCTAGTCCACCCCCACCCCCCCACCCCGGTCAAGCAGGGGACCCTACACCATTTCTGACAGATGGCAGTCCAGTCTCTTCTCGAAAGCTTCCAGGGACGAAGCCTCCACAACTTCTGAAGGCAACTTCTGTTCCATGGATTGATTGTTCTCACTGTCAGAAAATTCCTCCTTATTTCCAGGTTGAATCTCTCCTTGGTCAGTTTCCATCCATTGTTCCTTGTCTGGCCTTCGGGGGCTTTGGAAAAGAGCTTGACCCCCTCCTCTCTGGGGCAGCCCCTCAAGTATTGGAAGATGTTATCTTGTCTTCCCTGGTCCTTCTCTTCCCTAGACCAGCCATGCCCAGTTCCTGCAACCGTTCGTCGTGTGTTTTATCCTCCAGTCCCCTAATCATCCTGGTTGCTCTTCTCTGCACTCTTTCTAGAGTCTCCACATCTTTTTTTTAAAGCGTGGTGACCAAAACTGGATGCAGTACTCTAGGTGTGGTCTTACTAAGGCTTTACAGAGCGGTATTAGTACCTCCCTTGATCTTGATTGCGTCCCTCTGTTAATGCATTTTAGGATTGCGTTGGCTATTTTGGCTGCTGCTACACACGGCTGGCTCCTATTTAACTGTTGTCCACTAAGACTCCAAGATCCCTCTCCCACAGTTACTGCTATTAAGCCTGGTTTCTCCCAATCTATATGGGTAGTTTTGGTTTTTCTTACCTAAGTGTAAGACTTGACTTTTCTCTACGTTGAATTTCATTTTGTTAGATAGGGCCCAGGGTTCAAGTCTATCCAGATCCATCTGGATCTTGAGCCTACCTTCTAGGGACGTTGGCTATTCCTGCCAGCTTAGTATCATCTGCAAATTTGATAGGTTCCCCTTCTATTCTCTCATCTGAGTTGCTTATGACGCTATTGAAGAGGACTGGGCCTAAGACAGAACCTTGTGGTACCCCACTGTTTAATGTCCCTCCATGTAGACTTTGTTAGGTAAGCTCCCCATTGGGAGAGCGAGTGCGTTCAGAGAAGCGTTGTGAGAGTTGTGTTGGAGAACACACAAACCTCTGCTCCGCCCCCCCCCCCCCGGGGACACTGCGGCCGTCATAAATATGAGTCAGTCGCCAAGTGCCTGAATTTGGAGCACGCAGTCAATGTTCATCATCCCCATGGAGATGCTGCAACGGTCTTAAGTGCAGGAAACGGTCATAAGTCCCTTTTTTCAGTGCTGATGTATTTTTGAGCAGTCACTAAGTTACAACCGTCACCGTCGTAAGTCGAGGACTACACCTGTAGTTTGACAGATAAAAGCAGGTTTCTGAACGCACGCCATACCGACATCAACCCGGGATGATGGTTTCTTTTGGAAAAGGGTTTTTCTCCTTTGGAGCAGAGTCGGTCATCCTTGCCTGTCTTAAAGCACGGGGAAAATGAACTTCCCGGCTCTGTCCATCCATCAGAGCAGCCTCGACAGCTCGCCAGAGATTCAAAGGGATCCCCTTCGGCTGAATGGCTCTCTCTGCTCTCTCCATTCACCACCCCAACGTTGCAACACACCCGTCGCCTAATGAAATTTGCTTAATGGCTCTTGGAAATCCTAACCTCGTTACGGGGAGGGAATTGAACGCGGGCGGACTTTTAATGAAATATCAGATTGGCTCCTGGCCCAGAAGCGTCACTGCGTTTGTGTCCACAAAAAAACCGAAGAGAATCCCAAATTTTTACCGCTTTGCTTTTTTTTCGGTGCCGCCGGCTGTGAGATGTGTACTTTTGTCGTTCTGGGATCCGAGTTGCGGTTGCCAAGTTGCCAAGAGAGAGTTCAGCGCCACGCTGTTTAAGCCTGCCTTGGGCTTGGAAGTGCTCCTCTGGTTCCCCCCCCCTTCCCCTCCCACACAAATCACAAAAGACTCAATTGGTGGGCTGCATCAACAGAGAGCTAATATCAAAATAATGGCAAGTGGGTGGTATGGATCGTCCTCGACTTACGACCACAACTGAAGGCCAACATGTATGTGGCTAAGGGAGAAATTTGTTAAGTGAACTTTTTCTTTCCTTGCGACTTTTCTTGCCACGGCTGTTAAGTGAATCATTGCAGTTGTTAAGGGAGTAACACGGTTGTTAAGTGAATCTGGCTTCCCCTTTGACTTTACTTGTGAGAAGGTCGCAAAAATGGGGATCACGTGACCCCAGGACGATGGGACCGTCGTAAATACGAGCCGGCTGCCAACTGTCTAAATTCTGGTCGTGTGATCACGGTCGTGTGACTTACGACAACGATCGTAAGTGTGAAAAACAGTCACAAGTCGCTTTTTTCAGTTGTAACTTCGAACAGTCACTAAATGAACTGTTGTAAGTTGGGGACTACCTGTATAAGACTCCTGCTTGTTGCAGGGGGTTGGACTAGAAGACCTCCAAGGTCCCTTCCAGCCCTTATGATTGCACCTAAAAATCTTCATACAGACCTGCTATGAAGACCAAAAGTCACATATGTTGGGTGGATTCTGTGCAGGATAATTTGCTAAACGTAGGAAAAAATAAGAAGAATTCATACTCCTAAATGGTGCCATCTTCTTTCAGTAAATAATGAAATAATTATAATGCAGGTTGTCGTGTTGATTAATATCTCTGTAACTATTGGGGAAGTAAGGAGAGTTTCTGCAACTTTGTGGGGTGTAGCTTTCGAGCCACGCCATTGTGGTGAGATGGGTGTCAAAGGCACTTAATAAATAAAAAGAAAAATAAATTGATTCTTTCCAGCTCTGTCCCAACGCTTGCAAGCTGTTTTTCTCTTCTCTTTTGGTTTATATATATATATTTTTAAAAAAAGTTTCTCTGTCTCACTGTTCACCAGAGCTGAAACAAGCCCAGCACATGCAATTATGTTCCATGTTTTTAAAAAAGCTTGATTGGAAATCTCTGCGGAGTCCTTTCGTGGCACCAAATGGTGGCACTTCTCAGTGCCAGATTGCACGCAGCTCCAATATCCTCTGGGTGATTTTTTCCCCCAGAGATTAGCTCCAAGGTGGAAATTAGATAGAGATGAAAAACTACATGCAAAAGAGGTCCGTTTCTTGGGAATTTATCTAATGTATCTGTCTATCTATTTATCTTTCATCTATCTTATCTATCTATCTATCTATCTATCTTATCTATCTATCCACCCACCCACCCACCCATCTATCCATCTATATCTATCTATCTATCTATCTATCTATCTATCTATCTATCTATCTATCTATATCTATCTTATCTATCTATCTATCTATCTATCTATCTATCTATCTATCTATCTATCTAATCTATGTCTGGCTTAGGAACAAAATGTTTATATTCGTGGTCGTAAGACGAGGACTACCTGTAGTCCATCCCAGTTGCTGGAAAAAAAATACCTATGGCATGCGACCACAGCACTCTCTCTGGGGGCATGCGAGCTGTCGCCCCAGTTCAGCTCCGCCGCGCATGTGTGCGTCTCCTGCCAGCCAGCTGGTCTTCGGGGTCTCCTGCCGCACATGCGTGGGTGTGTGTGCGTACACACATGCGTGGGTGGAGCGCATACACGGGGGCTGCACAGGCATTGCATTTTGGCACGCTTTGGCCACTCGGTCTGGAAAGGGTTAGCCCTCCCTGTCTCAGGGGCTAGGAACAGGATGCTGAGTTAAATGGGCTTTTGATCTCATTTTGCAGAGGGGGCCATGAATAATTAAATGGTGCCTATATTCTAGGCAGGGGCATTAAGGGACATTCCTATGCCATCCTCTTGCATTTGAATCTCCTCTTACAATATCCGTCCTCTCGGGTATTATAGATCTAATTACTAGAATTATTAGATATTAGAATATCGTCTTAAGACATTCTAAAAATACTTTGGAATATCCTCTCATAGAACATAGGGCATCGTCGGGGTTGGAAGGGACCTTGGAGGTCATCTAGTCCAACCCCCTGCTCAAGCGGGAGACTGTACACCACTTCAGACAAGGGACTGTCCGGTCTCTTCTTCAAAACCTCCAGTGATGGGAGCACCCGCAACTTCTGGTGGCGAGCTGTTCCGCTGGGTAATTGTTCTCACGGACGGGAAGCTCCTCCTTATTTCAACCTCTCAGATCCTGGGAGGTTTTTAAGAAGAAATGGGACTGCCCTTTGTCTGAAATGGTATAGGGTTTCCTGCTGGAACGGGGTTGGGCTAGATGATCTCCAAGGTCCCTCGGCACTGGAAGAAAAGTGACTCATGACCATTTTTCACACTTAGGACCATTCTAGCATCCCCACAGTCACTTGATTTACATTCGGATGCTTGACAGCTGACTCGCATTTATGACAGTCGCAGTGTCCCAGGAAGGGGTGTGTGTGTCACGCGATCCCCTTTTGCGACTTTCCATCCAGCCAAGTCAGGGGGGAAGCTGGATTCACTTAACAACCGAGTTATTCATTTAACAACTGCAGCGATTCATTGAACAACCGTGGCAAGGAAAGTAATAAAACGGGGCAAACGTCTCGCTCGGCCACATAAATTTTGGGCACCATTGTGGCCTGTAAGCTGAGGACTCGCCGTATAATAAAATCTTTAGTTGGTACAACTTTGAAGTGCATTTAACAAGGCTTGGAAAAAACAAACAGCATTTTTGTTTTCCCCAAAAAAAGAGATAGAAATGAAACTGGGGATTTTCTTGGCCTCGGAAGCTCCTGGTTTGCAGCTCTGAGTAACACAGAATGAGGTAGTCACACAAAAAAAGGGTTTTTTTTCCCCCTTGAAATAGCTTTTATGGGTAGAAGTTTTTCTATTCTCGGCAATTCTTGTAGGGAGTCCAGACAGCGTCCGGTTTCCAAATTACCCAGGGCAGTTTTTGTTTAGGACACAGAACTCCTGTGCAAAAACTCTGGACAGGGGGAAAAAAAATAAAACCCCGAAACTCATCCCACAGTTTCCCATCACTTCCTGTTGAAAGGCTGGCCTGGAAAATTACTTCCCATTTTGCTTTATTGCATTGGGGAGCGGGGGGGGGGGCCGATTCGATTCCGATTCGTTTATGACCAGATTGCAAATTTATGTTAAGTTGTAATTGTTTGGATTACATTTTTTTAAAAAAAAATCTTTGTTTTCCTTGTCTTTTTATGTAATTTTCTTATTGTGAGCTGCCCGAAGTCTGTTAGAACCAGTTAGTGCCCCAAATAAATAAATAAATGTTTTTCCCAAAATGCATTTTGTCTTATAGCAAGGATCTCTTTAAAAAAAAGTTTATCTCTGTTGGACAAAGTTTGGGGTTTTTTTTGCCAGTCGTTGGTTCATCTTCTTCCTTCCACATTCGAGGACAATAGTTGCTTAGGTAGTCCTCAGTTTACGACCATGCGAAGAGCTTCCATTTTCAAAATTGGCAGACCTCAAACCCTAGGAAATTTCAAATAAGCACTGATGTTGGTCATGAAGCGCCTGCAAAAACCCCAAAACACAGTTCAGAGAGTATCAAGGACCCCACAATCCTCTTCCTCCTCCTCCACCTCTCCTCAAACCCCACTCCACTCGCTTGTAGCACGGATGATAATACCTAGTTGGGTAATGAGATGTGTGCAAGAAAACAAGCCAGCTCAGAGGGTAGCAAGGATTCCACAGTCCTCGTCCTCCTCTTTCTCCTGCAAAACTCACTTCCTCGCAGCACTGATAATATTACCTAGTGTGGGAATGAAAGAAAACAACCAACTCAGAGCCCCCAGGACCCCACAGTCCTCCTCCTCCTCCTCTTCTGCCACTCTAGCAATCGACACCTAGATAAGCAGGGATTGACCCCAGACAAACAATCAAGCAGAAAACAATGCCCTAATCAAGGATTGACTAAGGAAACAATCTTAGAAACAAAAGAAATACTCCAGGAACCTTCCAAGAGAAAAACCACAGCTCCACCAACGCTGTTTATATTGTATATAAACAGAAGGCAAACCTCACTTCCACTAGCACTGATGATGTTATCTAGTTGGGTGATGAAACATCTGCAAGCAAGCCACCAGGCTCAAAGAGCAACCAAGGACCCCTCAGTTCAACCCCGAGCTACATTAACATAAACCAACAAGTTTAACCCTGGTCAGTGTTTTTTTTTTTTTAAAAAGGTCAGCTGAGCTGCTAATTAGCTTCTCCCTACCGTGTTTTCCCGAAAATAAGACCGGGTCTTATTGTCTGTTCACCCCCGAAATAAGCGCTTGGCTTTATTTTCGGGGAGGTCTTATTCTTTTTGAGGTGCAGGAGGCGGCAAGCGGGGTCACCTCATGGCTGCTGCTGTGTCGCGCTGTTGCGGCTCCAGGTTGTTCGTCCCTGAGGCCGTGCGCACGCTTCCAGCCACCTGGACTCTGCCCCGTGCTGTTCGCCCGGCCAAACCACTGCGAGCGGATGTCCCGTCCCCTGCCCCCCTGTCCTTCGCTTATAGTTTTTGCGGCGGCCATTAGCGTGACAGAAGGGGCGCGGTGGCTAGGGTTGCGGGAGCGGCCGTTAGGTAAAGGCGTGTGGGGTGCGCGGGGCATGTTTTCCCCCCCCACCCAGAGGTGGGTTTCTACCGGTTCGGTTGAGTAAGTCGGCTCGACATGCGTCCAAAGCGGTTCTATCGGTGGCACCTTAGCAACCGCCGTCTTGGTTTCTTTTACTTCTGTGCATGCGCGTCAAGTGCGTGTGCGCCCGAAGCACGTCCCTGAGCGAACAGGCAGTAAAAGAAGCCAGAACCCACCCCGTCCCCCTCCCTTGCCTCCCCCCCCCGGGGCCTGGCCTCCTCACCTCGTGTTGTTTGCGCGGCAAGCAACCAGAGGAAATGGCGGCTGCACATGGGTTTAGGTATTTTCGGGGGGAGGGCTTATTTTAGTGCATGCGCTCAAAAGCCCGATTGGGCTTATTATCCAGGGAGGTCTTATTTTCGGGAAAACGGGGTGGTATTCATTCATTTCATTTCATTTTCATTTTATTATATTTATATGCCGCCCTTTTCCCCCCGAAGGGGACTCAGGGCGGCTAACAAATCAAATCAGGGAAGGGGGGGGGGGTACAGACAAAAAATAAAAAACGAAACATAACAATACATAATTTAAAAACACACAACAACCATACTATTCGAGAAGGGGGGCAAAAGCTCTTTAGCCCCAGGCCTGTCGGAACAGCCAGGTTTTAAGGGCTTTGCGGAAGGCCTGGAGGGTGGTGAGGGTTCGAATCTCCACGGGGAATTCGTTCCAGAGGGTCGGAGCAGCCACAGAGAAGGCTCTCCTCCGGGTAGTCGCGGATGGGATTCGGAGGAGGCCTAATCTGTGGGATCTGATCGGTCTAGTGGAGGTGATTGGCAGCAGGCGGTCTCTCAAGTACCCAGGTCCAATAGCATGAAGGGCTTTATAAGTGACGACTAGCGCCTTGAAGCGTATCCGGAGACCAATAGGCAGCCAGTGCAGCTCGCGGAGGATAGGTGTTACGTGGGTGAACCGAGGTGCACCCACGATCGCTCGCGCGGCTGCATTCTGGACAAGTATTCAAGTGAAAAGAGCGATCAGAGAAAAGTTGAACTGTGCAAGATCCGTACAAATCAGAATTTACAAGGAGGAGGGTTGCGTAGGCAGGTTAGCTGCGGATGAGCCACAGGAAGCTCCTTGGCTGCAGGAGATTTAAATGCATTGTTTGGGAAGGAGCTGCGTTTTTCCGAACGGGAAGCGTGCACCAGAAAATCCAGAACATAACTTGGAAGAAGCCATGGGGGTCTGGATCCAGGCCACGACTAATATTTCTACACTCTCTCCTCCCTCCTCCCCGCGTTGCCTCTTCCAACTCTGATTGGAGTGATGGAGGGACGAAAGGGCAGACTATTAATATCTACCTAAACTTGCTTCATAAATTCCGTAAAAGCATGAGAAGGGAATCTGGAAATCCCTGAATGAAACGCTCGGAAATGTTTAGCAAAAAGGTGATTTCCAGCTTCTTATTCTGCTAGACAGCATACTAGACAGCCTACTAAAACTGAAGAGACATCACCCTGCCAACAAAAGTGTGCATAGTCAAGGCTGTGGTTTTCCCAGTTGCCATGGATGGCTGTGAAGGTTGGACCATAAGGAAGGCTGAGCGCCAAAGAATGGAGGCCTTTGAACTCTGGTGCTGGAGAAGACTCCTGCATTGAGTCCCTTGGACTGCAAGGCCATCCAACCGGTCAGTCCTAGAGGAGATCAACCCTGACTGCTCTTTAGAAGGCCAGATCCTGAAGAGGAAACTCAAATGCTTTGGCCACCTGATGAGAAGGAAGAAGGACTCCCTGGAGAAGAGCCTCATGCTGGGAACGAAGGAGGGCAAAAGAAGAAGAAGGGGACGGCAGAGAAGGAGGTGGCTGGACGGAGTCACTGAAGCAGTCGGTGTGAGCTTCAATGGACTCTGGAGGATGGTAGAGGACAGGAAGGCCTGGAGGAACGTGGTCCATGGGGTCGCGATGGGTTGGACACAACTTTGCAACTAACAACAACAACTCTGCTCATTACTGCAAAAATTGCTCCCTCAACTTTCCTGAAACAGATTTTTTTTCCTGGATCTTCAGTGCTGCTTTGGAGTTTTTATATAGGAGGTTTGTCCTTCATGGAGATCAAATGTTTACTGTTTTCCCTTAAAGAGGAGAGGAGAGATGGAAGGAGAATGGGGGAAGAGAGGTGAGGAGAGGTAGTCCTTGAGTTACAACCACAATGGAGTAAAATTTACATTGCTAAGTGAAACATTTGTTACACGAGTTTACCCCAGTTTCTTACTTTCTCTTGCCACAGCTGTTAAGTGAATCATTGCATTTGTTAAATTAGTAGCACGGCTGTTAAGTGAATCTGGCTTCCCCATTGACTTTGCTGGTCAGAAGGTCGCAAAGGGGCATCAAACGACCTTGGGACGCTGCAACGGTTGTAAGTATGAGTCAGTTGCCAAGCATATGAATTTTGATCATGTGACCATAGGGATGCTGCGATGATTGGAAGTGTGAAGTCTCTGTTTCCAGGGCCGTTGTAACTTTGAACCATTGGTAAATGAACTGTTGTAAGTTGAGGACTACAAATAGAATAAGAATTAGAATAGGTTAAGAATGGAATAGGAATAGAATACAGAATGAATAGAATAGAATAATAATTAGAATAGAATAGAATAATAATTAGAATAGAATAGAATAGAATAATAATTAGAATAGAATAGGGAATGGAATACAGAATGAATGGAATAGAATGGGAATAAGAATAGAACAGAAAGGAATAGGAATAGAATACAGAATGAATGGAATGGAATGGAATGGAATAGGGAATGGAATAGGATAGAATAGGAATAAGAATAAGAACAGAAGAGAAAGGAATAGGAATAGGAATAGAATACAGAATGAATGGAATGGAATAGAATGGAATAGGGAATGGAATAGGAATAGAATACAGAATGAATGGAATGGAATAGAATGGAATAGGGAATGGAATAGGAATAAGAATAGAATAGAACAGAAGAGAAAGGAATAGGAATAGGAATAGAATACAGAATGAATGGAATGGAATAGAATGGAATGGAATAGGGAATGGAATAGGAATAGCAATAGGATAGAATAGGAATAAGAATAGAATACAGAATGAATTGAATGGAATATTAATAGAATATAGAATAGAATAGGGAATGGAATAGAATAGAATAGGGAATGGAATGGCATGGGATAGAATGGAATAGAATAGGGAATGGAATAGGAATAGGATAGAATAGGAATAAGAATAAGAATAGAATTGAACAGAACAGAAAGGAATAGGAATAGAATATAGAATGAATGGAATGGAATAGAATAGAATAGGGAATGGAATAGGAATAGGATAGAATAGGAATAGGAATAGAATACAGAATGAATGGAATGGAATATTAATAGAATATAGAATAGAATAGGGAATGGAATAGAATAGAATAGGGAATGGAATAGGATAGAATAGGAATAAGAATAAGAACAGAACAGAAAGGAATAGGAATAGGAATAGGAATAGAATACAGAATGAATGGAATGGAATAGGGAATGGAATAGGAATAGCAATAGGATAGAATAGGAATAAAAATAGAATACAGAATGAATGGAATGGAATATTAATAGAATATAGAATAGAATAGGGAATGGAATAGAATAGAATAGGGAATGGAATGGCATGGGATAGAATGGAATAGAATAGGGAATGGAATAGGAATAGGATAGAATAGGAATAAGAATAAGAATAGAATTGAACAGAACAGAAAGGAATAGGAATAGAATATAGAATGAATGGAATGGAATAGAATAGAATAGGGAATGGAATAGGAATAGGATAGAATAGGAATAGGAATAGAATACAGAATGAATGGAATGGAATATTAATAGAATATAGAATAGAATAGGGAATGGAATAGAATAGAATAGGGAATGGAATAGGATAGAATAGGAATAAGAATAAGAACAGAACAGAAAGGAATAGGAATAGGAATAGAATACAGAATGAATGGAATGGAATAGGGAATGGAATAGGAATAGCAATAGGATAGAATAGGAATAAAAATAGAATACAGAATGAATGGAATGGAATGGAATATTAATAGAATATAGAATAGAATAGGGAATGGAATAGAATAGAATAGGGAATGGAATGGCATGGGATAGAATGGAATAGAATAGGGAATGGAATAGGAATAGGATAGAATAGGAATAAGAATAGAATTGAACAGAACAGAAAGGAATAGGAATAGAGTATAGAATGAATGGAATGGAATAGAATAGAATAGGGAATGGAATAGGAATAGGATAGAATAGGAATAGAATACAGAATGAATGGAATGGAATAGAATATTAATAGAATATAGAATAGAATAGAATAGAATAGAATAGAATAGGGAATATAATAGAATAGGATAGAATCGAATAGGGGATGGAATGTGATTGGACATCCAAGGGATTTGTCTCCGGTGCTCTCAGAGGACACACAAGCCACAAGTGATAATCACAATTATCATAACAAAATCATTATAAATCATAAGGTGCAGCACTCAGCGATAGTCCGAAGGTACTAAATAAAAGCAATCGACGCAAACCGTAAGGTAGAAACAGCAAAGTGATAGTCATAAGACGCTAAAGGAATGGGTAACAGGAAAGATGAGAAGGATAATAGAAACACAGCCCTACTCCATGCCTTGGCATCCTAGGGCATAAGACAGCGCTGTGGGCATTAGCTATTCAGCAGAGCGATGCCATGGGGGAGAAAAACCCACCAAGAAGATCATCTCAAAACCAGCTCTAAACTTCTAGATTTTTTTCCAAAGGAGACCTCGAAATACTTCGCTGCGTTCCTCGCCTTGACCCCCGCCTTCCGCCTCTCCCCATCCAGCGATACGTCATGAAGTTTCTCTTCCTTTTGAAGGCCCGTATTCTGGACCGTAGAGCTGACCGAAACATTGGACTCTTTCTTTAACTTTTTGGAAACCAAGGAGAGATCCGGGGGGGGGGGGGGGACCCCCTTTCCCCGCTTGGGATGTGTTTTTGCATTCTCGGGAAGAGTCGTTATTTGTATAACCGCCTTTAATAGCATTGCAGGAGGAATTGGGATGCCCGCACTCCGGGGCTGATGGGCCACCTGTCCAGGCTAAATGAAATAGGCTTTGTGCCGCCTTTATCTCTTGTCTTCACACTCGATTAAAATATTGTAAAACTCGACGTTCAAAGAAACGGGTCACCGTTCGTGGTTTTTTTTAAAGATCTCCTTTGGAAACGACAATTGGGGGGGTGGGGGAATCTGCTGCAGTCAGCAATATCTGCCCATCCCCACTTCCCTCCCCGACATAACTTAATAAAACTGCTTTGTGAAACTCATGAATATTCATGAGGAGGAGTGTGGCTGGTGATGAATCTTCTCTAAACCCGAACGCAATTTTTGGTGATGGATGTAGTAAAATGGCCACTAAAGACGCCACCTTAGGTGACAGGAGTTATTCTTTAAAATAAAGAAATGTGCATAGAACAAATACTAGCAAAGGATGGTCCGAATTTGCAAATCGGCAGGGGAATATTGGTTTTATATAGCAGTCCTCGATGTTACGACCACCGCAGAGCGCCAAATTTCTGTTGCTAATCGAGGCCGTGGTTAAGAGATTTCCCTCCCCCCCCCAATCTTTCTTGCCACAATTGTTAAGTGAATCCCTGTAGTTAAGTTACTAACACGGTTGTGTTTATGACCTTTCTTGCCACGGTCGTTAAGTGAATTGCTGCAGTTGTTAAATCAGTCACATGGTTGTTAAGCGAATCTGGCTTCTCCATCAACTTTGCTTGTCAGAAAGTCGTAAAAGAGGAATCACATGTTCCCCGGGACATTGCGACCGTCATAAATATGAGTCAGTTGCCATGCGTGTGGATTTTGAACATGGGACTCTCTCGCAGTCATGTGTTTTACTATAGTTTTGGTGAAAACTGGCATGTCTCCTTTTTGGCAAAAGCCACACCCATTGCAAACCATTGTTTTGCTTAACGAACAAAACCATTGTTTTGCTTGGCATTTGCTTAATGGCCACTCTATTCTCTAAGCAGCTTGGCTCCCTTACAGTCGTAAATCGAGGACTGAGTTCCTATACATCACTAAACCAACCCAGGCAGCTAGTCTTCGACTTACGACCACAGTTCAGCCCAAAACTTCCATTGCTAAGCATGGCAGTTGTTAAGTAAGCTGCGCCTCTTTTTACCTTTTTTGCACTGGTCGTTAAGTGAATTGTTGCAGTTGTTAAGTTATTCACATGGTTGTTAAGTGAATCTGGCTCGCCCATTGACAAAAAAGGGTTACACGTGGCCTCGGCACACTGCAACCATCATAAATGTGAGCCAATTGCCAAGCATCCGAATTCTGATCGCGTTGACCTTGCAACGGTCGTAAGTATGAAAAAACGGTCATACGTCGCTTTTTTTGCAGTGCCGTTGGAACCTCCGATGGTCACTAACCTAACGGTTGTGAGTCAGGGACTACCGATACCCTTGGTTATTGTAGCTGCTCCGGCTAGCAAGTGGAAATGAGCCAAGGTGATTCTAATTTAATAGGAGGCCATTTTTCCTTGCAGTGAATGTAGCGGTGGCTTATTTGGCAAGATTAAAAATATAGTTAATTTATGCTTCTTCTTTTTTTCCCCTTTTATCCTACTGAGATTGCACGGGCACGCTTCAGAAAAACCAGGGTGCAAAACCTCGTAAAACCGAGGATCTTGGCGCCTCCTTCTCAGGCACGCCGGAAAATAATTAGACGCCTGAACTTTCCTTAAGATTAAGACTTAATTCGTGAGCCGGCCCTGATGTTATCTGCGGGATTTTCTCACACACGATTCTCCTATTTTCCAGAAGAAATTGGCCCCCCAGGCGCAAGGGAATTGCGGCATGCTCTGCCAAGCCCTGCCAGGTTACATCGGTGGTTGATTTCTTAGCTGGCACCTGGTTTTATGAAGGAACGTTGCTCCCAACCACGGGTGTTATTAAAACGTGGCCAGGAATGTTTGCCATTGGGAAACTAGGCGACCCATATGCCCTGTGGACTTTGGTTGTTAAGTGAATCGCATGGGGATTCCCCAATCGACTTCGGTTGTTGGGAAGGTTACCAACGGTGATCACATGACCCCAAGGTAGCGCAAAAGCCATGAATACATACCAGGTGCCCTTGGGATCACATGACCACGGGGAGGCTGTAACGGTCGTAAGTGTGAAAAACGGCCATCAGTCATTTTTTTCAGTGCTGTTGTGGCTTCGAACGGTCGCTAAATGAATGGTTGAGGTTTACCTTTTTAGCAAAGTCACTTTAAAAAAAAAGCAATGCTTCCCATCTCGTATTTAAACCCGCACTTCTGGTAGTCCTCATACAGTGCCCATAGTTAAGCGAAGCGGTCGCTAAGTGAGATCACAAGGGTGCTTACAATCTCAGTGCAGCTTGCCTGCAAAGGTCATGGATATAAGGGTTGGTCAGGAAATTACATTGCCATCACCGTTGTAACTGTGAATGGTCGCTACATGGCCGTCACTAAACGAGGATTTACTTGTGCAGTGTGAAATGTCAATGCTTTGGAGAAGATTAGAAATTGATTTAATAAGACGAGGGGTTCAGTACATATATATTGAGAGTTACTACCTGTACAGGTGGTCCCTCGACTTACGACCACAACTGAGCCCAAATTTTCTGTTGCTAAATGAGACAGTTCTTAATTGAGTTTTACCCCATTTTGATGGCTTTTCTTGCCAAAGTTGTTAAGTGAATCACTGCAGTTGTTAAGTGAGTAACGGTTGCTAAGTGAATCAGGCTTGACCGAAGGTCGCAAAAGGCGATCACATGCAGCCCCCAGGGGCCCTGCAGCCGTCATAAATGCGAGTTCAGTTCCCAAATGTCTGGATTTTGACCACACGAGTTTGAAAAATGGTCATAAGTCACTTTTTTCTTTTCACCTTTGCCTTTGTGACGTTGAACGCTCACTGAATGAAGTGTCGTAAGTCGAGGACCGCCTTTGTGGAGAGGTTACGCTTGGAAAGCAGGCAGCGGAGAACATAATCAAGTGAAGAATTTTTACTCTCTATAAAAAAAAACCGACTTCCGTTGTGAGCAAAATAGTACCACTCTTTCTTTCACTATCGCAAGGGCGTCTGTGGGGGGGGGAATAGATGTTACGCTCTGCTTCCCACGCGAATAAAATTAGAAGTTCATTTTATTTTTTTAACTTCACACTTCACAAAATACACCGCTGATTGCAAGGATGGGGTGGGGGGGAATGCAGACAGATTTTTTTTTCTCTCCCTCCTCCTCCTCCTCTTTCTTGCACCAGCGGTTTTTCACACCCAGCGATTTCTCTCTCTATCGTGAAGTGTTAAAAATCATTACCTTTCCGAACAGCAAAGGGAAAAGGAAAAAAAAAAACCCACGATAAGAAATGTTTTGCACCCCTGCCTTGAGAAAGCCTCTGAGTTGCATCGCTTGGAACTCTTTTTCCACCCCTAAAGAAACATTTTTAAAGCTCAGCTCTTCCTTTCCGCAGACATAGTTGGAATATTTTAAGTTATGGCTGTTTATTTTTAAACACCCCACTAGCAGCTTAAGACTCCAAGTCTCCTATTTTATTTGTTTGTTTGTTTCTACAAAATTCATCACTGGAGGCCTTTGGGAAGAGATTGGGAAGCCACTTGTCTGGAATGGTGTAGGGTCTCCTGCCTGAGGTGGACTAGAAGACCTCTAAGGTCCCTTCCAACTCTGTTATTCTGCTTTCCTTCCTTCCTTCCTTCCTTCCTTCCTTCCTTCCTTCCTTCCTTCCTTCCTTCCTTCTCTTGCTTGCCTTTTTCACTCTCATTCTCTCTCTGTCCTCCCCCATTCCTTCCTTCCCCTTTCTCTTTTTCCTTCCTTCTCTCTCATTCCTTTTTTCTCTGTTTCCTTCCTTCCTTCCTTCCTTCTTCCTACCTCTCTTTCTCCTCTTTCTCTCATTTCTTTCTCTGTCCTTCCTTTCTCTCTTTTTCTTTTTCCTTCCTTCTCTTGCTTGCCTTTCTCTCTCTCTCTGTCCTCTCCCATTCCTTCCTTCCTCTTTCTCTTTTTCCTTCCGTCCATCTTTTTCTCTCATTCCCTTTTTCTCTGTTCCTTCCTTCCTTCCTTCCTCTCTTTCTCCTTTCTCTCATTTCTTTCTCTGTCCTTCCTTTCTCTCTTTTTCTTTTTCCTTCCTTCTCTTGCTTGCCTTTCTCTCTCTCTCTCTGTCCTCTCCCATTCCTTCCTTCCTCTTTCTCTTTTTCCTTCCGTCCATCTTTTTCTCTCATTCCCTTTTTCTCTGTTCCTTCCTTCCTTCCTTCCTCTCTTTCTCCTTTCTCTCATTTCTTTCTCTGTCCTTCCTTTCTCTCTCTTTCTTTTTCCATCCTTCTCTTGCTTGCCTTTCTCTCTCTCTCTGTCCTCTCCCATTCCTTCCTTCCTCTTTCTCTTTTTCCTTCCGTCCATCTTTTTCTCTCATTCCCTTTTTCTCTGTTCCTTCCTTCCTTCCTTCCTTCCTTCCTTCCTTCCTCTCTTTCTCCTTTCTCTTTCGTTTCTTTCTCTGTCCTTCCTTTCTCTCTCCTTTTTCTTTTTTCCTTTCTTCCTTCCTTCTCACCAGAAGTTTTTAAGAAGAGAACTGTTTGTCTGAAGTGGTGTAGGGTTTCCTGCCTGAGCAGGGGGTTGGACTAGAAGACCTCCAACGTCCCTTTCCAACTCTGTTATTCTGTTAATACCCTCATGATCAACAAGTAAGAGAACTCGGGTTGATTGGTCCAATGAAGAGAAGGGCCAGGGGAGACATGATAGCAGTCTTCCAATATTTGAGGGGCTGCCCCAAAGAAGAAGGGGGTCAAACTTGTTCTCCAAAGCCCCTGAAGGCAGGACGAGGAGCAACGGATGGAAACTAATCAAGCAGAGAAGAAACCTAGAGCTAAGGAGAAATGTTTGGCGAGGAAGGGTTAACTGACAATTGGAGATGTCTTCCTAATGACCTCTTCATCTTTTTTTTGCAAAAAAAGAAACCAGATTACAGGAAACCAAAGTGAAAGAAGGGTGGTGTCCTTATTTATATTTAAAAGACAGAAGCGAGTAAGCAGAGGATACCTTGCCTAGAAAAACCTACCACTGTAAAAAGCCCCAAAGGCCAAAAGTGATTTTTTTTTTCTTAAAGAAAAACCCCTAAATTTGAAACACGGCTATTTTATTTTTTTGGAAAGGGTTATGATGTTGGCAAGGGAAGAGCCTTTATCAGCTGAATGGCACCTCCCGTCTTAAAAAGAAATGTTGAATTAGTGAAGTAATAGAGCCTGCCTGTGGTTTGGGATTAGAAAAAGATGGGCACAAATGTAAATTGGATTTAGTTCAATTTGAAAGGATGCCCAGTTCACTCGAGAGATAAAGGCAGGGTTTTTGGACCAGATATTTCTCCCTAACGTGATAAAATTTTCTCTCTTCCTTTAAGCGTATCAGAATAGCAATAGCACTTAGACTTATATACCGTTTCACAGTGCTTTCCAGCCCTCTCTAAGCGGTTTACAGAGTCAGCCTCTTTCCCGCAACAATTTGGGTCCTCATTTTACCCACCTCGGAAGGATGGATTCTGCATTCTAAGCACTGTGCCACCATGGCTCACTCCTTCCTTCCTTCCTTCCTTCCTCCCTTCCTCCCTTCCTCCCTTCCTCCCTTCCTCCCTTCCTCCCTTCCTCCCTTCCTCCCTTCCCTTCCCTTCCCCTCCCTTCCCTTCCCTCCCTCCCTCCCCCCCTCCCTCCTTCCTTCCTCTCTCCCTCCCTCCTTCCTTCCTAATAGTACTTAGACTTATATACAGCTTCACAGGGCTTTCCAGCCCTCTCTGAGGGGTTTACAGAGTCAGCCTCTTGCCCCCAACAATCTGGGTCCTCATTTTACCCACCTCGGAAGGATGGAAAGCTGAGTCAACCTGGAGCCTGGTGAGATTCGAACTGCCAAATTGCAGGCAGCTGGCAGTCAGCAGAAGTAGCCTGCAGTACTGCACTCTGACCACTGCGCCACCGAGGCCCAGGTAGCCCTCAAACTCACAAGCACAATTGAGACCAGAATCTCCGTCACTAAGCAAGGCGCTTGTTAAGGGAGTGGTGCCCAATGTTACAACCTTTTCTGCCAAGTGTGTTGAACTATCGCTGCAGTTGTTAAGTGAATCACATGGCCATTAACTGAGTCCGGCTTCGCCCATTGACTTTGCTTGTCGGCTGTTCGCAAAGGGCGAATCGCATGACCCCCGAGATCCTGCAGTCGTCAGTATAGGCTGGTTGCCAAACACCCAAATTTTGATCCCATATCCCTGGGGGGCCGTCCTAACTCTGAGGACCTATGGCAAGTCACTTCCCCCCCCCCCACAAGACTGTTGTAACTTCAAAAAGTTGCGAAACGATGGTTGTAACTCAAGGACTTTCTGTTTGATGTTTAGTAGTGACCTCAGTTCGCGTTGGGGACATTGTACATAGTAAAAAGAAAATTGGGTTTTTTAGCTACAGGTAGTCCTCGACTTACGGCCACAATTTATGAGCCCAAAATGTACGTTGCTAAGTGAGAAATTGGTTAAGTGAGTTTTATCCCATTTTGCGATTTTTTCTTGCCACAGTTGTTAAGCCAATCCCTGGGGTGCAGTGGTGGGTTTCAAAAAATTTTAGAACCTCATCTGTAGGTTTGGTCTGCTTTGTGGGAGTGGCTTGCCAGCCATGTGACTGGGTGGGAGTGGCTTGCCAGCCATGTGACTGGGTGGGAGTGGCTTGCCAGCCATGTGACTGGGTGGGAGTGGCCAACTTGTAAAATGTGGTGAAACTCACTTTACAACGCTCTTGCTTAGCAACCAAAATGTTGGCTCAGAAACTCTGGCATTTGAAGCACGCAAGTCTTAAAGCTGTCAAGTTACTAGACCCTTGCACCCCTAACCCTTTAGAAAAAAACCCCAGGGGTGTTCAGACTTGACAGCTTTAAGACTTGTGGACTTCAACTCCCAGAATTCCTCCTCCAGTCATGTTGACTCAGGAACTGGCATTGAAGTGTGCAAGTCTTAAAGCTGTCAAGTTACAAGACCCTTGCACCCCTAACCCTTTAGAAAAAAAACCCAGGGGTGTTCAAACTTGACAGCTTTAAGACTTGTGGACTTCAACTCCCAGAATTCCTCCTCTAGTCATGTTGGCTCAGGAACTCTGCCATTGAAGTGTGCAAGTCTTAAAGCTGTCAAGTTACAAGACTCTTGCACCCCTAACCCTTTAGAAGAAAAAACCCCAGGGGTGTTCAAACTTGACAGCTTTAAGACTTGTGGACTTCAACTCCCAGAATTCCTCCTCTCGCTCTTCTTCTTGATGATGTGCGGACAGGCGGGAGGAGGGAGCTGGAACCGGTTCTAAACGGCACCGTAGATTTGTGGAACCTCTTCTAGAGAAGAGGTCAGAACTGGCAGGAACCCACCCCTGCTGCAGTGGTTAAATGAGTCACACGGTTGTTAAGTGAATCTGGCTTCCCCCTTGACTTTTCTTGTCGGAAGATTGCAAAAAAAAGGAATCACGTCACCCTGGGGCCTTGCAACCGTCATAAGTACATGCCAGTTGCCAAGCCTCTGAATTTTGATCACGTGACCAAGGGGAATGCAGCAATGGTTGTAAGTGTGGAAAAATGGTCCTAACGTCACTTTTTTTATGTGCTGTTGTAACTAAAGCGAACTGCTGTGACTCTAGGACTAGCTGTGCATCCTTTCAATGGTCTCCCATTATTTTGTTCCACTGCGGTTGTCTTAGCAACTAGACTACAAATCATTATCTTTTCCCCCTAAATAAAAGGGGAGGCATAAAAGAAAGAAATTTGCTTAATTAAAAGGTGTCTCGCTGGAGAGTCGCGTTAAAAACTACGGCTGCAAAAATAAAATAAAAAGTCAAGAATTTTGTAGCACCTTTTCCCCATCAAACCATTTCATTAGAAGTTCGTGAAACTGCAGCGCTATTAAAGCCTTTTTAATAAAAAAATTTGTCAGTCTGAAAAGATCCTGGGGTTTTTTGTGGGGGGGGGGAGAAATATCTCGTGATTTTTGGCTTCCCCGTTGAGTTTGCTTATCCGAAGGTTGCGAAAGGATATCATGTGACCACGGACGCAGCAACTGTCATAAGTACATGCCAGTTTCCAAGCGTATGAATTTTGGTCGCGTGGTTATGATACTACAAAAAGTCATAAAGTTGAAAAAAATGGTCACAAGCCACCTTTTTTCCCCCCAGTACGGTTGTAACTTCAAATGGTCACTAAACAAAATATTGTAAGTTGAGGACCATCTGTAATTCTATTTTGTACTTTACCATGCTGAAAAAAAGTTGGAAGTCAATGTTCTTTTTAAAACTTTGTCCTATACCTCTCTTTCCTCCTTTTATCCCTTTCCCATTTTTCTATTATCTTTATTCTCATTTTTATTTTACGTGATGATAATCTTAACAAAATTCTTGGCGGGGGGCGGGGGGGGGGAAGAAAGGCAACCATTTAGCTCTGCCCCAAGCTCTCTGTTGGGGCCTGTTGGCCACCGGATCAGAGGAGGAGGTGTGGGAATCCGGGGCAGCATCGAAGCAACCTGAGAGCTCCGAGGGGGAAGAGGGAGTAGAGCGGGCAGAGAGAGAGAGAGAGGGAGGGAGGGAGGAAGGCAGAGCCAGGGGCTGTCCGTCAGCCCTCAGATGGAGAGTCAACAGCCCCCAGGTCTGAAGGTGACTGATGAGGAACAGCAATAGCAGTAGCAATAGCAGTTAGACTTATATACCGCTTCATAGGGCTTTCAGCCCTCTCTAAGCGGTTTACAGAGTCAGCATATCGCCCCCACAGTCTGGGTCCTCATTTCACCCACCTCGGATGGAAGGCTGAGTCAACCTTGAGCCGGTGAGATTTGAACCGCTGAACTGCAGATAACAGTCAGCTGAAGTGGCCTACAGTACTGCACTCTAACCACTGTGCCACCTGGGTTCAGTGCCTGATGCATGGATGCACAGAAGGCAGAGAGGAGAGCAGTGGAAATCTATGGGCCGGTCCTTGGGACAGAAGAGCCACCGCTGATAGCGAAGCCCCACTCTAGCTCTGGGGATAAAAGGCAGGGGGCGGAGATGAATAGATGTGGCAGAGGAGAGGAGAGCAGTGGAAATCTATGGGCTGGTCCTTGG
>NC_045546.1:2210749-2239113 GCF_009769535.1 Thamnophis elegans
TTCCCCAGCCAGTTCTGCATAAGTGCTCTCTGGGGATCCCATTCGGGCGACCTTTTCCGGATCCTGCATGGGGCGAATCGAATGGATGAGACAAGAGGATGCTACTTGCTAAGTGGTTCGAGGCAGCTCACAAGATTGAGCTTTTGGCAGCCTGAAATCCCAGCAGAGCAGAGCCTGTTTTCTCAACAAGTTTTTTTTTTAAAAATAATAAAAAATAAAAACATCGCAATCCTGGGCATTATTTTCCCTGGAACACCCTTTATTTATTTATCTATTTCTTTTTAACCAGCAGAAAAAGTCCTCCAGGTTTTTCCATTGCCCCTTTGTTTAAATAATAACATGGAATCAGGAATGGGCAAATTCTCTCATTATCAGGATCCTGGCAGAAAGAAGGGACATTTTAATAACAGAATTGATTTATAGGCTACCTTTGGGTTGGAGAGAAACTCGCAAGGGATCAAGAGCTACTTAGATTTTTTTTTTTTTCAGAGAAGAGACGCATCGATTGTCTTTGTTGGCAGCAATAAATGATATCACAGATGAAATAGAGCTGATTTCCCACCCACCCCGCACCCCCCATCCTTTTACTGTCTTACTAGAAGAGGAAGATTAAAAAAGAAAATAACATGAATCCTTCATAAAAGGCCGACAACAGTTTGTCTTAGCAAACAGATAAAATGTAAGGTAAAATGACATTTAGTAGACTGCCTGTGAATTACTTTAATATTTTCAATGAAAGTTATTAAATTGCTTTGATCTCAGAAGGTAACCCACTCAATCCACACTTGATTGTTTTGTTGTTACTTCTGTGAATAGAATGGAATGGAATAGAATAGAATAGAAATATGGAATGGAATAGAATAGAATAGAAATATGGAATGGAGTTGAATAGAAATATGGAATGGAATAGAATAGAAATATGGAATAGAATAGAAATATGGAATGGAATAGAATAGAAATATGGAATGGAATAGAATAGAAATATGGAATGGAATAGAATAGAAATATAGAATAGAATAGAATAGAATAGAAAAACTAATCTTGCGCATCTACCAGACGGGTGGATAGCCTAGAGAACAAAGCCGTTACAGAATCTGGTGGTCCTGCTATAGATACTTCGAAACCCCCTCCCAGAGGGGAGCAACAGAAACAGACGGTGAAGAGGGCGTGTGGGGTCTCTGACAAGGCTTCAAGCTCTAAGTACCTAGCGCTTATAAATAGTATCCCTAATAACGGGAAGCGAACTTCCTATACTCTTCTCCGCTGTCCTCACCACTCTCTGTAGGGGCTTTCTATCTGAGGTGCTGCTGCCACCCAACCAAACAGGGATGCAGTTTGTTAAAACGCTCCCTATCGCGCCTCTGTAAAAAGTGTCCAGGACAAGGAGGAGAAACATCTGCTCTCCCTCATCCTGCACGGGAAATGCAGACGGTAGGATTCTGTTGATTTGGCAACGAAAGGATAACTTAGTTTGATTTCTGAGCTGACACTGCACAAAAACAAAAAAGCGGGGAAATGCAGTTGCTCGCTGGCTGAATCTAAACCTTCCGCCTGATACGGCTGTAAAACAAGGCAGCTGGAGTTTTCGGGTTGGCTCCCGTGAAATTAAGCCTCCCGGCCATGTCTCCTTCCCATTTCATGTCCCCGATCTTCCTGCTCAAAGGAACGACTCCCGGCAATTCCTGACTTTGGAGTCTCAAGGTTGTAATCTGCACTTACTCGCTATGGGTTACATCCCTGTTTACCCTGCGGGGTTTCTGAGCAAAAGCTGAAATAGAAAAAACACCCTGCCAGCTAAAACGCGGCACGGTTCCTGGCTTAGTAATGATCCCCCCTGGGTGGAAGCCAGGAGATTAAATCCAAAAAAAGGATCTAAAGATTGCCGGAAGAAATGCAGCTCTGGCACAAACCCATTTTGATTTCGCGTAGAAATAAGATGACTTCCAGATTATTATTATTTTTAAATGCAGTCTGCAGCCAGTCCTCGACTTACGACCACAATTGAGCCCGGGACAGCGCTAACATCATAAATACATGCCAGTGCCCAAATCTTGATCACTTGACCCTGCGGATGCTGCAGCGGTCGTAAGTGTGAGAAACGGCCATCCGTCGCTTCTCAGTGCCGTGGTAACTTTGAACGGTAAACTAAATGAATTGCTGAGGTGGCCCCTGTGGCATGGTATATTTATTAAACCCACGCTTCTGGATAGTCCTTGCACAGTGTTATGGTTAAGCAAAGCAGTCGCTAAGTGAAGCCACAACTCTGCTTTAACAATCTCAGTTCAGCTTTCCTTTGCAAAGTCGTAAATGTGAGGATTGGTCGTAAAGTTACTTTTTTGTCGCTGTTGTAACTGCGAATGGTGGCTGAACGGCAGTCGCTAAACGAGGATTACTTGCCCAGTGAAATTTCACTATTTTGGCGGTGGTTAGAAATTAGTGGTGGGCTTCCGTATATCAAATATATGGAGAAGTTGAGCTTGGACTGTATGCGTGGAAATACTAAAACGAACAAAATTGAACGTAGGACTTTCTCTCTACTTACGACTGAAGTTCACCCCAAAATTTCTGTTTCTGATTGATAGACACTGCAACCGCCATAAATACGAACCAGTTGTCTCCAGATTTTGATCCCGTGGCTGTCAAGAGTCCCACTACTGCAACGTGCTCTACATGGGGCAGCCCTTGAAGAGCATTCGGAGACTTCAGCTTGTCCAGAATGCAGCCGCGTGAGCGATCGTGGGTGCACCTCGGTTCACCCACATAACACCTATCCTCCGCGAGCTGCACTGGCTGCCTATTGGTCTTCGGATACGCTTCAAGGCGCTAGTCGTCACTTATAAAGCCCTTCATGGAATTGGACCTGGGTACTTGAGAGACCGCCTGCTGCCAATTACCTCCACTAGACCGATTAGATCCCACAGATTAGGCCTCCTCCGAATCCCATCCGCCGGCCAATGCCGACTGGCGACTACCCGGAGGAGAGCCTTCTCTGTGGCTGCTCCGACCCTCTGGAACGAACTCCCCGTGGAGATTCGAACCCTCACCACCCTCCAGGCCTTCCGCAAAGCCCTTAAAACCTGGCTGTTCCGACAGGCCTGGGGCTAAAGAGCTGTTGCCCCCCTCTCGAATGGTATGACTGTTGTGTGTTTTTTAAATTATGTATTGTTATGTTTCGTCTTTTTTATTTCCTGTCTGTACCCCCCTTCCCTGATTTGAATTGTGAGCCGCCCTGAGTCCCCTTCGGGGAAAAGGGCAGCATATAAATGTAATAAAATCCAAATCCAAATCCCTTTTCCCAGAGCCGCTGTAATTTTGAACGGTTGCTAAACGAACAGTTGTAAGTCAAGGACCTCCTGTGCAGAAGCGGGAGTTTCCTTCTCATGGTCTGCCAGGGACAGCTAAACTTCTTGTTGTCATGTGCCGAAAGGTGGTGGGTGTGCCCACAGCTATAATGCAATGGGTGTGCGACATTGCCCCCTGAGTATGCATGCACAACTCCCGTGCATCGATCTGCACATGCGCGCACGAGAGAGACACCCCCAGTGCTCCCACACACACATGTGTGAACTCCCCGCCCCCTGTGCATACATGTGCATCTCCCGCATGCGCCCCTGCGCATTAGAGACCCGAACCTCAACTGGCCGGCGGGAGGCGCGCCTGTGTGGCGGAGCTGAGCTGGAGCAGCGGCGGGCGTGCCCGCAGTGGGGGCTCCGCCTGCCCTCCGCCATCACGGTGGCATGCTGACGGTCCTGAGTTCAAAGTCATGGCTCGTCACCCCCCCACCCCACCCCCCAAGTGACTCCTGAGCACGCTCCATCATTGCCCCGCTCAATGCAACCGTGTCAGAGGTTAAAACGATCGGTCGAATTTCCCCGCTGGATCTAAACAAAGATGCTTTCTGTCTCCAGGAAAATCTTGAGAGCCAAAACCCTTGAGTGTCCTTGAAGAGAACAAGGAGCATATTATGCGCCTGGCAATCTCGCCTCTCCCCTCCCTGATCTTGAAGCCATTTACGATTTTCCAATATGAAGCGGCGTTCGGCTTCCTTTCTTTCCCTTTTTTAGCCAGAAGTGTTCTCTAAACCTGCTTTTCTTTCCTCTTGCAAACCCGATGACAAACAATGAGGACTAACAGCCTGCAGGGTGTGTTGCTCGCGGTTGAAACCACGGTGCTCTGACTTACAGGCTTGTTTCCTTGCAGACGCTTGATTGCTAAACTAGAGAACACGATCGATGCTAAAGCACATTGTCTTCCAGCACTGATGATGTTACCTAGTTGGGTCAAGAAATGTCTGTAGGAAAACAGCCAAGCTCAGAGAACATCAAGGACCTCACAGTCCTCCTCCTCCTCTCCCTTCTAGCACTGATGATGTTACCTAGTCAGGTAATTAAATGTCTGCAAGAAAACAACTTAAGCTCAGCATCCGGGACCCCACAGTTCAACTCTGAATTACAAATAACTCTCCACTATCAAAAACTAATATTTCTACCAAGTCTTTCCACTCTTTTTATCCCGGCTTTGAAATTTCCGTATTTGGCCACCACATTTTCCCCAAGGTCCAGATCACATATTTATAATCCGACATTGAAACACACACACACCCCTTTAACGGTGAAGATGTAGGCATGTTCCCAAGGAGGATTATGCAACCATGGGGGAGGGGGGTTTGAAAGAAAACGGGGGGTTAGGACCTGGCCTGGAAACACACACACACACACCCCAGCACCCATCAACATCTCTTTTGAAGAAACAGCAATCTCAAATCATAAGCTCCCAGTGTCATATAGATCATGAACCCTAAGATAGAAACCACCACTGATAAATCGTAATATACCCACAGGAGGAAGTAGGAGGAACGATGGAATGGAATGGAAAAGAATGGGAAATAAGAATAGAATATGGAATGGAATAGAATAGAATAGGAATAGAATAGGAAATAAGAATAGAATATGAATAGAATGGAATGGAATATAGAATGGATTGGAATGGAAAAGAAAAGGAATAGAATAGGAAATAAGAATAGAATATGGAATGGAATAGAATGGAATATAGAATAGAATGGAATGGAATGGAATATAGAATGGATTGGAATGGAAAAGAAAAGGAATAGAATAGGAAATAAGAATAGAATATGGAATGGAATATAGAATAGAATACAGTGGAATGGAATATAGAATGGAATGGAATGGAATAGTATATGGAATGGAGTGGAAAAGAATAGGAATAGAATAAGAAATAAGAATAGAAAATGGAATGGAATATAGAATAGAATGGAATATAGAATAGAATGGAATAGTATATGGAGTGGAATGGAAAAGAATAGGAAATAAGAATAGAATATGGAATGGAATATAGAATAGAATAGAGTGGAATGGAATATAGAATGGAATGGAATGGAATAGTATATGGAATGGAGTGGAAAAGAATAGGAATAGAATAAGAAATAAGAATAGAAAATGGAATGGAATATAGAATAGAATGGAATGGAATGGAAAAGAAAAGGAATAGAATAGGAAATAAGAATAGAATATGGAATGGAATATAGAATAGAATAGAATGGAATATAGAATAGAATGGAATGGAACGGAATATAGAATAGAATGGAATGGAATGGAAAAGAATAGGAAATAAGAATAGAATATGGAATCGAATAGACTAGGGAACAGAACAGAACAATTATCTGAATATCTAAATTATTGCACAATCCTATTATAGAAGACATTGTGTTCCCCACCCTCCCAACTTGGTTTTATTTGTATTTATTTGACCTTCATCACAGGTGTTTGTGTGTGTGTGTGTGTGGGGTTACCTGTCAAAGTTTGCCAAAGAGGTTGAGAGATTCCACCAAGGACTGGCAATTTTCTTCTGCCTCCGATCGCCTCCCCAGCATGAAATCCGCCGTTGAACGGTGCCCAACATTCTCCATTTCCCCGCAAGCTGCCGTGCCTTCTGTCTCGGCAAAGGAGGGGGTGGGGTGGGGGGTGGCAGAGAAGAAGAAAAGAAAGAAAAGCATTTTTATTCTGGCAGGAAGAAAGGCAAGGAAGACGCCCGTGAGACTTTGGGGGGGGTGGGGATGAAAGCGAGGGCCCGGCTCATCATTTATTGATTTAGCTTCTTTTGTTTGTGAAATTAAGGGGTTGCAAGTTCGCCAGCCACTCTTGGTAAGATCCCTGTAGGATCCTCAGCCAGAACCTGATCAGGGGAAGGATTCCTATTCTCTCTTTTTTTTTTCAATTTTTTTTTTTATTCTCTTACATACCATTTTAAGTGTACATTCACATAACTGTTATTCTTCTTTACATTTATCATTCTTTTAAGACATGGGGAAGATTTTATGATTGGCTAGAGAAAGGAAGCTAGATAAGAAAGTAAGGAGAAGATACAGAACCCCGAAGGAAGGAAGGAAGGAAGGGAGGAAGGGAGGGAGGGAGGGAGGGAGGGAAAAAGGAAAGGGAAAGGAAAGGAGGGTGGAAGGGAGAGAAAGAGAAGGAGAGGATAGGAAGGGGAAGAGTAGAATAGGAGAAAGGCAAGGGAAGAAGGAAGGGAGAGGAGAGGAGAAGGAAGGAAGGAAGTAAAGAAGGGAGGGTGGGAGAAAAGAAGGAAAGAAGAAGATGGAAGGGAGAGAAAGAGAAGGAAAGAGAATAGGAAGAGAAGGAGTAGGAGAAAGAGAAGGGAAGAAGGAAGGGGAAGGAGAGGAGGAAGGAAGTAGAGAAGGGGGAGGGAAGGAAAAAGGAAAATGAAAGGAGAGGAGGATGGAAGGGAGAGAAAGAGAAGGAGAGAGGGTAGGAAGAGGAAGAGTAGGAGAAAGATAAGGGAAGAAGGAAGGGGAAGGAGAGGAGGAAGGAAGGAAGGGGAGAAGGGAGGGAGGGAGGGAGAAAAGAAAGGGAAAAGAAGAAGGTGGTGTTACAAAAGGAGGGAGGGATGGTAAATAAAGCAACCCAAACTGTACATTAGAACCTATTAAATGGAATGACAAATGTGAAGGAGCGGATTCCTATTCTCAAGACAGGTTGCCTGAATGACATTCTTCGGCCTTTTCTTCGTTATTTTCTTTCCAGGCTTTCTTTATTCCTTTGAATTATATATCTCACCATTGTTATTTTTACAAATCAACCAAGACGGTGAAAAAAATAAATATCCAACATACTTTTTCTCCTTACATTTCCCTCCCCCCCCCGAACAACAGCCCTGGGAGGTGGGTCAGGCTTAGAGGGAGTAACTGGCTAAGGTGGGATTAGAACCCACTGCCTCCTGGCGATTGGCTCAAAGTCGCCCAACTGGCTTTTGTGGCTAAGGCGGGATTTGACATGATCTCCTGCTGATTGGCTAAAAGACACTTTCATGCCTAAGGCGGGACTAGAACTCACCGTCTTCTGGCGATTGGCTCCCCTATAGTCGAGTTTCGTGGCTAAGGCGGGACTAGAACTCACCGTCTCCTGGTGATTGGCCCAAAGTCACCCGGATAGCTTTCATGCCTAAGGCGGGATAAGAACTCATTGTTTCCTGCCGTTCAACCTGGTGCCTTTACTGGTAGATCAGACTTGCTCTCCTCCTACTCCTACTCCTACTCCTACTCCTACTCCTCTTTAGCGCAGAGGTTATTACCTAGCTGGACAATGAAACGTCTGCAACTCCCCCCCCCCCCAAGTTCAGAGAGTACCAAGGACCCCTCAGTCCCTCTCCTCCTCCTCCTCCTCCTCCTCCTCCTCCTCCTCCTCCTCCTCCTCCTCCTCCTCCTTCTCCTCCTCCTTTGTAGCACTGATGATGTTACCTACTTGGGTAAGGACATGTCTTCAAGAAAACAACCAAGCTTAGAGAGCACCAAGATTCCCACAGTCTTCCTTCTCCTCTTTCTCCTCCTCCTCCTCCTCCTCCTCCTCCTCCTCCTCCTCCTCCTCCTCCTCCTCCTCCTCCCTGCAAACCCCACTCCATTCTAGCCCTGATGATGTTCCCTCACTGGGTGATGAAATGTTTGCAAGAAAACAATTCAGTTGAGAAACCACCAAGGACCCCACCTAAATAATAACAGAATTATTATTTATATAGATTTATATTTGTATAAAATTATAATAATACAATTCCGTTATTATAATAGAATAATTTAGACCCCATCTAAAGAATAATAGAATTATTTCTAATTCTAACAGAATAGAAGAGTCAGAAGAGACCTTGGAGGTCTTCTAGTCCAACCCCCTGCCTAGGCAGGAAACCCTACACCGTTCCAGACAAATGGCTATCCAACATCTTCTTAAAAACTTCCAGTGTTGGGGCATTCACAACTTCTGGAGGCAACTTCTGTTCCACTGATTAATTCATTGATTAATTCAGGTTCAGCCCTGAGCTACATCTATTCTATAAATCTTAAATTACTCGCGTAGGCTGGCGTTTTAATCCAGTCCACTGGGAGAAGGACATTCCCCTTTCCCTCCAGAGAGTATTTTGGAATATTTTGGAATGCATTAACTAACTCGGATTCAAATCCACGTATTAAATAAAGGCTTTTGTTTCCTTTTTTTTCTTCTGTTTTTTTCTTAAACAGGGGATGCAGAAGTTGGCTGGCCAGTACTTAAAGAAAGACTGGCCAGGTGTGAAAGCAGAGGAACGGAACGACTTTAGGTAAGTAGCCGCCGTAAAGTAACACAGCCGTTAAATGAATCTGGCTTCCCCATTGACTTGGCTTGGCAAAGGTTTGGCAGAAGGACTCGCCCTCGTGACGCACCACTTACCACCTCAATGGAGCCCAGAATTTCCACTGCTCAAACATTTGTTCCATTTTACGATCTTTCTCGCCGCAGTTGTTAAGTGAATCACTGCAAACTGCGGTAGAAAGTTGAAGGCTACGGCTTAATACCTTTCTCCACCTAGATCAGTGTTTCTCAACCTTGGCAACTTGAAGATGTCCGGACTTCAACTCCCAGAATTCCCCAGCCAGCGAATGCAAATAAAATAAAATAAATAAAATAAAATCACCTATACCTCCCCTTCTCCCTCCCTTTTTTCTCCTTCCTTCCTTCCCTCTTTTTCACCTTCCTTCCTTTTTTCCTTCCTTCTTTCCCTCCCTCCCCTTCTCCCTCCCTTTTTTCTGCTTCCTTCCTTCCCTCTTTTTCACCTTCCTTCTTCCTTTTTTCCTTCCTTCCTTCCTTCCCTCCCCTTCTCCCTCCCTTTTTTCTCCTTCCTTCCTTCCCTCCTACCCCCTTCTCCCTCCCTCTTTTTCACCTTCCTTCTTCCTTTTTTCCTTCCTTCCTTCCATCATTCATTCATTCCCTCCTACCCTCTCCTTCTCCCCTCCCTCTTTTGCTCCCTTCCTTCATTTCCTCCTACCCTCCTTCCCCCTCCCTCTTTTTCACCTTCCTTCTTCCTTTTTTCCTTCCTTCCTTCCATCATTCATTCATTCCCTCCTACACTCCCCTTCTTCCCTCCCTCTTTTGCTCCCTTCCTTCATTTCCTCCTACCCTCCTTCCCCCTCCCTCTTTTTCTCCTTCCTTCTTCCTTTGTTCCTTCCTTCCTTCCCTCCTACTCTCCCCTCCCTCTTTTCCTCCTCCTTCCCTCCCTCTTTTTCTCCCTCCTTTCATCCTTCTTCCCTCCCTCTCTCTCCCTCCCCCCCCCCCCATCTTCCCCCACTGATCTGGTGTTGGATTAGAAGACCTACAATCTCCCTTCCAACTCTGTTCCTCTGTTATTTATGTCTGCCTTGCAGGAGCCTCTACCCTGTGTGGAAATCGTTTCTAGAAAGCACCGTGCAAGTCGCCCAGTCCAGGATCAATATCTGTGAAAACTATAAAAACCTCATTTCGGAGCCTGCCAGGGCGGTGAAGTGCTTTAAAGAGCAGCAGCTGAAAAAAGTACGTCCCGAGATTTCCCTTCTTCCGTGGGGACCTCAGGTGCAAGGTGGCTTTTGTTACCCCGGTTACCTACACGAGTGATAAGCGAAGTCTTCTACGCCGGCTGCGGTGCTGTCTTCTTCTTTCCGATGCTGCGTGTCACGTGGTTTGCACCCATCTCTCCTCCTTCCTTCTTTCCCATTCCTTATTTATTCATTCATTCTTTGGTTTGCCTCTTAAATGAGGGATGGTCCTCAACACAGGAGCAGAAATGGAAGCAAAATTTACCTAATACTGCTACAACACCGATGATATTTCCTAGTTGGGTCACGAAGGGTCTGCAAGAAAACCACTAAGCTCAGAGGGCACCAAGGATCCCACAGTCCTCCTCCTCCCCCTCTCCTTCTCCCTTGTAGCACTGATGATGTTACCTACTTGGGTAATGACATGTCTTTAAGAAAACAACCAAGGTTAGAGAGCACCAAGATTCCCACAGTCTTCCTCCTCCTCCTTCTCCTCTTCCTCCACCTCCTCTTCCTCCTCCTCCCTTCTAGCACTGATGATGTTACCTACTTGGGTAATGACATGTCTTCAAGAAAACAACCAAGCTTAGAGAGCACCAAGATTCCCACAGTCTTCCTCCTCCTCCTCCTCCTCCTCCTCCTTTGTAGCACTGATGATGTTACCTACTTGGGTAATGACATGTCTTCAAGAAAACAACCAAGCTTAGAGAGCACCAAGATTCCCACAGTCTTCCTCCTCCTCCTCCTCCTCCTCCTCCTCCTCCTCCTCCTCCCTTCTAGCACTGATGATGTTACCTACTTGGGTAATGACATGTCTTCAAGAAAACAACCAAGCTTAGAGAGCAATAATAACCCCACAGTCATCGTCCTCCTCTTCCTCCTCCTCTTCTTCTCTTCTTCCTCTTCTTCTTTTTCCTCCTCCTCCTCCTCCACCACCACCACAACCCGCCCCCGCTCCCTTGTACCACTGAGGATGTTACCTAATTGGGTAACGAAATGTCTGCAAGCAAAACCACCCAACCACAATCCTTGATTTCATCTTTTGAGCGATGGGGACATTTGAAGCTTTCTGAGCTCATAACAGAGATAGAGAAATCCGTAAGGGTTGAAAAGGGAGAAGTACTTTGCAAGAACAGAGAAGCAAAAAACGAGGAAGGATTTGGGCCCTGCGATGCCTGTGATAACTTTGGGATCCACTAGAAGCTTTACATCTACCTACCTGTTCCGACCAAGGCTTCCCAAGATCATGAAGCCGACTCCTCGTCCCGATAAGACCCCTTTTATTTCGGTTAAAGGGAATTCCTCTCCAGCTAAGTCCCGGCCGACAGTCTTTCATGAGATTTCACAGCTACAGACCTTTATCAGGCTTGGAGAGCTGCCAGGCCGATATCTTCTAAACGCCACGCTGTAGCAGCAATTACGGTACTTGGCAAGAAGTCAGGAACAGATCTTCGCCCTCATGAATGGAACTCCTGCAAACTCCACTCCCCTTTCGCTCCTATTTATTCCCCATGGGAGAGGCCATTCACCGTCCACCTGTGGCCTTACTCCCAAATCGACCCCTGTTCCTTAGCTGTTTCCTTCTCCTGGCAGCTCTGCGCATGCGCACATCGGGAAAAGGTTCCAGCTGACTCCTGGGGATTGGCCCATTTGCATACCGAAGGTGGGACTACATCTCACTGTCTCCTGGGGATTGCCTTAGCCACCCAACTGGCTTTCTTGCCTAAGGCAGGAGTAGAATTCCCTGTCTCCTGGCATCCAGCCTGGTGCCTCAACCTCTAGGCCAATCCTGGCTCTTATTCTGTTTTGCTGGAATTATTTTATTTGTTTGGAAAAAATTTATTAGGCCAAAAAATAACTAATAAATGAAACCCCAACCATCCATAATAGTATTCCTTTCCTAATCTCTATGAACAGATGCTTTTCTGAAAGAATCCATCCTTCCTTCCTTTTCCTTCCCCTTTTCCTTCCTTCCTTTTCCTTCCCCTTCCTTCCTTCCTTCCTTCCTTTTGCTTCCTTCCCCTTTTACTTCCTTCCTTTTTCTTCCCCTTCCTTCCTTTCCTCTTTTCCTTCCTCCTTTTTCCTTACCCTGACTTCCTTCCTTTCTTCCCTTTTCTTCCTCCCTCTTCCAATTTCCCTTCCCCTTTATTTTCCTTCCCCTTCCTTCCTCCCTCCCTCCCTCCCCCTTCCTTCCTTCCTTCCTTCCTTCCTTCCTTCCTTCCTTCCTTCCTGTATCATCACCCATATTGCACGCATTTTGCTCCAACAACTGGCAGGCTCTCTGCTATCAGCAGCCAGCGAAAGAGCTGTCTTTGTAAATGAAGTTAAATACAGCCCCTGCTGGTTGCAAGAATGTGAAAAATAAGCCCCTTTGGAGGTGGCTTTGAAATTTTCCAAATTATGCTTGGATTGGCTTTGAATATTAGGCGCGGTGCCGTCTCAAAACATTCGTGGAATTATCCAAGGTTTTAAGGGTGCAGCGGAAATGGAGATCAGCCCTGCGGACGGACTCCCAGGCAGCGGGCCAGAAAACCAGCACAGAGGGCTCCTTGTGATAAAATGGCTTTTTATTATTGTTATTGTAGAAATGATGTAGTGGGTGAAAAGGTTCTTTTTAGAGCGATGCGTTTCACCCATGGCAGCTTCAAGACGTGAGGACTTCCACTTCCAGAATTCAATGCCGGGGAGGGAATTCTGGGAGTTGAAGCCTGCAGCTCTTAAAAAATTAGCGAAAGAGAATTATAAATTTCACCCAGCAGAAAATCAGAGGTGGCTCAGACGCTGAAATATACCATGCAAGCGAAGTGGAGAAAGTGGAAGAGAGAAAGGGAGAGGAGAGGAGGAAGAGAGGGGTTAGGAGAGAGGGAGCAGAGGGGAGGAAAAGTGTAGGAGAGAGAGAAGGAGTGGAGAGAGGAGAGAGGAGGAGGGGAAGTAGAGAAGAGAGGGATGGTAGAGGGAAGAAAGGAGAGAGAGAAGAGGAGAGAGGGAGCAGAGGGGAGGAAAAGAGTAGGCGAGAGAGAAGGAGTGGAAAATGGACAGAGAAGGAGAGGAAGGGGAAGCAGAGAAGAGAGGGATGGTAGAGAGAAGAAAGGAGGTAGGGAGGAGGAGAGAGGAAGAGGAGGCAGGACGGTAGTGGATAAGGTACGTATAATATGATGTATGGAAAGCAGAAGAACAAATGATAGGCACTGTGAGTTGATAGTAAGAGGAACTGATATATATTGGTTAACACAAAATAATGCTGGTTAAGATCTCATGGTATACTTGGTTACTTGTATGAAAATAAAAAATAAAACAAACTTTAAAAAAATCAGAGGTGTCCCATTGTTTTCCTGGACCTCCCCCTAATTTAGGCACAAAATTGTCCTTAGGTGGGATTGTTGTGGAATCGACACAGTGCTAGCAAAATCGGGTAGCCTCTTGTGTCTGCGGCCCTAAGGAAAATATATATCATCAAGCCTAATCACCTTTTTGCAAATATTGGCCTTTAAAAGGATGACACAGCTTACTTATGTCCTTACTCAAGGAGCACAGCACAGTGCAACGCAAATTACTTCCCAGTGCTTTTAAGAACAGCTTCACTCTTCCACCTTTGGCACTGCTCACCTTAGCTTGATTTTAATGCAAGATTTTTAACCTTTCTTGCTAATGCTAACGTTATTTTAAAAAAAAACATGTAGTCCTCAATGGAACTGCATCTACATGGCGGGAAGTATGCAGTGGAGCACCGCAAGGCTCTGTTTTAGGCCCAACGCTCTTCAACATCTTCATCAATGATTTGGATGAGGGACTACATGGGGAACTCGCCAAATTTGCAGATGACACCAAGCTGGCAGGAATAGCCAACACTCCAGAAGACAGGCTCAAAATAGAGAAGGATCTCCTGTAGGATCTTGATAGACTTGAAGGATCTTGACAAACTTGAACATTGGGCACTATCTAATAAAATGAAATTCAATGGTGAAAAGAGTAAGGTTCTACATTTAGGCAAGAAAAACGAAATGCACAGGTACAGTATAGGTGGTACCTTGCTCAGTAGTAGTAACTTAATGACAGGTCCTACTTTTACGAAAGACCTTTTTTTTTTTCCTGTTTGTGTTTTTTGTTGTTCAGTGTGTGGACCAGCTGATCAGGATCCAGACCGAACTTCAGGAGACAGTCAAAGATTTAGCGAAGGGGAAGAAGAAATATTTCGAAACGGAGCAGATGGCCCAAGCTGTCCGGGAAAAGGCCGACATTGAGGCCAAGTAAGTTCTCGCCGCCTCCAAATTCCATGTGGAAATTCCCATAAGTAACTCCGCACAACTCTTTGCCTTAGCAGTTTTAATGTTCTGACCCAGCTCCCCAAACATGACAAATCCTCTCAGGTGAACTCAAAAGATTCCTTTATTAGGAATGCTGGCAAAATGTTTCTCTCGCAGGCTAACAAGTCCGCCTGTCTGGAAGATGAATAGTTGTCTGCCACATCTATTCATCTCCGCCCCCTGCCTTTGATCCCCAGAGTTAGGGTGGGGCTTCACTAGCTGTGGTGGCTCTTCCATTCCAAGGACCGGCCCATAGATTTCCACTGCTCTCCTCTCCTCTGCCACATCTATTCATCTCCACCCCCTGCCTTTTTTCCCCAGAGTTAGGGTGGGGCTTTGCTAGCAGTGCTGGCTCTTCTGTCCCAAGGACCAGCCCATAGATTTCCCCTGCTCTCCTCTCCTCTGACACCTCTATTCATCTCTGCCCCCTGCCTTTTATCCCCAGAGTTAGGGTGGGGCTTTGCTAGCAGCGGTGGCTCTTCTGTCCCAAGGACCAGCCCATAGATTTCCACTGCTCTCCTCTCCTCTGCCACATCTATTCATCTCCGCCCCCTGCCTTTTATCCCCAGAGTTAGGGTGGGGCTTTGCTAGCAGCGGTGGCTCTTCTGTCCCAAGGACCAGCCCATAGATTTCCACTGCTCTCCTCTCCTCTGCCACATCTATTCATCTCCGCCCCCTGCCTTTTATCCCCAGAGTTAGGGTGGGGCTTCGCTAGCAGCGGTGGCTCTTCCGCCCCAAGGACTGGCCCATAGATTTCCACTGCTCTCCTCTCCTCTGCCACATCTATTCATCTCCGCCCCCTGCCTTTTATCCCCAGAGTTAGGGTGGGGCTTCGCTAGCAGCGGTGGCTCTTCCGCCCCAAGGACTGGCCCATAGATTTCCACTGCTCTCCTCTCCTCTGCCACATCTATTCATCTCCGCCCCCTGCCTTTTATCCCCAGAGTTAGGGTGGGGCTTTGCTAGCAGCAGTGGCTCTTCCGTCCCAAGGACTGGCCCATAGATTTCCACTGCTCTCCTCTCCTCTGCCACATCTATTCATCTCCGCCCCCTGCCTTTGATCCCCAGAGTTAGGGTGGGGCTTCGCTAGCAGCAGTGGCTCTTCTGTCCCAAGGACTGGCCCATAGATTTCCCCTGCTCTCCTCTCCTCTCTGCCTTCTGTGCATCCATGCGTCAGGCACTGAACCCAGCTGTTCCTCCCTTCCTCATCAGCCACCTCCAGACCTGGGGGCTGTTGACTCTCCATCTGAGGGCTGACAGACGGCCCAGGCTCCGTGTCTCTCTGTCTCTCTGTCTGTCTCTCTCTCTGTCTCTCTCAACATGGAACATTCTGGCGTTTCTCCATTCAGTCTCAATTTTGAAAGAGGGGAAGAAAAAAAAACCACTGCTTTCTAAATACACAGGTTTTCTGGCCTGTTCACCAGAAATAACTATGTTTTTCTGCGGCTTGTTTATTTGCAGGTCAAAACTTAGCCTTTTCCAATCGAGGATAAGCTTACAGAAAGCAAGTGTTAAAGTAAGTCTCAAAAATAATTTGCGCGTTACAATTTCGCAGCTGTGTAATGTCTGGCAGTGGAGACCTAATGCCAAAGGGAGCTGTTGTTGTTGTTGTCGAAACAGCTTCCTACATCACAGGTAGTCCTCAACTTACAACAGTTCACTCAGTGGCCGTTCAGAGTTACAAGGCCACAGGAAAATGTGGCTTGCGTGACTGTTTTTCACGCTTACGACCGCACCCCTGTGGTCATCTGATGAAAATTCAGACGCTTGGCAACTGATTCATACTTATGACCGTTGCTGTGTCCCAAGGGCACGTGATCCCCTTTTGCAACCTTACGTTACTGACTTGCCAGTGGCAGTGATTTCCTTAACGACTGTGGCCAGGAAGGTCGTAAAATAGCTCACATAACAAAATGTCTCACTTAACAACAGAAATGTGGGGCTCCGCTGTGGTCGTAGGTCGAGGGCTACCTGTACAAAAGGCGTGGTTGTAATTCTAAGCTGCTGTGTGTATCATTTAGCCTCCTTTCACATTTAAGCAGCTTTCTAGAAAGAACTTTGTCATTTTCCAGCTGTTCACTTCTTTTTTTTTATCAATTTCATATATACATTCACAATTATATGATCTCATAACTGTTATTAATAATATGTATTTATAACAATTTTTTCCCTACAGTTGACAATATACTTGAAGATTGCTTTCTTAACTTCCCATAGATCCATCTTATCTTACAACGGTCCTACTTCTTCTTCCCTCCCTCCCTCTTTCCTTCCCTCCTTTCTTCTCTCCTACTCCCCTTCCTTCCCTCCTTCCTTCCCTCCCTCCTTCCCCTTCCCTCCTTCTCTCCTTCCTTCCCTCCTTCCCTCCTTCCTTCCCTCCTTCCTTCCTTTCCTCCTTCTTTCTCCTTCTCTCCTTCCTTTCCCCCTTCCTTTCCTCTCTCCTTCCCCCCTTCCTTCTCTCCTACATTCCCTCCTTCCTTCCCTCCTTTCTTCTCTCCTTCTCTCCTTCCTTCCCTCCTTCCTTCCCTCCTTGCTTCCCTCCCTCCTTCCCTCCCTTCACTTCTTATTAAAACAATTGCTTTGCAGTCTTCAATGTCTACATGGCTATAATTTCTTACCTAATTCTGTTTTTGCTTCTCCAGTTAAAAGCACGCCGGTCTGAATGTAACTCTAAAGCTACTCATGCAAGGAATGAGTATCTCCTCACCTTAGCAGCTGCCAACGCTCACCAAGACCGCTACTATCAGACGGACTTGGTAAACATTATCAAGGTAATGATGAACGATTAAAAAGGCAAATTTAATTGAACCATTGCAGTCCCCCCCCCCCCGTGTTGTTCAATTCTCTTTAACAACGACCTGTAATTTTAACCATAATTATGTAAGTTATAATTGCTGCAAGATCTCATATCGTTCTTCCTCGTAAAGAGAGCATCATCCTGGATCTCAAGTCCAGTATTTGAAATAGTTTAAAGCAGTGTTTCTCAACCTTGGCAACTTGAAGATGTCCGGACTTCAACTCCCAGAATTCCCCAGCCAGCATTCGCTGGCTGGGGAATTCTGGGAGTTGAAATCCGGACATCTTCAAGTTGCCAAGGTTGAGAAACACTGCTTTAAAGGTATTTAACTCTTAAGGTAGACCTCGACTTAACGATCCCAGTGGAGCCCCAGGTTTTTTGTTGCTAAGCGAGACAGCTGTTGAGCGAGTTTCACCCCAC
This sequence comes from Thamnophis elegans, assembly GCF_009769535.1. NCBI lineage: Eukaryota > Metazoa > Chordata > Lepidosauria > Squamata > Natricidae > Thamnophis > Thamnophis elegans. Next base: position 2,228,112 of record NC_045546.1, read on the forward strand.
TTTACGACCGTGTTTGTCACAGTTGTTAAGTGAATCGCTGCAGATGTTAAGTTAGTAACACCGTAGTGAATTGGCTCTGGGTTCCCCGTTGACGTGGCTTGTCGGAAGGTTGCAAAAGAAGATGGCGTGACCCCGGGAAGCTGCGCCCATCAGTTAGAAAGTGTTCAAATATTGATCACGTGACCTCAGAGATGTGGTAACGGTCGTAAATGTGAAAAATGGTCATGTCGCTTTTTTGTGGGGAGTGGGAAAATGGATAAATTGATCGATCAAAAGAGAGAGAGAGAAGATAAATAGATGAGGCATACTTGATAAAAGAAGTGTAGGTAGGTAGGTAGAGGTATAGATTGATGGAGGTATAGGTAGGCAGGGGGTGGATGGATGGATGGATGGATGGATGGATGGATAGATAGATAGATAGATAGATAGATAGATAGATAGATAGATAGATAGATAGATAGATAGATAGATGATAGATAGATTAGGTAGGTAGGTAGGTAGGTAGGTGTGTGTGTGTATGTATGTATGTATGTGTAGGTAGGTAGGTAGGTAGGTAGGTAGGTAGGTAGGTAGGTAGGTAGATAGATAGATAGATAGATAGATAGATAGATAGATAGATAGATAGATAGATAGATAGATAGATAGATATGGGTGGATGGATAGATAGAGATGGATGGATGGATGGATGGATAGATAGATAGATAGAAATGGATGGATGGATGGATAGATAGATAGATAGATAGATAGATAGATGATAGATAGATAGATAGATAGATAGATAGATAGATAGATAGATAGATAGGATGGATGGATGATGGATGGAGATGGATAGAGGTGGGTGGGTGGGTGGATGGATGGATAGATTGAAAGATAGATAGAAGATAGATAGATAGATAGATAGATAGATAGATAGATAGATAGATAGATAGATAGATAGATGTTGTTAGTCGAAAACTTTCCTCTGGAGTCCATTTAAGCTCACACCAACTGCTTCGGTGACTCAATCCAGCCACCTCCTTCTCTGCCGCCCCCTTCTTCTTCTTTTGCCCTCCATCTTTCCCAGCATGAGGCTCTCCTCCAGGGAGTCCTTCCTTCCCCTTAGGTGGCCAAAGTCTTTGAGTTTCCTCTTCAGGATCTGGCCTTCTGAAGAGCAGTCAGGGTTGATCTCCTCTAGGACTGACTGGTTGGATGGCCTTGCAGTCCAAGGAACTCGCTAGATAGATGTGTAGACAGAGAGAAAGAAAGAGACAGACAGACAGATAGACAAGACAGATACAGGTAATGAATAGATGACAATATGGATAGATAGATAAATAAACAGACTCCACTGGCACTTTGCAAATGGTTGTTTTCTTTTTTTTTTCCTTTTTATATTTTATTTGTGAAGTATGACAAACCAACAATGAGAAATAACGATCAATAAGTTGCAATTTTTTTTTAAAAAAAATTATCCTTATTCCTTACTGAACACCACCCCGCCAATGGCCTTCCCATTCAGAATTCCTAAGGCCCTTTTAAAAAAGGGGGGCCCCGTAAAATAGCAGAGGTTTCCCCCTAAGACGGTCTCTCATCCTCATCTGCCCCATTTAACGCCCTGGTTTCCTCTGGCTTGGAACCAGCCTCCCTTTCCTGGTGCCCACGGCTTTTGCAGAGGTGTTGCGGGTTTTTTTTGTGAATGTGGCAACCCCAGCCCATCTGGAAAAACCTGTCACCGTTAGTCCCCTTCCCAAATCCGCCGAAGAATAAATCCAGCTGCCTAAAAATAACCAGAGAGGAGCTATTCACGGATTCTTGGTGGAGCTGTGGTGGAAAGACAACGAGGCCAAATAATAATTTGGGCCAGTTAAATTGCCAATCGTGCTTCCTCGTATGTGAATAAAAGCCCTTTGAAATTATCCCTAAATAACAGTTCAGCTGGCAGGAGGGAAGCCGGAAAGATTTTCTTTTACGAGTATTTTAAGATTTTGTAAACAAGTGTGGAATACAAGCAGTCCTCGACTTACAGCGGCCATTTAGTGACCGTTCAAAGTTACAATGGCACCGAAAAAGTGACTTAGTACCATCTTTAAAAAAATTACAAACTTGGTATCACCCCTATGAATTACGTCATCAAAATTCGGCTGCTTGGTAACTGCTTCATACTTATGACCGCTGCAGCGTCCTGATCCCCTTTTGCGACCTTCTGACAAGCCAAGTCAGTGGGGAAGCCAGATTCTTTTAACGACCGGTTTACTAACTTATCGACTGCAGTGATTCGCTTAACAACGGCAGCAAGAAAAGTCGTGAAAGGAGGCAAAACTCACTTAGCAAATGTCTTACTCTTCCTCAGTGTTGGAGTACCCACCATTTCTGGTGGCAAGCAGTTCCGCTGGTTAATTGTTCTCACTCTTAGGACATTCCTCCTTAGTTCCAGGTTGCTTCACTCCTTGGTTAGTTTCCATCCATCACTTCTTCTCCTGCCTTCAGATGCATTTGGAGAATAGACTAAGAGAATAAATAAATAAATTTGGACAGGACAAATTTGGAGGTTTTCTCATTGAACCCTCCACTCAGGCAGGAAAAACTACAACGTCAGACAAATGGTTCTACAGTCACTTCTTAAAAGCCTCCAGTGATGGAGAATTCACAACCTCTGAACTGATTGTTCTCACGGTGAGGAAATTCCTCCTTAGTTCTAAGTTGCTTCTCTCCTTGATGAATTTCCATCCGTTGTCTTGTCTTCAGGGGCTTTGGAGAATATCTTGACTCCCACTTCTTTGTGGCAGCCCCTGAGATATTGGAAGACTGCTATTATTTTATTATTATTATTATTTATAAAATTTATATGGCGCCCAATCCCGAAGGACTCTGGGCGGCTTACAAAAAAGAGGGGGGAAAAAAAGACACACAACGAACACATAACGAGAAAAAAAAAACGTTTAAAATCGCAGCACCACATACATTCCTTCTAATCGGGGCTGGACCTCAACAGTGAGGTCAACAGCCCCAGGCCTGCTGGAACAGCCAGGATTTTACAGCTTTCCTGAAGGCCCTGAGAGTTCTATCTTGTCATCCTAGTCCTTCTTGAAGTAGACATGCCAAGAGGAACAAAGACACGCCCAAATCAACTGATTGTCACTTTGACGTTGTCCTCACCTATCATGAGATCATAAAAATAACACCCGAACATTTCTTTGTGTCCTGCTTTCAGGTGCTTCGGAGAATAGGTTGACCCCCTCAAATATGGCAGCCCCTCAAATATTGGAAGATGCTATCATGTCATCCCTAGTCCTTCTAGTTGTTAGACTAGACACAAACCTAGTTCATTCATGGCCAACGTTCCCAAATCCTCATCTCTTTAAGAATAACAGAGTGGGAAGGTACCTTGGAGGTCTTCTAGTCCAACCCCCTGCTAAAACAGGAACCCCTAGACAGTGGTGACATTCATTTTTTTTCACTACCGGTTCGGTGGGCGTGGTTTGGTGGGCGTGGTGTGGCGTGCTGGGTGTGGCAAGGGAAGGATACTGCAAAAATGTCCATTCCCTCCCCACTCCAAGGGAAGGATACTGCAAAATCCTCATTCCCTCCCCACTCCAGGGGAAGGATACTGAAAAATCTCTATTCCTTCCCCACTCCAGGGGAAGGATACTGCAAAATCCTCATTCCCTCCCCACTCCAGGGGAAGGATACTGCAAAATCTCCATTCCCTCCCCACTCCAGGGGAAGGATACAGAAAAATCTCTATTCCTTCCCCACTCCAAGGGAAGGATACTGCAAAATCCTCATTCCCTCCCCACTCCAGGGAAAGGATACTGCAAATTCTCCATTCCCTCCCCACTCCAGGGGAAGGATACTGAAAAATCTCTATTCCTTCCCCACTCCAGCGGAAGGATACTGCAAATTCTCCATTCCCTCCCATTGCAGGGGAAGGATACTGCAAAATCTCCATTCCCTCCCCACTCCAGGGGGAGGATACTTTCCCACCCCACTCTGAGGCAGCCAGAGGTGGCATTTGCCGGTTCTCCGAACTACTTTAAATTTCCGCTACCGGTTCTCCAGAACCTATCAGAACCTACTGGATTTCACCCCTGCTCCTACTCCAGAGGTCTCCAGCCTTGGCAACTTTAAGCTCTGCTGGCTGAGGAATTCTGGTAGTTGAAGTCCACAAGTGTTAAAGTTGCCAAGGTTGGAGACCCCTGCCCTATAGCATTCTGGACAAATTGCTCCCAATCCAATGCTCTTCCCTTGGAAAATAACTCAACCGTTTTTGCTGCTACTTTGGAAGCTCGGCCTCCTGACCATTCGACCTCTTGCCGAAATTGGCAAACTGTTTATTGATAGAGCTCAGATTACGGCTCTGTATCCCTGCCTCCATCCGGACTCTCTTTCTGAAGGTGAACCGGCGGCGTCCGAGACAAGTGCTTTTAAAAGCTCCGTGCCAGGCAGTCCTTTCCAACGGCGGACTAAATTATTCATGCCAGCAAGCAAGAGGACCCAAAAATCAATTTAATGTCACTTTTCCTAGATAGCCTGCATGCCTCTTTAATAATTTACAGACGCTAACTCTCCTTCCTCCTCCTCCTCCTCCTTTCCCCTCAAAACAAATCAAAATATTAATAATAATTACAGCAGAAAAATACCATCCGCCTCGCCCTGAGAGAGCTATTTTCATTTCTGTCCTTCCTATATGTAGTCCATAAATCTTGAAATGCTGGTCATTTAATACCCAGGATGTGGTTCTGATGTGCAGGGCTTGGAAACAAGAACAGATAACGAGATTTATTTTAGCACCGCTAGTCCTTGACTTACAACTGTTCCGTTAGTGACCGTTCGTTAGTGACCATTACAACAGCAATGAAAAAGTGACTTGTGGCCATTTTTTATGCTTACGACCGTCGAGGTGCTCAGAATTCAGACACTGGGCAACTGGCTGGTACTTAACGACGGTCGCAGTGCCCCAGGGGTGTGTGTGTGTGTGTCACGTGATCCGCTTTTGCGACCTTCCGACCAGCAGAGTCAATAGGCAAGCCAGATTCACTTAACAACCATGTCATTCACGTAACAACTGCAGCGATCCGCTTAACAGCTGCGACAAGCGGGGTCGTAGAATGGGGCGACTGTCTCGCCTAGCAACATAACCTGGGCTCAACTTTGGTCGTAAACGAGAACCCGTGATTTAGATTCCCTAGAATTATAATTGGAATTAGAATTAGAATCATTGTTGGGATTCAGCCGGTTCGGGCGAATTGGTTGTTAAATTGCTGGCTGGCCCTGCCCTTTCCAGGAGTCTCCACATGCCCTGTTTTGGCTCCTAGGTAAGTGCAGGGAGGCCTACTAGGCCCAAAATGGGGCACGGGGTTCCCCCCCCCCGTGGCCCATTTTTGATCCCAGGAGGTTGCAGGGAGGCCTACTAGAGCCAAAATGGGGCGCGGGAGGTGCATCGTCGTCGTCCCCGGGCCATTTTTGCTGCAGGGAAGCCTATTAGGTCCAAAACAGGGTGCGGGAAGTGCGGCACACACGCGCACACACCACAGCTCATTTTTGGTCCTAGGGGGAGGCTGAATGTTGCCTGTCACAACACATGGCCACGCCCAGCCAGCTGGTCATTAGGGCAGAGAACTACTTGTTAATGTATTTGAATCCCACCACTGATTAGAATAGGAATAGAATTAGGAATAGGAATAAGAATAAGAATAAGAATAGAATTAGAATACAATACAATAGGGAATGGAATACAGAATGAATGGAATAGAATAGAATAGGAATAAGAATAGAAATAGAATTAGAATTAGAATTAGAATACAATAAAATACAATACAATAAAATACAATACAATACAATAATACAATAGGGAATGGAATGGAATACAGAGTGAATAGAATAGAATTAGGAATAGGAATAAGAATAACATTAGAATTAGGAATAGGAATAAGAATAACATTAGAATTAGAATAGAATACAATACAATACAATAGGGAATGGAATACAGAGTGAGTGGAATAGAATAGAATAGGAATAGGAATAAGAATAGAATTAGAATACAATACAATACAATAATACAATAGGGAATAGAATGGAATGGAATACAGAGTGAATGGAATAGAATAGAGTTAGGAATAGGAATAAGAATAAAATTAGAATTAGAATAGAATAGAATACAATAAGATACAATACAATACAATAATACAATAGGGAATGGAATGGAATATAGAGTGAATGGAATAGAATAGAATTAGGAATAGGAATAAGAATTGAATTAGAATTAGAATAGAATAGAATAAAATAGAATACAATAAAATAGAATAGAATAGAATAAGATACAATACAATACAATAATACAATAGGGAATGGAATGGAATATAGAATGAATGGAATAGAATAGAATTAGGAATAGGAATAAGAATTGAATTAGAATTAGAATACAATAAAATAGAATACAATACAATAAAACAGAATAGAATAGAATAGGGAATGGAATGGAATACAGAATGAATAGAATAGAATAAGAACAGAATAACAGAGTTGGAAGGGGCCTTGGAGGTCTTCTAGTCCAACCCCCTGCTCAGGCAGGAGACCCTACAGACCATTTCAGACTTTCAGGGATTATTATTATTATTATTTTAAACCAAGATCTTTCTTTGTCGGCTTTTTCACGTGGTCGTCTCCCATCTGCCTGCCTGAATGTTAGATTTCTGTTCAAGATATCTCTCTCATTTCCCTGGCACTGTAGAGAGATTCCTACAGGGCATTCTTAACCCCGGTTCCCCAGCCGGCTCCCCCCCAGCCTCCGCGTAGCGTTTAAGCTTTTGCCTTCATGAATAAACCATGGGAGCCTCTGAAGTTCCCGGCCTTTCATTTAGGTTCAAAAGCAATCACGTTTCACTTTTTTTTTTCCCCCTCCCCCTGATTGCGATCTCTTCAGATTGCAGCACGAGTGAGTTGCATCTTCCGCCAGCCGCCCCTTCTCTCCTCTGTCCGTGACCTGCGGTAAAGAGAAGGTTATTGCACCTTCCCTTGGAAAAGTTTCTGGGATAATTAGCCTCCCCTTTTCACTTAAATCTGAATTTTATCATCTCATCCCTGCTGTAACCTCTTCATCTGTTAAGTGTTTGTAGGGCTTTAGCACTGAACACCCCCCACCCCCCCAAGAAAACATTCATTTAAAAATTAATGAATGAGGCTGGATCCAGGCGGTTGTTACCGCCTCTCTTCGGGAGGGGATCTTTCCCCCCGCTTTAAAGGCGGCGGTGGTGAGACCCCTCCTGAAGAAACCATCCTTGGATCCAGCTGTTTTAAATAACTATCGTCCAGTCTCCAACCTCCCCTTTGTGGGGAAGGTTGTTGAGAAGGTGGTGGCCTTTCAGCTCCAGCGGTCCTTGGAGGAAGCCAGTTATCTCGATCCGTTCCAGTCTGGCTTCAGACCTGGCTGCAGCACAGAAACCGCTTTGGTCGCGTTGACCGATGATCTCTGGAGAGACAGGGATGGAGGCCACGCCTCCATCCTAGTGCTCCTTGACCTCTCGGCGGCTTTTGATACCATTGACCATGGTATCCTTCTGCGACGACTGCGGGAGGTGGGGGTGGGAGGCGCTGTTTTACAGTGGTTCTCCTCTTACCTCTCGGACAGGTCGCAGTCGGTGTTAGTTGGGGAGCAGAGATCGACCCCTAGGCCCCTAACGTGTGGGGTGCCCCAGGGTTCAGTCCTGTCCCCTCTTCTTTTCAACATCTACATGAAACCGCTGGGTGAGATCATTCGACGGCATGGGATAAAGTACCATCAATATGTGGACGATACTCAGTTGTATCTGTCCGCCCCCTGCCAACTCAACGAAGCGATGGATGTGATGAGCCAGGGGCTGGATGCTGTTAAAGACTGGATGGGGGTCAACAAGCTTGTGCTCAATCCAGAAAAGACCGAGTGGCTGCTGTGTTTCCCTCCCATGAATTGGCCAAGTACTCCATCTCTCAGGCTGGGGGTCAAATTATACGCCCCTCAGACAGGGTCCGCAACTTGGGAGTCCTCCTGGACCCACAGCTGACCTTCGAACACCATTTGTCAGCTGTGACCAGGGGGGCATTTCCCCAGGTTCGCCTGGTACACCAGTTGCGTCCCTACCTGAACCGGGAGGCCCTCACAACAGTCACTCGTGCCCTTGTCACCTCTAGGCTGGACTATTGCAATGTGCTCTACATGGGGCTGCCCTTGAAGAGCATTCGGCGACTCCAGCTAGTCCAGAATGCGGCCGCGCGAGCGATTGTGGGTGCACCTCGGTTCACCCACGTAACACCTATCCTCCGCAAGCTGCACTGGCTGCCTGTTGATCTTCGGGTGCGCTTCAAGGTGCTACTTATCACCTATAAAGCCCTTCATGGTAGTGGGCCTGGGTACTTGAGAGACCGCCTACTGCCAATTACCTCCACTAGACCGATTCGATCGCATCGATTAGGCCTCCTCCAAATCCCATCTTCTAGCCAGTGCAAACTGGCAACTACCCGGAGGAGGGCCTTCTCGGTGGCTGCTCCGTCCCTTTGGAACGAACTCCCCGTGGAGATTCGGACCCTCACCACCCTCCAGTCCTTCCGCGCCGCTGTAAAGATCTGGCTGTCCCGGCTGGCCTGGGGTTAAGATTATAGCCCCACTCGAATTGTGCGCTTGTTGTGTTTTCTTTTTAACATGCTGTATTGTCTATTGTTTGTCTTCTCCCCCCCCTCCCTTTTTGAATTGTGAGCCGCCCTGAGTCCCCCCAGGGAAAAGGGCGGCATACAAATAAAGGCAAAACAAAACAAACAAACAATAAATAAAATTTGCAAGTGTCAGGATTTATCCACAGGATGATATCTGTCCCTGCCTCTCTCTCTCTCTCTCTCTTTTTTGTATAAAGTTTTTTATTTTTGGTTACAAATTTTAAAACCTCTTTACCAACAAAAGTATGCCTAATTAATTTTACATCACATTATCACTTCTCATTCGGCCCCACATTTTCTTACCCTATTGCCATCTTAAATTTAAATTTTTCTTAACAAATAAACAAAATCATTTTTCGCCCTTTCAGAAAAAAAGTATACCAACTTCGTTTTTCCATTCGTTATTTCTAGTTTCTGTATGCAGCATATATCATCAAATTCTATTTTAATATAATGAGCTTTTTACTTAATTCGTTATCCACACTTAACAATATTATCTTATTTAACTATATTTCGTCAACGGTATCAACGTATTTCATTTTCTACCAATATCTGTATTTTTACCTTCCTCCTTTCCTAACCATTTTCTCTTAACTCATCTCTTGTTCTCTTATTTTTCTTCAGCTTTCCTTTTCTCCTTGTCTCCTACTCTTTTTTCTTTATTATTTTTTTAATTTTCAAACATATAAATACAAAAAAAACCAAAAACACCCTTAGACATAGACTACAATTACACAATGCATTGGAACTTCATATTCCTTCTTATAGCAGTTTCAAATCGGTACAATTCTCTTTATACTGTTTCCCCTTCTAATATGTTTCACTTAAGTTTCACCATTTTAACCCTCTTATTTCATTATCTTTTGCTTATCTATCTAGTGTATTGGCTGTTTACCTCTAATAAGTTTAATTTCTCTTGAGTACATATACATATACATATACATATACATACATACATACATACATACATACATACATATCGTGGCACGACAAAACCGCGGTCCACTAAAGCGTGCCTGATTAAAGCGCGTCGCTGACGTCATCAGCAGCGCGACAACAACAACCACGGAGAAAAAAGGGCGCTTTAAAAAGCGCTTTGAAAGCAAGCCGATTCACGTTAAGGTAAGGGTTAGGTTTAGGGTTAGGGTTAGGTTAAGGGTTAGGGTTAGGGTTAGGTTAAGGGTTAGGTTTAGGGTTAGGTTTAGGGTTAGGTTAAGGGTTAGGTTTAGGGTTAGGTTTAGGGTTAGGTTTCGGGGGGTTAGGTTTAGGTTTAGGGGTTAATTTTAGCTTTAGCGCTCACAGCGTGCTTTTTTCGTCGCACTGTGATGACGTCAGGTACACGGTTTCGTCGAGCCCGCTTTAGTCGAACACGGTTTTGTGGTGGAACATTATATATATATATATATATGTATGTATGTATGTATGTATGTATGTATGTAGGTCTCTAGTTGTTTGGGTTTTCTCCCGCGTAGAATTGGAGATGTCTTGGCGACGTTTCGACGAAGTCTCATTCGTCATCTTCAGGCGGCTTCAGACTACTTCAGGTTTGGTGTTTCCAGGAGTAGTGTGAGATCTCGGCTGTTTGTTCCTTTTAACTGAGATCTCACACTACTCCTGGAAACACCAAACCTGAAATAGTCTGAAGCCGCCTGAAGATGACGAATGAGACTTCGTCGAAACGTCGCCAAGACATCTCTAATTCTACGCGGGAGAAAACCCAAACAACTAGAGACCTACATACTAACACCCGCGAAAACCTCAGAAAACATGTATGTATGTATGTATGTATGTATGTATGTATGTATGTATGTATGTATATATATATATATATATATATATATATATATATATATATATATATATATATATATATAGTGTGTGTGTGTGTGTGTGTTTAAAGTTACAACCCCTGGTATGCCCAAATATGGGAGGAAGTCCACTGCTTCCATTCTCTGTCCATCGGCTCATCACAAGAGACCATCCAGACAGAAACCCAATATTTTTACTGTTGCCTTTGTTACATTTGTGTTGTATCTGCACTCTTTCCGGAGTCTCCACATCTTTTCTACATCGTGGTGACCAAAACTGAATGCCGTATTCCAAGTGTGGCCTTCCCAAGGCCTTATAAAGTGGTATTAACCCTTCACGTGATCTTGATTCTCTCCCTCTGTTGATGCAGCCTAGAACTGTGTTGGCTTTTTTGGCAGCTGCTGCACACGGCTGGCTCCTATTTAAATGGTTGTCCACTCGGACTCCAAGATCCCTCTCACAGTTATTACTGTTGAGCCAGGTACCACCTATACTGTACCTGTGCATTTCGTTTTTGTTGCCTAAATGT
>NC_045546.1:2307655-2402655 GCF_009769535.1 Thamnophis elegans
TCCTGATTTAACAACTGCAATTGAGCCCAAATTTTCTGTTCTTAAGCGAGACATTTGTGAAGTGAGCCTTGCCCCATGTTACAACCTTTCCTGCCACAGCTGTTAAGCCAATCAATGCAGTTGTTAAGTTAGTAGCACGGCCATTCAGTGAATCTGGCTTTCCCGTTGACACCACTGGTCGCATAATGGGATCATGTGACTCCAGGACACAGCAACGGTCATAAGTATGAGCCAATTGGCAAGCTCCTGAATTTTGATCACCCGACCCTGGGCATGCTGCAAAAGTCATAATGCTGAAAAGCGGTCATAAGTCAGTGCTGTTTGAATGGTCACTAAACGAACTGTTGTAAGTCGAGGACTACCCGTATTGTCTTATGTGTCGGTTGTGTGCTGAGTGTTGGATTTAAAAGGCAGGCATTGAAAACCTCTCCGCTGTTGGAGGAAGCTAAAATTTCTTTACAGATAATCCTCAACTTAAAACAGTTCACTTAATGACCGAAGTTACAGTGTCATGGGACAAAAATGTATTTATGACTGTTACTCACACTTGCAACGGTAGCAGTATCCCCTTCCTCCAAGTACTGATTGACATTTGGCATGTATGTATGACAGTTGCCATATCTTGGGGTCAAATGATTCCCATATATATGTTTGAAAGACAACACCTCTGTGTACTGTATTTTACTCCTAGATTGTCTCAAAATAGTCACACTGTGCACACTCTGACAATGTTGCACTCTCTCTCTCGCAGCTCTATGCCGAGAAGGTGGCCACCCGAGGACTGTGCGCCATCGCCCAAGCCGAATCCCTGCGGTACAAGCTTTTGGGAGGCCTTGCTGTGCGTAGGTGAGCATCGGGCCGAAACCTGATCCGAGCTTTCTGTTTCAATGGTCTTCATCTAGTAACGTATTTTTCGGAGTATAAGACGCACCAAGATTTTGAAGAGGCAATTTTTTTTAAAAAAAAAAGCTTTTGCACTCTGCGGACTTCCTGAAAACGGGCCTGTTTTTTTTTTTCCTTTCAAAAAACAAAAGACATGAATAGCCTTTAGGAGGCTTGTAGAGTGCTCCTGGGGGGTGCCCCCCCAACAAGCAAAAAACAGCCTGTTTTTCACAAAAACGTGCCTCCCCCCCCCCCAAAGGGCATGTATAGCCTTTAGGAGGCTTATAGAGTGCTCGAGGGGGGGGCGGCGGAATTGAGCAAATGGCCCGTTTCCCACTCATTTCTGCCCTCCCTCCCCAGCCCCCCAGGAGCACTAAGCCTCCTAAACGCTATGCAAAGTCATTTTGGTGAAGGGGGTGGGGTTTCTGTAGGGGGAAAAAAATGCTGTATTCAGTGTATAAGACGCACCCAGGTTTTCAGCCTCTTTGAGGGAAAGAGGTGTGTCTTATACTCCGAAAAATACAATAACTTTTTGTGCAGCTTCAAGCATGATGGACTTCGAATGCCCCCTTCTTCTCCCTTGGTCTTCAGCAAAGACTCTGCTGCGGTGCCCAGTGGACATCACAGTGGCTTCTTTTAAACGTTGTGTTGTTGTGTGCTTAAGGAGGAAGCCTGCCAACCTTCTTGGGGGTCTCATCGCTAAGGACGGAGCTGTTCTTGGACTCCCAAGAAATCCCTTCTGTGATGATACGATGACGAGTCAGAAGCGGCCTCCTCCAGCCCGGGCTCAGTGATACCGTGCCACGTTCTGTGGCCCTGTGTTGGTGGCTTTGGGCAAAGGAGGAGGAGGCCCACTCATTGGATGAACAAGAGGCATTTGTCTGAGAAGGGAAGCTCTTGAAAAGACTCTCTTGGCTTGCAGTGAAATTTAATTCATTGGTTTTTATTAATATTTTTGGGAAATGCAATTTAGACAATGCTAAACCAAATTCTCAGGATGCAGTGGCTCAGTGGCTAAGACACTCAGCTTGTCGATCAGAAAGGTCGCCAGTTTGGAGGCTCGAATCCCTAGCGCCCGTGTAATGGAGTGAGCTCCCGTGACTTGTCCCAGCTTCTGCCAACTTGGCAGTTCGAAAGCACGTAAAAAAATGCAAGTAGAAAAATAGGAACCGCCTTTGGTGGGAAGGGAACAGCGTTCCGTGCACCTTCGGCGTTGAGTTATGCCGGCCACATGACCACGGAGACGTCTTCGGACAGCGCTGGCTCTTCGGCTTTGGAACAGAGATGAGCACCGCCCCCTAGAGTCAGGAATGACTAGCACATATGTGCGAGGGAAACCTTTACCTTTTAAACTTAATTCTCCCTGGTCATGGTAGATGTGTAGAATGCCCTCTATCAGTGGGGCAAAATAACTATCACCCAGGTGTGACTTGTGGGGCTGAAAAACAGTCTATCCGAACAAATAATCCTATAATGGAGATTTTGCTGATTACATGGTTGCGACAAATGCACTAAAAATTTACACTTGCAACTTGGATGTGTTTGTGATCTTTCTGTTAAACTTTCAGGTTTTTACATTATTGATATTTTGCCTCTGCATTCCTTTTTGCTGAAATACAGTGTGAATAAACGCGCCCTGCATGATCGATTTTAAATTTTAGTCAATTACACTTAAAGAGCCTCCCGGCTTTTGTGCTTCTATATCTCAATAGTCCCAAGTTCTCACTGCTGTGTTCTATCCATGCGCAGGGCGTGTTACGGCGTCCTCCGTTTCATCATGGAAAGCGGCGCCAAGGGTTGCGAAGTGGTGGTGTCGGGCAAACTCCGGGGCCAGCGTGCCAAGTCCATGAAGTTTGTGGATGGGTTGATGATCCACAGCGGGGACCCCGTCAACTACTACGTGGACACTGCCGTGCGCCATGTCCTCCTCCGGCAGGGTAAGGCGAGGGAGGCCTCCGAGCAGCTCCGTCTAGCTCAGATTTTGGAAGCCCCCAGCCCCTTCTTTTCCCTTGTGGGCACTGCCCTGAGGAGCCTCTGCTCAGCTACTGCCGGGCAAACAACCCCAGGATTTGTTGAGTTCAAATCATGGAAGATGATATTATTACTACTATATAGTAGTTCTATGCTTACAACTAGACTTAGCAATACCTCTTAGGCTTATATACTGCTTCACGGCTTTCCAGCCCTCTGTAAGCGGTTGATGGAGTCAGCCTATTGCCCCCTTGCCCCCAACAATCTGGGTCCTCATTTTTCCTTCCTTCCTTGCTCCCTCGCTTCCTTCCTTCCTTCCTCTCGTAAGTGGTTTACAGAGTCAACCTATTGCCCCCAACAATCTCATTTTTTTCCTTCTTCCTTCCTTCCTTCCTTCCTTCCTTCCTTCCTTCCTTCCTTCCTTCCTTCCTTCCTTCCTTCCTTCCTTCCTTCCTTCCTTCCTCTTTAAGGGGTTTACAGAGTCAACCTATTGCCCCCAACAATCTGGGTCCTCATTCTCCCTTCCTCCCTTTCTAAGCGGTTTACAGAGTCAGCCTCTTGCCCCCAATAATCTGGGTCCTCCTTTGCCAACCTCGGAAGGACGGAAAGCTGAGTCAACCTGGAGATGGTCAGGATCGAACTGCAGGCAGTGGGCAGAGTTTCCTTGCAATGCCGCATTCTCATCACTGCCGCTATCACGGTTCACACATTTGAGCCCAAAATTTCTGTTGCTAAGCAAGACAGTTAAATGAAACCCCCCCCCCCGCCCAATCTTACGATCTTTCTTCTCTCGGTTGAAACTTTGATTTTGGGTTTTACCGATTAGATAGATCGGTTGTTATAGACACAGCTAGTTAATACGATCGTGTAAAAGTAAAAAGGTGAGAAGTTTGTGCCTTATTCTACTGCTCCAAAGAAAGTTGGAAGAAAAAAAAAGTTGCCTTTTTTCTTCCTTTCCTCCCTTTTTCCTCCCCTACTTTTCTTACTATTTACTTCTGTATTTCCTTTTTATGCTCTACCAGCCGATAACCCGGCGTCGCCCGAGTATTTATTTATAGGGGGGAAATGTCCGGACCGAATGTAATTTCTAATGTTGGATTCTCCCCCTTGTCTCCACAAGGAGTTCTGTGAAGCCGTTACCATGGCAATTCCACTGCGCTGTACAGTAGAAGCCATTATATGGCAGTATAGTAGACGTCGTTTTATGGCTGTACAGTAGAATCCGTTTTACGGCACAACAGGCTGTATCTTAACAGAACACACACATCGAGGGGTGTTAGGGGTGTCTTACCCCCACAGTATTTTTTTCCAGAGAATAAGTCATCTGTGTACCAAGTTTGGTTGAAATTGCTCGAGGCGTTCCAGAGTTATGCTGGAACACACGCACACGGAAACACACACACACAGGTTGTTATTATAAACTGATAAAATTATTTACAAAAAAAGAGTTTCATCAAGGGAGGTGCCCCTGTGAAGGAAGGGCCCATTGCACGGCGGAGTGAGGGGGGCAGCCTCCTCCCTTGCAGTTGGCCTCTTCCCTCCACAACCTTTGGGGTTCATCCCCCGTCGTCCTGAACTTGCAGGGCCAAACAGTCCTGCCCCAAGGCCTCACCTTTTCCTGTCTGCTCGCAGGTGTGCTGGGTATTAAGGTGAAGATCATGTTGCCCTGGGATCCCAGTGGGAAGATTGGGCCCAAGAAGCCTCTGCCGGATCACGTCAGCATCGTGGAGCCCAAAGAAGAGATCCTGCCCACCACCCCCATCTCGGAGCAGAAGGGCACCAAGCCGGAGCAGCCGCCGATGCCCCAGCCTGTGCCCACGGCGTAAGAGGTCAGAGCCTGAGAAGGGTGAACCGAAAAGGAACCTGGGGGGGATGCTCTCTTGCTGACATTTCACGACCCAACCATGTAATATCATCAGTGCTAGAAGCGGGAAAGGAGGAGGAGGAGGACTGTGGAGTCTCTGAGCTTGCTTGTTTTCTTGCACACGTTTCATGACCCAACTGGGTGACCTCATCAGTGCTAATAAGGGAGTGGGGTTTGCAGAGAGGAGGAGGAGGACGGGGGGGGGGGGTCCTTGGTCTCTCTGAGTTTGGTGGTTTTTCGTATAGACGTTTCATGACCCAACTAGGTAACCTCATCAGAAGGGAGTGGGGTTTGAGGAGGAGGGCTGTGCACTGAGGTCCTTGGTGCTCTCTGAGGTTGGCTGCTTTCTTGCAGGCGTTTCATGACCCAGTTAGGCAACATCATCAGTGCTAGAAAGGAGCGGGGTTTTTGCTCTCTACGAACAAGCTACCTGAATGTGAAGAGAGCAAATCCCGCTCCCTTTTTTGAGTGAAGATGTTCCCTAGTTGAAACATCTGCAAGGAAACGGCCCAGCTCAGAAAGCACCAATAGCAATAGCAGTTAGACTTATATACCGCTTCATAGGGCTTTCAGCCCTCTCTAAGCGGTTTACAGAGTCAGCATATTGCCCCCAACAACAATCCGGGTCCTCATTTTACCCACCTCGGAAGGATGGAAGGCTGAGTCAACCCTGAGCCGGTGAGATTTGAACCGCCGAACTAGCAGTCAGCTGAAGTGGCCTGCAGTACTGCACTCTACCCACTGCGCCACCTCGGCTCACCAAGGACCCCACAGTCGTCACCCTCCTCTTTTTCTTCCTCCTCCTCCTCCCTTCTTTCCCCCCTCCTCTCCTCTATAAACCCCACTCTCTTCTAACACTGAAGATGTTTCCTAGTTGGGTCATGAAACAAGAAAACCACCAACCTCAGAGAGCACCAAGGACCCCACAGTTCAACCCTGAACCTATAGAGTGTCTCTTCTATAGGCATAAGCCCCTCTTTCCATTGGCAGATAAAAGACCCGATTTATATTGTTACGGGTCTTTGTTACCCCAGAACCTGGCTTGAAATTAGCGTTGGTGGTTTTAGCATCGATATTCGTTGACTGGCTTCTGAGCCCATATTAATGGGTAGATTTGCTATTCACAAAGGGTCAATTTATTATTATTATTATAATTCTCCAACCTGGTGGTCTTTTTTTGTGTGGTTCCCATCAGTACCCCCACCAGGAGCTCTTGAGGGTACCAGTTTAGGAGGTAGCAAGTTACAGGGGTGTTACTGGCTGCAGGTCGTTCCGAAAGAATTAAAACAATTTGTATTTCTGGAAGAATAAAAATAGGTCTTTCTTCCCTCCCCAAGATTTCTTTTTACTCCCTGATACATATTTTTTTTCTCTTTTCCTTGCAGGTTTTTGATTTGAAACCTTGGAAGTTCTATTAAAAAAAAAAACATCTCTTAATAAAAAATTTAAAAGCCAACAAGAAATGTTCTTTCTTTTTTACCGGTTCTCAGAGCTTATCCATCAAAAACCTAGTTTTAATTCTTCCCAAATCAAATTGTTCTCTCAATTATGGTAGGTTACGGTAAGGATTCCCCTCGCACATCTGTGCCAGTCGTTCCCAACTCTAGGGGGCAGTGCTAATCTCCGTTTCAAAGCCAAAGAGCCAGCGCTGTCCGAAGACGTCTCCGTGGTCATGTGGCCAGCATGACTCAATGCCAAAGGTGCATGGAACGCTGTTCCCTTCCCACCAAAGATGGTTCCTGTTTTTCCACATGCATTTTTTACGTGCTTTCGAACTGCTAGGTTGGCAGAAGCTGGGACAAGTAACAGGAGCTCACTCTGTTACGCGGCGCTGGGGATTCAAACCGCCAAACTGCCAAGCTTCCTGATCGACAAGCTCAGTGTCTTAGCCCGAGCCACCACATCCCCTCAATTGTGATCCCTTAGCCCAATTAAATAATGCTTTTTCACAGATCAAATCTTCAACTTACAAGCCAAAATTTAATTACCAAAGTTACAATTGGTTTATGAATATTTTTTTCATAATTCTGACCATTGGCAGCATCCCAATAGTCACATGATTAAAATTCAGATGCTCGGCAACGGATTCAGATTTATGACGGTTTCCGTGCCCCCAGATCACGTGATCCCCCCTTTGCGACGACCTGACGAGGCAAGGGAGTGGGGAAGCCAATTCGTTTAACCACCGTGTTACTAGCTTAACAACCACAGTGATTCACTTAACGGGCAAGAAATGTTAAAAACGGGGCCAAATTCACTTCAAAACGATTTTGCTTAGCAAAGGAAGCTTTGGGCTCTGTTGTGGTTGTAAGTCAAGGACTACCTGTAAATTGTCTTTGCATTCTGGAATTGGATAACGTGGAGCAGTGGAGAAGGATGGGTTGTCCAGCAGATGGGAGGTGGACTAATTTTAGGGGCCCTCTGAGGACCCACAACCACAATGACAGCAATGGCTAACAGCCACATAACTGCACAAACTCCTCCCCCCTTATTTACCTGCTTCCACCTGATGCACGGGGGGGGGGGGTTGTTTCCTATCCCCTTTGTGTATAGGAGCCCCTTCTGCCGTTTTTTCTCTCCACCTTGCAAAGGTAGCCCAGGGCCAAGAGGGTTGACTGACCCCCCATCCCACCCCCTTGAATTTCCATAGCTGCTGGTAGAACTTGAACTCGGGTTTTGAGCCCTTTTGCAACCTCAGCAATTTTAGTGGACTTCAGCTTGTCGGCTGGGGAATTCTGGGATTTAAAAATCCACATTCAGACTAGGGAATTCTGGGAGTTAAAAGTCCATCTCCCGGCAAGGGAATTCTGGGAGTTAAAAGTCCATGTCCTGACTTGGGAATTATGGGAGTTGAAGTCCATCTTCCGGCAAGGGAATTCTGGGAGTTAAAAGTCCATCATCTGACTTGGGAATTATGGGAGTTGAAGTCCATCTCCTGGCAAGGGAATTCTGGGAGTTAAAAGTCCATCTCCCGGCAAGGGAATTCTGGGAGTTGGAAGTCCATCTCCCGGCAAGGGAATTCTGGGAGTTGAAGTCCATCTCCCGGCAAGAGAATTCTGGGAGTTAAAAGTCCATCTCCTGGCAAGGGAATTCTGGGAGTTGAAGTCCACCTGTCTCAAAAGTGGCCAAAATTAAGGTATGCTGGTCTACAGCATTCCCCTTTCCCAGCCCAGCCAGATTTATTCACAGCACAGGCCTATCTTTCCATTTGGGAGCGATATCCATTTCATTCTTTTTCAATGCTCTGAAAAGGTTAGGGGTGGGGTGAATTTTCCATTACCTTCCAAAGCTGTTGCTACATGCCCCCCCCCCTTTCAGAGTACCATCAAGACAGCAATTCACTGAAAAATATTTTATTGCAAAAATTGTACAACAAAGTTGTGCGCGGTGAGTAACGAGAGATGTGAATCACAACGTGGCTTAATTCACCCAGCCACCCCCTGAACCCCTGATAGCACCTCCTTACGCGCCCTGCAGGTGTGTGTGTGTGTTGGATCTCCCCCCACCAAAGACCATCTTGTTGTACCTCCTTGGAGAGGCTGATCACACATGCAGCATGGGAAAGGCATGAACTTAGAAAAGAGAGAAGGGTGCGTGTGTCTATTTTTCTGTTTAACCAGTCTGGCCCTTTAAATTTAGTCACCTACTTAATCTTGCAAAATTTAAATTTTCAAAATTTACCCTTGTGCAGGACTGCTACAAAATGTGAATTAGTGCTCATAGCTTGGCGCGGGCACATTGCGCTAAGAAACCGAAGTTTACTCTGCTCTGCAAATATATCTGTTGAATTGCTTACTTTAACCTGGTTAAGGCACGTTCTGGGTACATCACCATTGGTAGAACGAATATGCATTCAACTGTGGGAATATTCAGTTTATCTCCAAAAAGTCTGCACATTTACCTTTCAGATTTAACCCAGGCCCTCATTTCCTAACTCCTGCATTATTTTACTATACCCGTAGTACAGCTTCTCCATCCATCTTCTCTCCCTAATCTCATACCCTCGATGGGTTTGCAAATACCATTATCCCCCCCCAGTCACGTGAAGGCTTGGGAGGATTATGATCCAAAGTACTGAGAAAACACAAAGCTACGTCCAAACGCCCATCAAACCATCCCTTCCCCAATGCCGGAGTGGAAAACATCCATTTAGTTTTAAAACCACCATTTTTTTCTTCTTGGAAATACATCCCCGGGGTTTTGACTTGGCTCCCCTCGAGGGCTAAAACCGTCAGGACTCGCTGTTCCGTTTCATAAAACTGAAAATGCAAATACTCTCACTCAGTAAGGACTTTAAATATTTATGTCTATATGTGCCTAGATAGCCTCGAAAGTCGGGGGAGCCAAGCCAAATGTTTTTAAAATGGATTAAAATACCCTGTTTCCCCCGAAAATGCGACCTCCAAAATTAAGTCCTAGCTCTGGGATCGCAAACCTATTACGGCAAGTGTGCCAGAGGCAGCTGGTCGTCGCGGGCACTGGAGTGCCAGTAAATGGCCCCAAAACAGGCCGATTTCCAACCGTACATAGTTTACTGTCAATATCAACAATTTTCTTATCTTTTTCTGATCTTTGTCTTCAATTTTTAGAACTCTATCCTCAACTTTCAGCGTTGTTTGATAAGTATCCTCAATTTTCGGGCCAAAAGCAGCTTAAAAAAATGGGCTGAAAACAGCCTGAGATAAAAAACTGAAAACTTCCCAGCTGCATCTCCCACTTGTAACCTTCCAAGCAAAAATCAATGCAGGTGATTGGATTTGCTTAACAGCCAAAGAGGTTATAAAATCAAGGAGAGACTCACTTTGCAACCGGCTCGCTCAGCCCCTGGGGGTCCTAAGCGGAGGAGTACCAACCACCTTCTCAATAACGCACAAGATGCCTTTCCTTGTCTTTCCCATGCTTACAATCTCACAACCCCAAATTTAGCCCTCTTGTTTTGTAATTTAAACTCTTGTGCCGTTAATTTTAGGAAGATCCCGGAAACATGTAGAGCAGTGATTCTCAACCTTGGCTACTTGAAGATGTCTGGACTTCAACTTCCAGAATTCCCCAGCCAGGGAATTCTGGGAGTTGAAGTCCAGACATCTTCAAGTGGCCAAGGTTGAGAAACACTGATGTAGAGAATACTTTTCCTGAAAGGAATCACATGAATTACACACACACACACCTCTTCCTAAATCTCAAACTGCATTTCAGTTTCCAGGGCAGATAAAACCACAGGTGGTCATCGACTTACAACAGTTCCATTTAGTGACCGTTTGAAGTTGGGGGGGGGAATGACTTACAATTGTGTTTTGCATTTATGACTGCCACAGCGCGCGCGCGCGCACCCCCTCCATGGTCACGTGATCAAAATTCACGTGATCAAAATATGACGGTCACGATGCCCCGGGCGGGACCTCCTGATTTCACTAAGATTCACTTAACAACCATGTCACTAACATTAACAGCAGCAGGGATTCACTTAACAACTCTGGCAAGAAAAGTCGTAACACGGGGCCAACAGCTGTCTTGCTTAACAACAGGCACTTTGGTGTAAGTCGAGAACTACCTGTATCAACCAAATACTGGGGTTCAAAAGGGTTGCTGGAGAATTAGGCCCTTGTCCTTCTCACCATCTTTTCATGACCCCCCCAAATTTAACGCGTCGAAGGTTAGAGGAGTGAGCACCGGCTTTTTTTTAAAAAGGCACCTATTTTATCTCATTTTTTAAAAAAGATAAAATAAAAATCGAAGAGACCTGCGCAAACCCGGCATGCAAACTACAATTCGTCGCGCATTTTGTCTCCTTTGGGCTTCACCAGCCGGCCGATAAACAGGACGGAGTTGGTCTTATTGTCCTTGACCAGGAAAAGGAAGGGGTGGTCGACGTAGAAGAGCTTGGGGTTCCGGATTTCCTCGCGGCTGTAGAGGTCGGTGTCGAAGGGGTTGCCGTCCGTATCGAGCTCGAAGGCGGCCGCGTGGAAGACGTTGGAGAGGTAGAGGTCCTTCTTGCCAGAGATCTTGGATAGGTCAGCTTTGTTCTTATCCATGGCTTCGGTTAAGCCGAGATCGGACAGGTGTTTCTGGACAGGGAGAGAGAGAAAGACATTTATTTTCCCCTGCTCAAGGATTGGCTGGACTTCTGTGATGTCACGTCACCGACCGTTCGGTAGTCCTCAACTTAACAACCGCAACTGACCCCAAAGTTGTTGGGTGCTTCTCCATCACTGGAGGTTTTAAAGATGAGACTGGAGAGCCATTGGTCTGCAACGGGTAGAGGGCAGTTATGGCGAACCTTTTCAGCACCAAGCGCCCAAACCAGAAGGCATGTGCATGCGTGTGCATTTGCGCACATCGGAAACCTAAAGCCTGGAGCGCAAATGCCTGTTTTTCAGGCCCAAACCCTGTTTTTTGGCTGTTTTTCAGTCTAAAACCCCCCTTTTTTTTAACTTTTTCATGCCCAAACCCTGTTTTTTGGCTGTTTTTCAGGCCCAAACCCTGTTTTTTGGCTGTTTTTCAGTCTAAAACCCTGTTTTTTTTACTTTTTCAGGCCCAAACCCTGTTTTTTGGCTGTTTTTCAGGCCCAAACCCTGTTTTTTGGCTGTTTTTCAGTCTAAAACCCTGTTTTTTGACTGTTTTTCAGGCCCAAACCCTGTTTTTTGGCTGTTTTTCAGTCCAAAACCCTGTTTTTTGACTTTTTCAGGCCCAAACCCTGTTTTCTGGCTGTAAAAACAGTCTAAATCCCTGTTTTTTGCTTTTTTTCAAGCCCAAACCCTGTTTTTTGGCTGTTTTTCAGTCTAAAACCCTGTTTTTCAGCCCCCAACCCTGTTTTTTGGCTCTTTTTCAGGCCAAAACCCTGGTTTTTGGCTGTTTTTTTCAGTCTAAAACCCTGGTTTTTGGCTGTTTTCAGTCTAAAACCCTGGTTTTTGGCTGTTTTTCAGTCTAAAACCCTGTTTTTTGGCTGTTTTTCAGGCCCAAACCCTGTTTTTTGACTGCTTTTCAGGCCCAAACCCTGTTTCTGGCTGTTTTTCAGGCCCAAACCCTGTTTTTTGACTGCTTTTCAGGCCCAAACCCTGTTTCTGGCTGTTTTTCAGGCCCAAACCCTGTTTTTTGGCTGTTTTTCAGTCTAAAATCTTGTTTTTTTACTTTTTCAGGCCCAAACCCTGTTTTTTAGGCCCAAACCCTGTTTCTGGCTGTTTTTCAGGCCCAAACCCTGTTTGGGGGCTGTTTTTCAATCTAAAACCCTGTTTTTTGCCTTTTTTTCAGGCCGATGTGCGCGCTGGAAATTAGAAGAGCAGCTGGTGCCCACAGAGGCCACCCGTGCGATGGGTTTGCCATCAGGATTATAGGGTCTTCTGTTCAAGCAGGAGGGTCAGACTAGATGACCTCCAAGGTCCTTTCCAGCTTTGTTACTCTGTGGTTGGAAACCCAGCGAAGCAGCCCTTGCAATCGAAAGGCAGAACTTTGCAGTCCACAACTTATAGTGGCAAAGGAGTTCCAACTGGTTAATTGTCACTGTTAGGAAGTTTCTCCTTAATTCCAAGTTGCTTCTCTCCTTCATTAGTTTCCATCCATTGTTTCTTGTCCTGCCTTAAGGGGGCTTTGGAGAATAGCTTGACTCCCTCTTCTTTGGGGCAACCCCTGAGATATTGGAAGGCTGCTATCATGTCTCCCCTGGTCCTTCTTTTCATTAAACTAGACACACCCAGTTCCTGCAACCGTTCTTCATATGTTTTAGTCTCCAGTCCCCTAATCCTCTTCGTTGCTTTTCTGCAGACACGTCCGTTAAAAAACCATCTTCCTTGTAATGCACCGGTTCCCTGCAGCTTCCTCGCTTTGGGATGAACCAAAATTCGGCCGTAATTAAAAATCTCCCCCCCCCCCCCCAAACACCACTTGCCGTGTCTGGAATTCCTTCCGTGCCATAAAAATGGCTCTGACTCCACAAAACTGCCCCAAAGAGGAGGGAGTCAAATTATTCCCCAAAGCATCTGAAGGCAGAAAAAGCAATGGGTGGAAACTAATCAGGGAGAGAAGCAACCTGGAACGGAGGAGGGACTTCCTGACAGCGAGGACAATTAGCCAGTGGAACATGCTCCCCACCAGAAATTGTGGGTGTTCCATCAATGGAGGTTTTTAAGAAGAGACTGGACAGTTGCTTCTCTGAAATGATATATAGTGTCTCCTACTTGAGCAGAGGGCTGGGCTAGATGACCTCCAGGGTCCCTTCCAACTCTCTTGTTGTGCCTACTGGACAGCCGAGGATGCTCACCTGAATGTCGTGGCTGACCTCCAGGCTGATCTTGGGCAAGGAGATAGCCACGGAGCGCTGCTTCATCTTGCCCAGCCAAATCCGCAGCTGTTCCTGGGTGAGCATCTTCTCTATCCGTTCCAAGGGCTCCACATGGTCCGGCATGATGATGATGAGGCTGGAGAGCTTGTGGGCCAGCGGCATCTCCACGATCTGCAGCTTCTCCGCCTCGTCCTGGTAGTATTTGTAGAGCCCTGCAGGGAATCGGAATCAGTGGGCTGGTCAGAAAGAGGGCAGGAGAGGGGCAAGGAAGGGGATCAGAGACCCGGAGGCTGAAACGAAGGCAGGACAAGAAGCAATGGGTGGAAACTCATTCTTATCTTCTTCTCTCCTTCCTCCCTCCCTTCTCTCCTCCCTTCGCTCCCTCCTTCCACCCTCCCTTCTCTCCTTCCTTCCCATCTTCCTTCTCTCCTTTCTTCCTACCCTCCCACCTTCCTTCCTTCCAATATCTCAGGGGTTGCCCCAAAGAAGAGGGAGTCAAGCTATTCTCCAAGGCACCTGCAGGCAGGGCAAAAAGCAATGGGTGGAAACTCATCCTTATCTTCTTCTCTCCTTCCTCCCTCCCTCCCTTCTCTCCTCCCGTCTCTCCTTCCTTCCCTCTCTCCTTGTTTCCTTCCACCCTCCCTTCTCTCCTTCCTTCCCATCTTCCTTCCTTCCAATATCTCAGGGGTTGCCCCAAAGAAGAAGGAGTCAAGCTATTCTCCAAAGCACCTGAGGGCAGGACAAGAAGCAATGGGTGGAAACTCATCCTTATCTTCTCCTCTCCCTCCTCCCTCTCTTCTCTCCTCCTGTCTCTCCTTCCTTCGCTCCTTCCTTCCCTCCCTCCTTCCACCCTCCCTTCTCTCCTTCCTTCCCATCTTCCTTCTCTCCTTCCTTCCTACCCTCCCACCTTCCTTCCTTCCAATATCTCAGGGGCTGCCCCAAAGAAGAGGGAGTCAAGCTATTCTCCAAGGCACCTGAGGGCAGAACAAGAAGCAATGGGTGGAAACTCATCCTTATCTTCTCCTCTCCTTCCTCCCTGCCTCCCTTCTCTCCTCCCGTCTCTCCTTCCTTCCCACCCTCCTTGTTTCCTTCCACCCTCCCTTCTCTCCTTCCTTCCCATCTTCCTTCCTTCCAATATTTCTGAGGTTGCCCCAAAGAAGAGGGAGTCAAGCTATTCTCCAAAGCACCTGAAGGCAGGACAAGAAGGAATGGGTGGAAACCAATCAAGGAGAGATTAGCTTGACCCTTTCTTCTTTGGGGCAACCCCTGAGATATTGGAGAGAAGGAAGGTGGGAGAGAAGGAA
Organism: Thamnophis elegans; assembly: GCF_009769535.1. Taxonomy (NCBI): domain Eukaryota; kingdom Metazoa; phylum Chordata; class Lepidosauria; order Squamata; family Natricidae; genus Thamnophis; species Thamnophis elegans. The sequence continues at coordinate 2,321,952 of NC_045546.1, forward strand.
GGTGGGAAGGAAGGAGAGAAGGAAGGATCTCTTCCTTGATTAGCTTCCACCTATTGCTTCTTGTTCTACCCTCCGGTGCTTTGGAGAATAGCTTGACCCCTTCTTCTTTGTGGCAACCCCTGAGATATTGGAAGGAAAGTTCTCTAAAGCCCATGAAGGCAGAACAAGAAGCAATGGATTCAACTTATCAAGGAGAGAAGCAACTTGGAATTAAGGGGAAACTTCTTACGGTGACAATTAACCAGCGGAACAGCTTGCCACCAGAAGTTGTGGGTGCTCCAACACTTGGGGGTGTTTAAGAAGAGATTGGACCACCATTTCTCTGGAATTGTGAAGGGCAACTATTTTTTACAACCTAGGCCCCTTTAAGATTCGTGGACTTCAACTCCAAGAGATCCTCAGCCAGCATGGCTGGCTGGAGAATTCTGGGAGTTGAAGTCCACTTGTCTAAAAGGCTCCATGTTTGCAGATCCCTGGAATAAGCCAAGGGACAAATAAACACAAATTAAATGCAAGTACTGTCTCCGCAGTAGGGGGGCCGCATGTCAGCTCCACAGGCCCGGAGCTGTCATTCAGGCGGGGGGGAAGCTGTGGGAGCTGCCAGATGGGGGCCTTCCCTTTCACCGCTTGGTGAGTTAAATCTTGCAAGAGATTTGCTTGCAACGTATTTAACACAATATCTGATTATTTAAAGTCACTTTTTAAATTATTCGACATCATTTTCTGATTCAACTCCCTTACCCGTACGATGCATCATGGGAATGCCGACTGTGTAGGAGCGCGTCACCATGAAGCCGCGGTTGTCCACCATCTTGTGATGGAACTTCTCATCCCAGTGCGCTAAAACAAAAAGAACAGCCGCGAATTTTAAAAAATGCAACGAGCGGTGCGGTGTCCTAGAGGTGGCGCTCACGCCTCACGATCAGGAGGCTGTGAGTTCAATCCTAGGTAGAGGCAAGCATTTTTCTCTCTCTCTCTCTCTGGGCTACACGGGGAGAATATTATCTGCCGAACAAAACTCTGGCGTGGCAACTGGAAAGGCACCCGGCCAGTAAAATAATGCTAGCTTCATTCGTCGCCCAGACTCCACCCCGCAAGGGATTATGGGGTCGCTAATGAAAAAAAGTGTACAAAACAGGTTAAGTTTAGATCAGGGTTTTCCAACCTCGGCCCCTTTAAGACGGGTGGACTTCAACTCCCAGAATTCCCCAGGCAGCCATGGCTGCCTGGGGAATTCTGGGAGTTGAAGTCCACCCGTCTTAAAGGGGCCAAGGTTGGAAAACCTTGTTCCAGATGCGTTCCTAAGGATCCAATGAACCGTCCGATTCATTTTTTAAGAGATCATCAAGTAGGCACAACAACAAGCCTTCAAAAGAAGACAGGATGGCAGCCACCATCTCCATCTTGACCTTCTGCTCCGTCTACCGATACCCCGCCACCATGTTCCCCCCTCTGCTTCAAAGCCCCCCCCATCACCGCGGACTCACGTTTGAAGAACATGGCGTTGACGATCAAGGCCCCATCCGTCTTCTGGACGTCTTTGGTGACTTCGGGCAGCTTGCCATCCGTGGTCTGGGCTGCCCATTCGTTGATGGACTTGAGGGCGCTACGCTTATCCCGGAAGTTGATCTTCGAATGCTCGTAGTTGTAGTGCTTCTTGCTATTCTGCACAAAGTCCTCCGCGAAGCTGATGGAGCTGGGCCCGTAGAGGCGGCTCCCCAGTTTCCAGGTGACGTTCCGGGCCGTGGCGTTGCTGACGTCCGTCAGGAATTCGGAGAGTCCGCTGTGGATGTCGTCGTCGTTGAGCTTGCTGGCGCTAAGTAGGGCCTTGGCTTGGGAGGCGGTGGTGTCCTTGCCCCCGAGGGACACCAAGCCCAGCGAAGACGCCACCACCACGGGGGACACCAAGATGTTCTCCAAGGTCTTGTCCTTGGCCATCACCTGGTAGAGGTTGAAGGCCAGGATGGCGCTGCGGTCGGCCAACGTGGCGGCCTTCTCGCTCAGATTCTTCTCCTTCGCGGCGGCTTTCTTCTCGCTTTTCTTCTTGTCGTCAGAGGGCACCGCCGTGGCGAGGGCGCAGAGCGCGAGGAGGTGGATCAACCAGGTGGAATCCATGACAGCAGAGGGCAGTCACGAGCTACGAGGAAGCAAGATCCGTCGGTCAGAATGGGTGGAAGGCTGAGTCGTCCTTGAGCCCGTCAGGATCGAACTCCTGGCAGTCGGCAGAATTAGTCTGCAACACAGCTCACGACCACAATGGAGCCCAAAATTTATGTTGAGAAATTTATTAAGTGAATTTTGCCCCGTTTTACGTCTTTTCTTGCCGCATTCGATAAGCGAATCACGGCGGTTGTTAAATTGGCAAGTCCCCCACTTAACAACATTTCATTTAGTGACCATTCAAAATGATGCACTGAAAAAAGTGACTTATGACCTTTTCACACTTATGACCCTTTTTTCACACTTACAACCCCACCGTCTCGCAATCCAAACTCAGACGCTCGGCAGCTGACTCGTACTTATGACGGTCGCAGTGCCCCGGGGTGGTGGTAGGGTAGCATGATCCCCTTTTGCGACCGCCTGACAAGCAACATCCATGGGGAAGCTGGATTCACTTAACAACTAGGTTACTGACTTATAAACAGCAGTGATTCACTTAGCAACCGCTGCAAGAAAGGTCGTAAAATGGAGCAAAATTACTTTAACAACCAATTTTGGGGTCAAGTGTGTTCGAAAATACAAATATAAGGGCATCTCGATTTAAGATCCGTTCCTTTGTGATTATTGAGTGTTACGACAGGCACCCCCACCTCACAAATGACCCCCCCCATCCCCAAAATGATTGCATTTCGGGCACCTGGCTTACAGCTTTTTATAGCCTTCCAACCTCACAACCACAATTCATGACGTTTTGCTGAAAATTTTATTTCTATTTTCCAACAAAAATTACCATTGCGGACGTCGTCTTTGCTTAACGATTCCCCAATTTTTTTTATTTTTGTAAAATCAGGTCAGCCACATGGTGACCCATTTAACAACCAGCACGACTTACACCCTAGTTCTGGGTTCAATCACTGTCATAAGTCAAGGACTAATTATATGTCAAAATGTTACAACACCGACTGTGCTCAAATCCGGAGTAACTTATTTAATATGAAATTTATTTGGCGTCTCCTGAAGAGCTACTTTTCTGCAATTTTAATTCAAGCAATTTATCATGCAAATATAAGGCGGAATTCGAAGACAGATGTTGAGTAAATTTAATGCATCATAAAGTTAATAAATTGCTTTTTGCAAAGACCGTATTCCCAAAATACGGTGGTAGGCAATCCAGGTTTTTCCCTAGCTCCTAGGACTTTCAGTCAGCACTTCCTGGCTGTGAAGGATGGATGCTGTAGTCCCCAAACATCTGGAACTGCCTGGCTGTAAAAACCCTGTAAAGTCAAAATTACAGATGCTAGTAGCTCTGGCTAGAGTGTGTTTCCCTGATACGCCACTAGGTGGCATCTAAGATTACACTACTACAGTTTGGTCTTTTGCAGAATTTAAGAATTTGATTAAAGATTTAGCTGGAATCACAATATTTTCCTCACTTCCCGGCCACACACCCACTTGGTTTACAACTTGGAGTGCAAGGTAGTAACTTTGGAGCAGTGATGCAAGGAAGCAACAGCTCAGAAAACAGTAGCAACTAAATGGTGCAAAAGCAGAGAAGGCCACATGCCAGTGGCAAAGTACATGTCAGTTTCAATGCTTGGTACTTCCGCTTGAAAAGGGGAAGACATTTCCCCCCCCTCCAAACTTCCATGTTCAAGAGCTGATATACAATAGGTGGACCAATAATCCACCAGGAAAATTAGACCAGAAATCATCTAATTCCAACAGATTTGCAAAATAAAAATGTTTCATTTCCATTAAGACCAAATCAGCAAGGTTTTTCTCCTTTTTTAATAATAATAATCAGCCCCAAAAGCTGTTAATCTCACCAAAGATTACATAATAATAATAACAACAACAGGTTAGGATTCAAGCTGTTGAGCTACCAACCAGCTCCAAAGGTTGTGAATCTCACCAAAGATTAACCTAATAATAATAACAAGAACAACAAGAACAACCTGGCCCTCGAAACTACATGGCTATGGATGAAGTATGTGACAGTGATGCCCATTGTCATCGGGGCACTTGGCACCATGTCCAAGAATTTTACAAGACACATCCACAAATTGCAGCTTTCTGCAACAAAACCACCGGAACTGCAAAAAACTACGCTACTCGGGACATCTTATATTCTAAGAAGGTCCTTGGTTGATACCTAGGACGCTGGCAGCAAACTGTATCAACCATTAGCACCAGTCAATGGTATTTGTGATGCATTTTTGAATGTTCAGTTGGCTGAGTTTCATGTTTAATGAATAAAGTATATAAATAATAATAAATAATAACAATAATAATAATTTAAGAAGGTCCTTGATTGATACCTAGGACGCTGGCAGCAAACCGTATCAATCATTAGCACCAGTCAATGGTACTTGTGACACATATTTAAATGTTCATTTGACTGAGTTTCATGTTTAATGAATAAAGTAAATAATGTGTGTGTGTGTGTGTGTATAGCTGGATAGATAATAATAATATATGTGTTTTTAGATAGATAGATATATAGAGTAAGATCTAGATAAATATAGATATATATTGCAAAATTGCGAGACGGAAAGGGAGCAAAAGAGAGAAGAGAAAGAATGAAGCATCTTCAGTGGAAATTACAGTTAGTCCTCAACTTACGACCATTCATTTAGTGACCGTTCAAAGTTACAACAGCACTGAAAAAAAGAGACTTATGACCGTTTTCTCTAGTTACGACCTTTTCAGCATCCCCCTGGTTAAGTGCTCAAAATTCAGACACTTGGCAACCCGACTCAGATTTATGACGGTTGCAGCGTCCCAGGGTCGTGGGATCCGCATTTGCGACCTGACGAGCAAAATCAACGGGGGGAGCCAGAGTCACTTAACGACCGTGTCCCTAACCTATCAACTTCAGTGATTCGCTGAACATCCGTGGCAAGAAATGTTGTAAAACTCAACTCAACCTAAATTTTGGGCTCAAAATTGGTGGTTGCAAGTCGAGCGTTACCTGTGTTTATGACCGTCGGAAATGGTCACGTGATTCCCCCTTTTGTGACCTTCGGAGGAGCAAAACCAATGGGGAAGAGCCGGATTCCCTTAACAACCGTGTTCCTAACTTAACAACGGCAGTGATTCCCTTAACGACGGTGGCCAGAAAAGTCACAAAGCGGGGCAAAAGATACTTAACAACCACCTGGCATAGCAATGGAAATTCTGGGCTCAATTGTGATCGTTAAGTCGAGGATTGCCATGTATAATTTTAACTATCCCTGCAAACGTGATGCCCCCCCCCCCCCAATTTTTCCTTGCAGTGCCATCTGAGCAGCTGCCAAGGCCTCCAGGGCTGGCACAGGCGGGCACCATGCCAAGGGAGAAGATTAAGGCGAATTCCTTGCATAAAAAGGGGCATTGCTGAGTCAGAGAATAACAGAGAAAAGATGGAATTGCGTTCCTCCCCCAGGCTACCCCCCCGTGCCCCCCCACAGGCTCCAAACAGCCTTGCCCCCACAATAAACCAATTCAGCTGCCAGCACAGGGTTCAAATTTCAATTTTATGCATCGTCGGTCATTCAAGCTGGTCGGGCAAATTTAAAAAGAAAACAAATGAGCCAGACTTTATAGAAAGGCTTTCTATAAATAAGTCCACCTTCGAACAAAGCCTCCCTTTGTTAAATCAGGAGCGGTCAGAAGGGAAAGGCACGCAGACTGGTTACAGGCAGTCCTCGGCTTACGACCCAGCATTGTGCCCAGAATTCCCCCTTGCTAAGCGAGACAGTTGAGGGAATTTCGCCTCCCTTTTCATCACAACTGTTCAATGAATCACTTGTTAAGTTAGCCGCACAGCTGTGGAGCGAAATCTGGGTTCCCTGCTGAATCTGCTGATCAGATGGTCGCAAGAGGAGGATCGGGTGATCCTGGGACACCGCAGCCGTCGTAACTATGAGTCAGCTGCCAAGAATCTGAATTGGGGCAACGTCACCACTGCAATGGTCGTAAGGGTGGAAAACGGTCGTAAGTCGCTTTCTTTTCCGGTGCCGTTGTTAACTTTGGTTACTAAAGGGACTGTTGTAAGTCGAGGACTATCTTGACTCAGTTGTGGAGTGTCTGAATTTTGATCATGCGACGCTGGCTACAGTCGCTAAGTGTGAAAAAGCCATGTCACTTTCCCCAGGGCTTGCTGTAACTTTGGTCATTAAATGAATGGTCGTAAGTTGAGGACTACCTGTAATTTCCACTGAGGATGCTTCATTCTTTCTCTTCTCTCTTTCGCTCCCTTCCTTCCGTCTCGCACACAACCTAAGCTGTAAGTCAAGGACTGCGTGCATTGGTTGGTTCCTGAATCCAAACAGCTGGATTGGTAACGCAGATGTGGCGCAACACTATTTTTATTGCTATAAACACAACACTTTTGTTGTGGAGCAAAAACTTATCTTGCAAATCCACTCCACGCCTTCCTCACTACCGTTATAAAGGACTTGTGACTTTACCTGGGATCAGAATTTTGCAGTGGCTGTGTGCAATAACCCCCACCCACCCCCATATTTTGGCTTAATAAAGCAATTATTATTTTTTTCTCATCGTTGGCTTCTTTTAAGAACTGTGGATTTCAACTCCCAGAATGCCCCCCCAGGCTGCCCTGATTGACAAATAGACAGCATTTGCAAAGTCTTTGACGTGTTTTTCCCCCAAAATAAAAATTGTATTGTATTGTATTGTATTTTATTATTTGTATGCCGTCCTTCTCCGGGAGGACTTAGGGTGGCAAACAATTCAGGGGGGGGGGGGAAAGGGGAACATAAAGGGCAAAATACAAATAATAAAAGTAAGCAACAGTCACACAACCATACATGTCGAGAGGGGAGGGAACTCATCACCCCCAGGCCTGCCGGCACAGCCAGGTTTTGACGGCTTTTTGGAAGGCCTGGAGAGAGGTGAGGGTCCGAATCCCTGCGGGGAGTTCGTTCCAAAGGGCCGGAGCTGCCACAGAGAAGGCCCTCCCCCGGGTAATAGCCAGGTGGCATTGGCTGGTAGATGGCACCCGGAGGAGGCCGACCCTGTGAGATCTAATGGGTCTGTGGGAGGTAATTGGCAGCAGGCGGTCTCTCAAGTACCCAGATCATATGATATTTGCTTCTGGTTTTCGGCAAAAGCGGTCCCATACTGAAACAATGGGTTTGGCTTAACGACCGCCACAAGAAAGGTTGTAAAAAAAGAAACATCCGGATACGTGATGTCTGGCTTTATGACCGTATAATTTATGCTTTTATCACTGTAAGTCAAGGACTAGCTAGCTGTAACCTGAACAAGAGGAAAAGCATCTGTAGCATGCTCTTACCTGTTCAGGAAAGCTTTTGAAATTCTTTCACTGGGCGTGATAAGTGCTCAGCTACAGAACCTTCCTGGAATTAACAGAATAACAGCGTTGGAAGGGACCTTGGAGGTCTTCTAGCCCAGCCCCCTGCTCAAGCAGGAGACCCTATCTCATTCCCATGAAAATGGGCCTCCCAATTTATTCTTTAAAAACTTCCAGTGTTGGCGCACCCACAACTTCTGGTTGGCAAGCTGTTCCACTGGTTAATTGTTCTCACCGTTAGGAAATTTCTCCTCGTTTCCACGTTGCTTCTCCCCTTGGTTAGTTTCCATCCATTGCTTCTTGTCCTACCTTCCAGGGGGCTTTGGAGAATGTGGGAACACCCCCCCTTTCCCTTCCTTCTCTTCTTTGTGGCATTCACTTTTTATTTGCATGGCAATTAATTGTAATTAGTTGCATTCAGACAGAGTTACAGCTTCTCCTGCAGAAACTTCATGAAGAAAAGGTACCAATGACTTTGAAATTTAAGAGAAATTCCTTAAAAAAAATAGCAAGCTTTGGATCTTGGTGGAATGTGGAATTTTTGGATAAAGGGACTGTGGAATTAGCAGTTGGGATGCTGAAGGGGGTTACCCTCGAGGCAGCTGGAGACTTGCACAGCCCCACAAAGGCATCCATGCGCAAAAATGTTTTTCTTTGCAAAATCTGCTTTCTCCAATCGGCCAATTTCCTTCCTTCCTTCCTTCCTTCCCAATGGAGGTTTTAAAGAAGAGATTAGACAACCATTTGTCCGGAATGATATAGGGTCTCCTGCTTGAGTAGGGGGTTGGGCTAGAAGATCTTCCAACTCTGTTATTCTGCTTTCCTTCCTTCCTTCCTTCCTTCCTTCCTTCCTTCCTTCCTTCCTTATCACTGGAGGTTTTAAAGAAGAGATTAGACAACCGTTTCTCCGGAATGATATAGGGTCTCCTGCCTGAGCAGGGGGTTGGGCTAGAAGACCTCCAAGGTCCCTTCCCAACTCTCTATTCATTCAAGGTTTGCATTTTTTCCCCAACATGGTCTTTCATCTTAACTTAATATAAACCGTCGGTACATTTGTTGAAAGTTTTTCCAGACTTCTGTTATTTGGTGGGTCATGCCTAGGCACGGGGTTGGACTAGAAGACCTCCAAGGTCCCTTCCAACTCTGTGTTATTCTGTGCTATTCTATTTACAGGGAAGAAAAATCTGGATTAAAACTTTTAATGGTTGACCCTCTGCCTTTAGGACAATTTCAATCGTCAAAATGGGATGCCATCCATTAAAAAACCCACCAGATTAGAAAAATATCACTTTTGGGGAAATATTTCTCCACCGGATTTCCCCGCCGTCCAACCAGGATGTTTTTTTTAAAAAAAATACAGGTAGTCCTCAATTTACAACCATTGATTGAGTGACCACTTGAAGTTATAACGGGCTCCATCAATGCTGAAGCATCGCTTTGCAGAAAAGGAGAGAAAAAAAACTTCTGGCGATTTAGGCTGCAACATGGCTGCAGATGTTCCAAGCCGCACCAGTGGGGCTCCCACCCACACGCCTGCACACCACCACCCCCGCCGTGCCACGTAGGCAAGGCCCAGCCTGGGAAAGCTTTGAGACAAAGCGCATAATTATCATACAAGCTGTCTGGCAGGAAGAGGATGTTGAAGAGAAATCAAAGCCAAAACTCCCGGATTTTTTTATTCCCCTTTTTCTATTTCTGCACCCACCAAATTCAATTGCAAATTAAAAGTCTTCAGGCTGTTCTGCTTATTTCAGCAAAAACGCAGCCGGGCCGGAGAGGAATCTCAGAACGAATTTTCAAGAAATAATCTTTGTTTCTACTTCTGCAGAGTGGGAAGGCTTCCCGTGTTTTTCTTCCCAACTTTGAAGGCTAGAAACTTGCCTTAAAAATCAAAATATCCAGAGTTAAAACTTTTTCTTTCTTTTTTCTCTTTCTTTCTCTCTCCAACTTCCTTCCCATTTTCTCATATTCTTTCTTCCTTCTCAAATTTCTGCCCATCTATCCATTCATCCTCCTTCCTTCCATCATTCTATCTTCCTTCCTTCCTATCTTCTTCCTTCCTTCCCATTCTTTCTCCCATTCTTCCTTTCCAAATTTCTGTCCATCTATCCATCCATCCTCCTCCCTTCCATTTGTTCATCTTTTTATCTTCCTTCCTTCCTATCTTCTTCTCCTTCCTTCCTTTTCTTTCTCCCATTCTTCCTTCCTTCTCAAATTTCTGTCCATCTATCCATCCATCCATCCATCCATCTCCCTTCCATTTCTGTCCATCTTTCTATCTTCCTTCCTATCGTCTTCTCCTTCCTCCCTTCCCATTCTATTCTCAAATTTCTTCCTTCTCAAATTTCTGTCCATCTATTCATCCATCCTCCTTCCTTCCATTTCTGTCCATCTTTCTATCTTCCTTCCTTCCTATCTTCTTCTTCTCCTTCCTTCCTTTCTTCCCATTCTCTCTCCTATTCTCCCTCCCTTCCATCCCTCCATCCTTTCCTTCTTTCTAAAATGTATTGGCTGACCATCTTAATATATAAACTCTTGACAGCTTACCGTTAGATCCAAGTTAAAACCCAAAAGTTAAAATCAAACATTAAAACCAAAGACAGGGAGGGAATCTTTTATTATACAATCAATCAACTTCCATCCTTAGCCAGATTTTGGATTGCAAACAAGATTCCGGTTTAGCAAAATGGTTTACAAGCAAGCCAGTATTAAGTGTGGCATTTTTTTGAACTGGTTAACCCGTTTTAAATGTTCCTTATTTCTCCTGACGACCTCTAACCTTTTCTACTCTTTTCTTTGTCTAAGGCAAAAAAAAAAAGGAGATTAAGTTTGCTATTTAAACAGCCTGCAGGATTAAAATTCACCCTTTTCCCATTTTTAAAAGACATCCTGCTAAAACTGCATTATATATTTCACACCCAATGAATGAAAAGCTATTAGCAAAAATAGGAATAAACCCCAGGCCCGTTTAAAACTTTTAGCAAAACCCTTCCAGAACCAAAGAATCACTAAAACCACCAACTTATCTGTTTCTTTTCTAATTTTAATTCATGAATAAAATTCCACCTTCTATCCATTCTGCGCGATTTAGGCATCCTCACCGTTAGTTTCTATCTATGTCAGAACCTGTCAAACTTCATTTTCTGGATTCTTGGATGTCAGGAGAGTCTTTGCCCTTTTTGCAGAGAGCAAAATTAAAAATAAAACTCCAGGCCAGCCTCGGGAGCTAAATTAAGCTTAGCCTGGCCTGCTGCAAAAGATTCTAAATCAAAACAACCAATCCTGGTTTAATAAGAGTCAGAAATACAACATTTCGAGTCCGCACTTCCCATCTTTGCTTTTCCCAAATATGTTCCTTTTGGAATAAGCTCCAATCCCAGCCTGAATCCAGGATCAGGGTTTCTAAACCCACTTCCTAGCTACGATGGAACAAGCAGGCGTTAAGAGGGAAAACAATCCTGGTTTATGAGTAAACTAGCCTTCCTCCTCCTGGCCTATCCAGCTGAATTAAAGCCTTAATAAATGACATTTGTGCAAGGGGTTGACCTCCTGCTTCCTTTTATAATTAAGCGTAAAGGAAAATCCAGGAACAAGCAAAAGGGAAAAACAAACAATCCTGGTTTATTACAGAGACTAGCCCTCTTCCACCTGCTTATCCAGCTGAATTAAAGTCTTAATAAATGCCATTTATGCATGTTATCCTTCAGCCTAAAGAAATGGCTTGATTTGGGGGGTTGATGCAAGAAGCAGAGCCAGAAAAAAAAAGTTTTCTGCTCCTTGCTCCAATAGGTCGTGTGAATGCAGTTCATTTCAACCCGGATTTCCCCCCTCTTCTGCATTCTCCAGCCCCCTCCCCTAAAAGAAACGGTACATCGCCCCCCCCCCTGCAGGTACTTCAGCCAAAAGCCTCCCCCTCCCATCATGAATGCAAAGGCTCAGCGCATCTCGACCGTCTGGATCGCCTTTCTCTTTCTGGATCGCGCGCAAGAGTGGGGGGGGGGAGCGCGGGGGGGTCCCATTCTCGCCCAGGCAATCGCTCTTCGCCCCCTTCCCCTCCTGCCAGGAGCAGGACCCGCCCAGCCCCGGTGATCCCACCCGCCGGATCCCCAGCCGATCCCGGGGATCCTGCAAGTCAAATTCCTGCGCGCTTTCCCCAGTTTGCGCGCCAGAGTCTGCAAGGCCGGCGCTTTTGGGGTGCAAGGGCTAATCTGGGGGTCCAGAGACCACCATCCCCTTCTCCCCCGGTGAAATCCCAGCCCTTTCCCCCTCCCCGCGTCCATGGCTGGAAAGGAGGCGCCAGGGGAAGGGGCTCTCGGGTCCACGTGTCGTGTGAACGCAGCCCGCGAACGGGAAGCGGGTCAAGAGCGCTTTTGCCGGGCCGGGGACCTGGGAAGGGAGGTGGAAGCCCCTCGCTCGAGGCCCATTGCAGGGAGGGGTCCCCTTTCCCCATTGCGCCCAGTTAGAAGGGGATGGTGGGGCATGGTAGGCACGGGTCGGGAGGGGATGATGGGATAAGGCATGCAAGGGCTGGGAGGGGATGACGGGACATGCCATGCACGGGTCGAGAGGGGATGATGGGACATGCCATGCACAGGCTGGGAGGGGATGATGGGACATGCCATGCACAGGCTGGGAGGGGAGGGGATAAGCCATGCCTGGGCTGGGAGGGGATGATGGGACACGCCATACACTAGCTGGGAGGGGATGATGGGACACATGCACGGGCTGAGAGGGAATGATGGGCTATATTATGCACGGGCTGGAAGGGGGAGGATAAGATACCCCCATGCATTGGGAGGGGATGATGGGATAAGCCATGCATTGGGAGGGGATGATGGGATAAGCCATGCATTGGGAGGGGATGATGGGACATTGCCCGGGCTGAGAGGGAATGATGGGCTATATTATGCACGGGCTGGAAGGGGGAGGACAGGACACACCATGCATTGGGAGGGGATGATGGGATAAGCCATGCATTGGGAGGGGATGATGGGATAAGCCATGCATTGGGAGGGGATGATGGGACATTGCACGGGCTGAGGGAATGATGGGCTATATTATGCACGGGCTGGAAGGGGGAGGACAGGACACACCATGCATTGGGAGGGGATGATGGGATAAACCATGCATTGGGAGGGGATGATGGGATAAGCCATGCATTGGGAGGGGATGATGGGACATTGCCCGGGCTGAGAGGGAATGATGGGCTATATTATGCACGGGCTGGAAGGGGGAGGACAGGACACACCATGCACTGGGAGGGGATGATGGGATAAGCCATGCATTGGGAGGGGATGATGGGACACACCGTGTGCGAGCTGGGAGAGGAGAATGGGAGAAGCCACGCATGGGGAGCGGATGATGGGCTATACACCATGCACGGGCTGGCCCAGGACAATGGGACAGACGTTGGGAGGGGATGATGGCACATGCCTTGCACGGGTTGGGGACAATGGGACCTACCATGCAAAAGTCAGAAGAGGATGATGGGACATCCCCCCCCCAGTATGCATAGAGACCCCACTATGCGCCCCTATGCCGGAGGGGGCTGGGGGGCTTTGACTCAAGGGCGCTGGGAGCTGCAAGGCGGCTTCGCTTCGGCCCCCCCGGAGCCCCCCTGCAACTTCCAAAAGAAACCCCCCCCCCCAAAAAAAAACCCTCCTCCCCCCCCGGACCCAGCGCCCCCCAGCGCCCCCGCCCTCCCCCTCCCCCTCCTCACCTGGGTCCTTGCAAGGGAGGCGCTCCGCACTGGCGTTCCTGGGGCCGAGGCGCCGCCGGGCCAAGGGGGCTTTATAAGGGGGCGCCGAGAAACTTCTGGAAAGAGGTCGGGAGGGGGAGGGCAGGACGTCTCCTCTTGCAAGGCCAGCCCCTCCCCCTCTCCCCGCCTCGGCGGGGTCCTAACGCCGCTCGGGTTGCAGCCGCCGCCGCCGCCGCGATCTGCTCCGCTTTGCGACCGTCGCTGCCTCCTCTCTTTGCCAGCCGCCGCTGCAGGGGTTTTAGTTAGTTCTATTCTATTCAATTCTATTTTCTGTTCTATTGTTCTATACTTATTTTATTCTTCTATTCTATATTGCTATTGTATATTCCTATTCTATTCTAATTCCATATTCTATTTTATTCTATTCTATTCTTCTATTCTAATATTCTATTCCATATTCCTATTCTATTCTAATTCTATTCTATTCTATTTCTATTCTATTCTAATTCTATTCTATTCCATATTCCTATTCTATTCTAATTCTATTCTATTCTATTTCTATTCTATTCTAATTCTATTCTATTCCATATTCCTATTCTATTCTAATTCTCTTCTATTTTATTCTATTCTATTCTTCTATTCTATTCCATATTTCTATTCTATTCTATTCTAATTCTCTTCTATTTTATTCTATTCTATTCTTCTATTCTATTCCATATTCCTGTTCTATTCTATTATACTTCTAATTCTAATTCTAATTCTCTTCTCTTCCATATTCCTATTCTATTCCTCCTCTTCTATTGTTCTCTTCTATTTTCTATTCTGTTATTCTATTCTTATTCTATTCTTCTATTCTATCTTTTCTATTCTGTTCTATTCTATTCTTCTATTCTAATATTCTATTCCATATTCCTATTCTATTCTAATTCTCTTCTCTTCTCTTCTTCTATTCTATTCCATATTCCTATTCTATTCTACTTCTAATTCTAATTCTCTTCTATTCTTCTACTCTATTCCTATTCTATTCTATTCCTCTTCTCTTCTATTGTTCTCTTCTATTTTCTATTCTGTTATTCTGTTCTTCTATTCTATCTATTCTATTCTATTCTACTCTATTCTACTCTATTCTACTCTATTCTACTCTATTCTACTCTATTCTACTCTATTCTAAATACTGAAGTGTCCCTTGGACTTCATCCACATTGACAAAACTCCCCATCAGAATCAGGATAGAGCTGGAAGGGACCTTGGAGGTCTTCTAGTCCAGCCCCTTGCTCAAGCAGGAGAACCTATCCCATTTCAGACAAGCGACTGTCCAGTCTCTTCTTTAAAAAAAAACTCCAGTGATGAAGCACCCACGATTGCTGAAGGTAAGCTGTTCCACAATTGCCCTTTACTAAAGTTTCTCCTTAATTCTAGGTTGCTTCTCTCCTTGATTAGTTTCCATCCATTGCTTCTTGTCCTGCCCTCAGGTGCCTTGGAGAGTAGCTTGACTCCCTCTTCTTTGTGGCAGCCCCTGAGATATTGGAAGGAAGGAAGGTGGGAGGGAAGGAAGGTGGGAAGGAAGAAGGAAGGAAGAAGGAAGGAGAGAAGGAAGGATCTCTCCTTGATTAGTTTCCATCCATTGCTTCTTGTCCTGCCCTCTGGTGCTTTGGAGAGTAGCTTGACTCCCTCTTCTTTGGGGCAGCCCCTCAAATACTGGGAGACTGCTATCATGTCCCCCCCCCCCCCACATCCTTCTTTTCTCCAGACTAGCCAAACCCATATCCTGCAGCCGTTCTTCACATGTTTTGGCCTCCAGGCCTTTGAGCCTCTTAGTTGCTCTGCTCTCAACTTTTTCCAAAGTCTCAACACCCTTTTTTGCAGTGCGGTGACCAAAACTGGATGCAGGGGTCTAGCTGTGGCCTTACTAAGGCTTTACAAAGCGGTACTAACACTTCACGTGATTTTGACTCCATGCTTCTATTTATACAACCAAGGATCGTATTCGCTTTTTTTGGCTGCCGCCGTACACATCTGGCTCACATTTCATCAGCCAGTTGCAAAAGGCAGCAGCTCGACTCAGAATAACTGGCAATTTACACGGAGGCTTTAAATCCCATCCAACGTCCCATATCTGCTTCTCCCACGTCCTTGAGAAGGACTCGAGGAGGGGTGGATAAAAATGCTAAATCCAGCCCGAACATCTGGCTGACCAAGAAGAAGTCCACAGCTGACAAGATTTGTCCTTCTGGAAAACCGAGGGGGGGGGGAAACTCGCACGTGAATCCCCTCCCAAAAATAGGAATTAGTGCAACGTGGATTTCAACCATTGGATGGATGTCTCCCACTTCATCCGGTTTGGGCGGGGAGTTTGCCGAAAGGATGAAAAGTTTTTGCAAAAGGAATGAATGAAAAAAAAACAGACCCAAAGATGGATAAGAGATATCGATATATAATAACTATACACTCTAACAGCTGTCTTTGCACAAAATTGAAAAGAAAAAATTACCCCTCCTGGTGAAATGGTAATTCGGAAGATACTCAAATGTGCTGAAATGGACAGGATGACCATGGAGTTAAAAGAAAGAGAAGAATCAAACTATTATAAAATTTGGAGTAGATTGTACAAGTGGCTAGAGAATAAAAGCCAACAAGAGAAATCAAAGTGTTAAGAATTACTGATTATAAATATGTATGTGTTTAACTTTCATTTCATTTTCATTTCATTTCATTTATTATATTTATATGCCGCCCTTTTCCCCCTTCTGAGTATATGTATTATAAACTTTCTATCACAATACAATTACTACATTTAGTATTAGAACTGTTAAAATTTACAATAAGGCAACAATCGAAGAATGAACTAAATAGCAAAATATACAGGCTGATACGAGAAGCTGTAAAATTATATCATAGTCTCATGTTTTTTTAGTGTTTTTCATCTGTTTGTAGTTGTTTCTGTATTTTTTCTTGTTTTATTTCTTTTTTCCCCCCTTTCTCGTTGTGCTTTTTTTAAACTTGAAAATGTTTAATCAAAACTGTTTTCCAAAAAGGAATGAAAAAATGTAGAACATGCACGTTGGCAGAGTTCTGGAAGTATGTTTCTTTCCTATAACGTAACGGATATCCTACTTGATCCCCCCCAATTCTGGGTGACTCACCCCAAAATTAAACCATCTCACAAATATTGTAAACCATTAGGACGGCTTCATAAGTCGGTGCTCACAGATCCTATAAAGATTTAAGATTAAGATTAAGATTTAGTTTATTTGTTATGTATAGTGGTAGTATAGTCTTTATGGTCATCGTACATCATGTAGACAACGAAATTGGTTATCAAAATCCTCCCATCCTGAGTACCATTGTCTGACACTCAAAATTTGTGGAGCCATCGAAGTCTTGGAGGGGGGAGGCTGTCAGATGGAAGAATACACTCCTTCCCAGCCCATCATGCAGGCATGGTCCTCGACTTATGACGACAATTGGGCCCCAAATTTCCATTGCTAAGCAAAGCAGTTTTTAAATGAGCTTTTTTTTGCCACAACTGTTAAACGAATTGCTGCAGTTACTAAGGGAGGAAGGAAAAAAAAAGAAAAAAGAGAAAGAAAGAAAGATGAAAAGAAAGAGCAAGGAAAGAAAGGGAGGGGGAAGGAAGGAAGGAAAGAAAAGGAGGGAAGAAGGAAAGAGAGAAGTGGAGGAGGAGTGGGGGAGAAACGAAGGAAAGGAAGTGAAAGAAAAAAGGAAACAAAGAGAGAGAGAGAGAGAAAGGAAAGAAAGAAAAAAGAAAGTTTATTAAGAGAATTGTGCCCAATTTTACGACTGTTTCTGTCACATTTTTTAAACAAATTGCTGCAGTTGTTAAGTGAGGGAGAGAAAGGGAGGAAGAAAGGAAAGAAGTAAAAGAAAAAGGAAAGGAAGGAAGAAGGAAGTGAAAGAAAGGAAGGAAGAAGGAAGTGAAAGGAAGGAGGGAAGGAAGGTTTAGAAAGTAGTGCTTCATTTAATGACTGTTTTTACCGTGCTTGCTAAACCTGTCTAAGGCGGGACTGGAACTCCCAGTCTCCTGGTGAGAGGCCCAAAGTCACCCAGCCAGGTTTCATGCCTAAAGAGAACTAGAACTCCCAGCCTCCTTGTTTCTAGCCTGGCGCCTGAATCACCCGACCGAAATGGCATCCGCTTTGTCATTTCATCCGGTGCATAAAGTAACCAGGATGGTGCAGGGTTGATAAGGGAGGAGAGCCATTTCCAAAAAAAATCTCAGTTCTGTTGTCGCTTCCCCTCCATCATCTCGGATTAAAGGCTTGTTGTTCAGGGCTTGTGCTAAATTACATCAAGGAAACTGAGCAAATTTTACATTTTCCCTGAATTTTCATCTCTCCTCTTCTGGATTTCTTCTCTGCTCAGATCCCTCCAAAGCTTCCCAGATTTTTGGAAGGGCGAGAGTTAAGGGAAACGGGATCTCCGGAGAAAAGCCAGAATTGGTGGGTGGGAAGCCCAGCCGCCACCATCTGAGCTGGAAAAACCACATTGGTTGTTCCTCCTTTTTCTCCCCACGGCTCAAGCCAATCCTGTCCGGCGCAGAAGGCCGGAAAATGGGGAATTTTCTGGAAAGCATAAGAGCGAAAATCCTTTTCGTCGGCTACAGAACCAAAAATGACGTGTGAAAAGTGAAGGGGGGTACCAGGGACCGCTAAGATGGGTTTTGAGTTCACTGAGGACTAGTGTCTTGCGTAGGCTTGCTGGGTTTTCGTAGGGTTCAAAGCCCTTCTATGGACGTTCTCTGACTTCCCAGAATTCCCCACCCAGCGTAAATCTTAAATTTCTCAAGTTTGGATACTTTAAACTGGGTAGACTTCAATTCCCAGAATTATTTATAGGAGGAAAATATCTGGACCAAATGTAATTTCTAATGTTGGAGCTGGAGCCCTCTTGTGGAGTACTGTGAAGCTGTTACCATGGCAACTCCACTGCGCTATACAGCGGAAGACATTTTATGGCAGTGCAGTAGAAACCGTTTTAAGGCACAACAAGCTGTATCTTAACAGATCACACACCCCAAGGGGTTTTAGGCTTGTCTTACACCCCACAGTCTTTCTTTCCAGAGAGTAAGCCATCTGTGTATCAAGTTTGGTTGAAATTGCTCGAGGCATTCCAGAGTTATGCTGGAACACACACCCACAGAGCGAGAGAGAGAGAGAGAGAGAGAGAGAGAGAGAGAGAGAGAAATAGATGCAAAGAGAGATAAATAGAAATATATATATAGATAGAGAGAGAGAGAAATAGATAGATAGATAGAAAGAGAGAGAAATAGATAGAAATGGAGAGAGAGAAATAGAGAGAAATAGAGAGAAATATAGATAGATAGATAGATAGATAGATAGATAGATAGACAGATGAGAGAGAGATAAATAGATAGAAAGAGAGAGAGAGAAATAGAGAAATAAATATCTATATCTATATCTATCTATCTATATAGATAGATAGAGAGACAGACAGACAGACAGACAGACAGACAGACAGAGACAGAGAGACACAGAAAGACAGACAGAGAGACAGACAGACAGAGACAGAGAGAGAGAGTGAGAGAGTAGATAGATAGATAGATAGATAGATAGATAGATAGATAGATAGATAGATGATAGATAGATAGATGATAGATAGAGATAGAGATAGATAGATGATAGAGATAGATATAGAGATAGATAGATAGATAGATGATAGATAGATAGATAGATAGATAGATAGATAGACAGATAGATGATAGACAGATAAATAGATAGATAGATAGAGATAGATAGATAGATGATAGATAGATAGATAGATGATAGATAGATAGATGATAGATAGATGATAGATAGATAGATAGATGATAGAGAGATAGAGATAGAGATAGATAGATAGATGATAGAGATAGATAGATAGATAGATGATAGATAGATAGATAGATAGATAGATAGATAGATAGATAGATAGATAGATAGATAGATAGATAGATAGATAGATGAGAGAGAGAAAGAGGGAGAGAGAGAGAGAGAGATTTAAGTGCTGAACGGGGCCCAGAGTCACATTGGGGGAGATGCTGGGGGGGGGGGATTCTACAAATAGGAAACTTAAATAACTCAATGCCACTTGAAAAGAAAAAGAGGTCCATTATCAGCCTTGAGCCTTTAAGATGCCTGAAGCAGCCACCGTCTCTCTCTCCAAATTCCTGCTGCAATTCCTTGCAATCCGAGGGAGGACAGGCGTGGTTTGCCACGGGGCGTGTTTCCCGCCGTCCCCCTGCCACGCTGGAAAGGCTGCATCCTGCCAAGGAGGCCTGGAAGGAAATTGGGGGGGGGGCAGGGCAAGAAACATCTCCTCTTAATGACAGGGAGGGGCTGCCAAACAATCCTCGCCTTTTTTTAGCAGGGAGAGAGAGAAAAGATTCCGTCCCTGGCAGGAGAGACGCGGCCGACAGTTTCTCCCATTAGGACAATCTCTTTTGTGTGATTGACAACTCCGGGAGTGTCCCTTGACCCAGGGACACTCTGACCGTCCGTCGCAAGCAGGAATCCGTTGCCAAGCATCTGAATTTTGATCATGGGGCGGTGGAGATGCTTGCTGCAACGGTCGTAATTGCGGAACGTTATCATCTTTTTCAGTGCCGTTGTAACTTGAAACAGTCACTAAGAGAACCGTTGAAAGTTGAGGACTGTGTGTCCTGTACAAGTGGTTGGTTTCATATTACTCTCTCTCTCTCCTTCTTCCTCTCTCTCTCTCTCTCTCCTCCCTATCTCTCCTCCCTCTCTCCTCCTTCTCTTTCCCCCTCTCCTTTCTTTTCTCTCTTTCTCTCCTCCCTCTCTCTCTTTCTCACTCCTCCCTCTCTTCTCTCTCCCCCTCTCTTCTTTCTTTCTTTTCTCTCTCTCTCCTTCTCCCTCCCTCTTTTCTCTCCTCCTTCTCCCTCCCTCTCTCTCTTTCTCTCTCCTCCCTCTCTTCTCTCTCCCCCGCTCTTCTTTCTTTCTTTTCTCTCTCTCTCCTTCTCCCTCCCTCTTTTCTCTCCTCCTTCTCCCTCTTTCCTCCTTCTCTCTCCCCCGCTCTTCTTTTCTCTCTCTCTCCTTCTCCCTCCCTCTCTCTTCTCTCTCCCCCTTCTCTGTCCCCCTCTCTTCTTTCTTTTTTCTCTCTCTCCTTCTCCCTCTCCCTCTCTTCTCTCTATCTCTCTCTCCTCCCCCCTCTCTTCTCTCTCTTTCTCTCTCCTCCCTCTTTCTCTTCTCCTTCTCCCTCCCTCCTCCTTCTCTGTCCCCTCTCTCTCCTTGCCCTCTCTTCCTTCTTCCTTTCTGTGTCTCTCCCCTCTCTCTTCCCTTTCTCTTCTTTCTCTCTCCTCCCCCTCTTCTCTCTCTCTCCCTCTCTTCTTTCTTTTCTTCTCTCTCTCCATCTCCCTCTTTCTCCTTTCTCTCTCTCCTCCCTCTCTCTTCTCTCTCTCCTCCTCTCCCCCTCTCCTTCTCCCTCTTCTTTCTTTCTTTTTCCTCTCTGTCCCCTCCCTCTCTTTCTCTCTCCTCCCTCTCTCTTCTCTCTCCTCCTCCCTCTCTCCTTCTCTCTCCTTTCTTTCTTTTTTCTCTCTCTCCTTCTCCCTCTCCCTCTCTTCTCTATCTCTCTCACCTCCTCTCTCTTCTTTCTTTTTCCTCTCTCTTATGTCTCTCTCCTTCTCCCTCTCATCTCCCTCCTCCTTCTCTCTCCCCTCTCTCTCGGTCTTACCTTTCTTTTTCTCTCTCTCTCCTCACTGTCTCTTCTTTCTTTCTCCTCCCTCCCTCTTCTCTCTCCTTCTCTCGCCCCCTCTCTTCTTTCTTTCTTTTTCTCTCTCTCTCCTTCTCCCTCTTTCTCCATTCTTTCCCTTTCTCCTCCCTCCCTCTCTCTCTTCTCTCTCCTCCTCTCCCCCTCTCCTTCTCCCTCTCTCTTCTTTCTTTTTCTCCCTCTCTTCTCTCTCTCCCTCTCTCTCCTTTTCCCTCTCTCTTCTTTCTTTCTTCTCTCTCTCTTCCCTCTCTCACCTCCTTCTCTCTTTCTGTATGTTTGTGTGTAAGAGTGCAAGTTACATTTTCGGCATATCCCAAACAAGATGTAGAGATTTCCAGAACATTCAAGAAATCAGTATGATGCAACTCTATTAAAAAGTTTCAGGATGACTCCTTCCTAGAGAAAACCCAGATGTTCCACATCCTAGCCAGCTGTTAAGGACTCCTCCCTGAAATTTGCCTCCCCCCTTTCTGATTTGCAGTTTGAAAGCTGGGCAGGTTGCCACCCTGGGCTTTGATTCAGCTCTTTCAAAGTTACGATTAAAACTTGCACTGAGCTTTAGAAGGGAAAGATAGACTAGAAAATTCCAAGTGATTTCCCCCCTTGTTCTCTGGCTTTCTTTAAAAAAAAAAAATTATTTTAGTAACTGCATTAAAATAAAAATGCCCAAGAGGAAATACAATATAAATGAGAAAAAATATTCATTCATTTGAGTTTATTGGACTTTATTTATTAAAAACATTGATATGGCCACCAAACTCACTCATGGTGACTCTTATGTGGCTTGCAAAAGTAACGCCCCCCCCAAAAAAACACCCAATAACCCCCCTAGCCCCCCCCCTCCGCTGAATTCAATCAAACCAACCGCTTGATAGGAGGAAATAGAGTTGGAAGGGACCTTGGAGGTCTTCTAGTCCAATTCCCTGCTCAACCAGGAGATCCTATACCATTCCAGACAAGTGACTGTCTAATCCCTTCTTAAAAACCTCCAGTGTTGGAGCAATCACAACTTCTGGAGGCAAGTTTGTTCCACTGGTTAATTTTTCTCACCGTCAGGAAATTCCTCCTTAGTTCTAGGTTGCTTCTCTCCTTGCTTAGTTTCCATCCATTGCTTCTTGTCCTGCCTTCAGGGGCTTTGGAGAACAGAATAACAGACTTGGAAGGGACCTTGGAGGTCTTCTAGTCCAACCCCCTGCTCGAGCAGGAAACCCGGCTTATACCATTCTGGCTAACATGGCTGGGCATCTTATTATAAGCAAAACTTTCCAACTTATCCAAAATTTCTGTTCTTACTTAACAAATCAAGCAAAAGCTAATATATTAAAGCCTTAAGTTAACCTAGCAGTTCGAAAGCAGGTCAAAAATGCAAGTAGAAAAATAGGAGCCACCTTTGGTGGGAAGGGAATAGCGTTCCGTGCGCCTTCGGCGTTGAGTCATGCCGGCCACATGACCACGGAGACGTCTTCGGACAGCGCTGGCTCTTCGGCTTTGAAACAGAGATGAGCAGCGCCCCCTAGAGTCGAGAACGACTAGCACATAGGTGCAAGGGGAACCTTAAAAGTTTGGATGCAGAAGAAGCCTCAATATAGAATTAAACCACTAATGCAAGTCTTTTCCAATGTGCTGGAAGAAACTATTTTGGTCCCCAAAATTCTATTTTTAAGTTATTTTTAAGTTTAAGCTAAGTAGCGCCCCCTAGTGGACAATTGAGGCACGGGCACCACGGTGGAAATCTTCGTGAAAATGCAGATTTAAGCACTATTTTGGCAGCTCTTAAAATAGCCTTTCCCAACCCCACCACGTTAACATGCCTGCAGGAGCCAGGAAGGGTTTTAAAACCGCAAAGGTGTCCCTGGCCAGGCTGAACTTCCAGTTACAGGAGTAGTCTACCTCTGCATAGCAGATTGACAGGCAATTGGGGAGATGCCAGGGTTCCAATGTGAATCCTGACATCTGGCTGAGGAATTCTGGGAGTTGAAGTCCATCTGGGGTTTCTGAGATTGCTAATCTAAAGCACAGACTTGCATCTACCAGCAGGTGGCGATCAAGGACAGGTTTAATTCTCCATTTTTAGACTATAGTAGAATAAACTTGGAAGTTTATAAGGCTTGGAAGGGACCCTGGAGGTCTTCTAGCCCAACCCCTGCTCAGGGAGTTGCTTTATCCACGCTGCACCTTTCTCCAGCAGCAACCCAGATGGGCATAGGACAGAGAAAAACAAATCCCCGTTTGAGAATTTAACAAATTAAATGGAGTCGGAAGGGATTTTGTAGGGTCATCTAATCCATTTTACACCATCGTTTGCCATTTGGGAATGGAGACTAGCAAATTCAGCACATATTTTGGAAAATGTAACCGTGTGTTCTTCCGTACAGCTAGTCCTCGACTTATAAACCTTCATTTAGTGACCGTCCCAAATTACAGGAGCACCGAGAAAATTGGTTTAGGATCAGTTTTCTCACTTAACGACCGTTGCAGCATTCCTGTAGTCACGGGGACAAGGTTTGGGTGTTTGGCAATTGGCTCCTATTTATGACGAGTGTCCCAGGGTCAAGTGATCCCCTTTTGCGACCTTCGGATGACCAAAGACAACAGGGGAGCCAGATTCACTTAACGGCCGTGGTTACTAACTTAACCACTGCAAGAGATTCCAGGGTTAAAAGTGTGAAAAATGGTCGTCGGTCACTTTTTTTTTTTTAGGCTGTCGTAACTTTGAGTTGGCTACTCTAGACAAATGGTTCTAAGTGGAGCTAGTCCTCAACTTACGACCAGAACAGAGCCCAACATTTCTGTGAGTCATTGATTACGTGACTTTTGTTCTGTTTTACCATCTTCCTTGCCGTGGTCGTTAAGCGGATCACTGCGGTGGATGAGTCGGTCACACACGGTTGTTAAGCGAATCCGTCTTCTTCGTGGACGTTGCTTGTCGAAAAGGGGATCACGTGACCTGGGGACACAGTAACGGTTGTAAGTTAGGGACCAAGCATCTTGAATTTTGATT
The DNA here is from genome assembly GCF_009769535.1 of Thamnophis elegans. NCBI lineage: Eukaryota > Metazoa > Chordata > Lepidosauria > Squamata > Natricidae > Thamnophis > Thamnophis elegans. The sequence goes on from NC_045546.1 coordinate 2,345,874, forward strand.
GCGTGAGCCTGAGGATGCTACAGGGGTCGTAAGCGTGGAAAACTTCCTTTTTGGGTGGCGTTGTGACTCCGAACGAATGGTTGTAAGTCAAGGACCAACCTGTCTTGTGTTAAGTCGTGTGTGTGGGGAGGGGGTGGCCCTTCCCCCCCCCCCCCCGCTCGCACCTGCTGCCCCATTTGGCCGAAGGTGAGATATGAATCATGGCAGGTTCTCCTCCTTGGGGCCTGGTGTGGTTTTGCCGTCACAACCCATCCACAGGGATATATTTCTGCTCATTAAATGAATTATAATCCCGTGTTTACGGCAGGACTTCGCGCAACGGGAGGGAGGGAAAGAGGAAGGAAATGACACAGCCTGCAGGAATTAAAGAGGCTTTTTCAGGGCTGTTCATTTTCTCTCTCTCTCTCCCTGTATCCTGATTTAACCCCTGGTGAAGCTCCCTTCAAACCCCGTTAAATCGCCTTTTTCCCCCCTTCCTGTCCTTATTTATCACTTTTCTTTCTTGTCTTTTTTTTTTAAGGTCTCTCCGTTCGAGATGTATGGGTAGTCCTCGACTTACGACCACAATGGAAGCGGACGTTTAGGTTGCTAGGCGAGACGTTGGTTCTGCCCCGTTTTACGAACTCCCCCGCCACCACCGTTGGTAAGTGAATCACGGCAGCGGTTAAGTTGGGAACATGGTGGTTGAGTGAATCCGGCTTCCCCGTGGACTTGGCGTGTCAGGAGGTCGCGAAAAGGGATCCCGTGACCTCGGGACACGGCCACCGTCATAAATATGAGTCCGTTCCCAAACGTCTGATTTTTGATCAGGTGACCGTGGAGATGCTGTAATGGTCGTAAGTGTGGAAAACGGTCATAAGTCACTTTTTTCCAGTGCCATGGAACTTTGGTCACCAAACAAAGTGTTGTAAGTTGAGGACTACCTGTAGTAAGCTAGGAAATGTGGTTGCACTAGCATCTGTTCACAATCCGTTTTAATTTGTGATATAACAGATGGTCCTCAATGTATGACGACTCCTGGGACCAGACTTTCTGTTGCTAAGCAAGGCAGTTGCTAAAATGAGATAAACCTGATTTTATGACCTTTTTGCCATGATTGTTAAGCAAATCACCGCAGTTGTTAACTGAATCACATAGTCATTAAGCGAATCGCTGCAGTTGTTAAGCGAATCACATGGTTGTTAAGCGAATCACATGGTTGTTAAGTGAATCACATGTTCGTTGAGTGAATCTCTGCAGTTGTTAATCAAATCACAGAGTTGTTAAAAGAGAAGTGCACAGAAGTGCACAGTCATTCAGCGAATGCAGTTGTTAAGTGAATCACATGCTTCTTAAGCATATAGCTGCAATTGTTAAGCGAATCACATGGTTGTTAAGTGAATCACATAGTTGTTAAGCAAACCACTGCAGTTGTTAAATGAATCACATGGCTAAGCGAATCACATGGTCGTTAAGTGAATCACTGGAGTTGTTAAGTGAATCACATGCTTCTTAAGCATATAACTGCAATCGTTAAGTGAATCACACGGTTGTTAAGTGAATCATACGGTTGCTAAGTGAATTGCATGGTCGTTAAGTGAATCACATGGCCGTTAAGTGAATCACATGGGCGTTAAGTGAATCACATGGGCGTTAAGCAAATCACATGGGCGTTAAGTGAAACACATGGGCGTTAAGTGAATCATTGCAGTTGTTAAGTGAATCAAATGATCGCTAAGCGAATCGGCTTCCCATTCTGTTTGGGGTTGGGCTAGATGATCTACAAGATCCCTTCCAACTCTGCATCTGTATCTGCTTGTCAGAAGCCAGTTAGGAAGGTCAGTAAGGGTGATTTACTGGGAAGCCGGAAGCCTTGTAAATACATGACAGTTGTCAATCACCCGAATTTTGATCAGTTGACTGGGGGGGACCCTGCAGCCGTCGTAAGCACGAGGATCAGTTGTCAGTCACAATTTCAGCTTCAGTCGCGAAACAAAAGGACGAATATCAAGGACTGTCTGCATGGCAATGCTGTCTAGGTGAGATCCTATGTTTCCAATGTCTTTTTGTGCAACTGAAAAGGGATTGGAAACAAACAAACAAACAAAAGATTTATCTGGATGGATTAAATTCTTTAAAAACCGTCTCAGAAAATCGGATTTGCAGGTTTTGGCTGGGCCGGAAGTTGCATTCGCGCCTCCCATTTAGCTGTCTTAAATCTACCTAAAATCTGCATTCAAACGAAGAACTGCACCAAGGTTCGTTTCCTTTGCGCCCTGAGCCCAAATTCTGATTCTGAGTGATGTCCTGAAGACGTCAAGCTGGATGTGGCTGGTACATCAATGCTCTTCTCCTGTGGGTGGTGAATCCATTTCCCCTACAGGATGTTGCTTCCGCCTGTCTGTGGCCCAGAGCATCATCCCTCAAGCGGAACAACGGCGAAAGAGACGCACGGATATTTTAAGCACCTTTTCCCACTCGCAAATTAAACAACGGGAGATAATACTTGTGGCTCGGGGTTGAGCTGTGGGGCCCTGGCTCCCCTCTGAGCTCTCTTTTGCTTTCTTGCAGGCGCTTCGGGACCCTACTAGGGAACATCATCAGGGCAGAAGGGAGGCCGGGTCGCAGGGAGGAGGAGGAAGAGAACTGTGGGGTCCTTGGTGCCCTCTGAGCATGGTTGTTGAGGCTCTCTGTTCTTTTCTCGCGGGCGTTTCGTGGCCCAACTAGGGGATATCATCAGAGCTGGAAAGGAGTGGGGTTTGCAGGAAGGAGGAGGAGAAGGAGGAAGGGGGGAGGAGGAAGAGGAGGAGGAGAAGGAAGAGGAGAAAGGAGGAGGAGTGCGTGTTGCGTGTTGTATGCTCAGCTCCTGACAGTTGCAAAAGAGCCAGGAGTGGAAAGCACAATGTGCTTTTCACATGAATGAATCACATTGGTGCTGGATCTGTTCTTCCCCTTTTCCTTTCCTTTCCTCTCTCCCTCTTTTTCTCCTTCCTTCCTTTCCTTTTCTCTCTACTTCTTTTTCTCTTCCCTTCCTCATTTTTTCCTTTTGTTTTCTTCTCTATCTCTTTTTCTTCCTTCATTTCCTTTCTACCTCTTTTTCTCTTCCCTCTCTCCCTCATTCATTTCTTTTCTTTCCTCTCTACCTCTTTTTCTCCTTCTTTCCTTTCCTTTCTGCCTCTTTTTCTCTTCCCTCCCTCATTCATTCCTTTTCTTTCCTCTCTACCTCTTTTTCTCCTTCCTTCCTTTCCTTTGCTTTCTACCTCTTTTTCTCTTCCCTCTCTCCCTCATTCATTCCTTTTCTTTCCTCTCTATCTCTTTTTCTCTTCCCTCCCTCATTTTTCCTTTCCTTTCTTCTCTACCTCTTTTTCTCCTTCCTTCCTTCCTTCCTTCCTTTCATTTCCTTTCTACTTCTTTTTCTCCTCCCTCCCTCATTCTTTCCTTTCTTTTCCTCTCTACCTCATTTTTCCTTCCTTCCCTTCCTCCCTTTCCCTTTCTTCTTTCCTTTTCTTTCCTTCCCCTTCCCCATCCCCTTCCTCCTCCTCCTCCTCCCCTCCTCCTCCCACTCCTCTTCTCTTCCTCCTCCTCTTCTCCTCCTCCTCCTCCTCTTCTCCTCCTCCTCCACCCCGCTGCCTCATTCTCCTCCTCCTCCTCCCCTCCTCCTCCCCTCCTCCTCCCCCCTCCTCTTCTCCTCCTCCTCCTCTTCTCCTCCTCCTCCTCCTCTCCTCCTCCTCCTCCTCTTCTCCTCCTCCTCCTCCTCTCCTCCTCCTCCTCCTCTTCTCTTCCTCCTCCTCTTCTCCTCCTCCTCCTCCTCTTCTCCTCCTCCTCCACCCCGCTGCCTCATTCTCCTCCTCCTCCTCCCCTCCTCCTCCCCTCCTCCTCCCCCCTCCTCTTCTCCTCCTCCTCCCCTCCTCATCCTCCTCCTCCTCTCCTCCTCCTCCACCCCGCTGCCTCTTCCTCCTCCTCCTCCTCCTCCTCCTCCTTCTCCCTTCCCTTTCTCAATTCACTTCCTTCCCTTGCAATTTCCCTAAACAAGCTGTTGTCAGTTGTGGGCTACCTCTATTACATCCCCCCCACTTTCCTTCCCGTTTTCCCATGTTCTTTCTTTCAATTCATCTTTGATGGATTTGGGATTCTTTCACTCCCAGCTGCTTTGTTTTTCACTTCCGCAGGGAGGGAAAAAAAAGACGCGCCGTCCTTTTATCCAAAGCGGGGAGGGTGAAACCTGACCCGCTCACCTGCCCGTCATTAAAAATTTACTGGAGATGCTGGCATAACTCTTCCATGCCGCCTGGGACGGAAAGAGTTCAAGGCCAGCAATGACCTTGACTGGCTCACTACTGCCCGGAATGTGCTTTTTAGACTTAATTACTTGCCATTGCAAAAGACCAGGCAAATTTAATAGCCGGGGTTGGGTAAAAATGAATGTTTAGTGGCCGGAAACGTTTAGAATCCTTCTTTATAATTGCAGAGTTATATTATATATTTGGAGGAAGGAACATTCGCCACAAACCACAACTTTCCCATGATTTAAAAACCCAGATTTTAGATGGCTGGTGAGTCGGAGTTGTTACTCCTGGGAAGGCCTAAGTTTCAAGTCACACGCTCAAAAAGCCAACTCAATCCTAGGCTGCATCAGAGAGAAGGATGACATCCAAATTTAGGGATGCGATAGTGAGGTGGTGAGGACATTTGGAATACAGGCAGTCCTCAACTTAAAAGTAAAGGTTCTCCTCGCACATCTGTGCTAGTCGTTCCCGACTCTAGGGGGCGGTGCTCATCTCCGTTTCAAAGCCGAAGAGCCAGCGCTGTCCGAAGACGTCTCCGTGGTCACGTGGCCGGCGTGACTCAACGCCGAAGGCGCACGGAACATTGTTCCCTTCCCACCAAAGGTGGTTCCTGTTTTTCTACTTGCATTTTTTACCTGCTTTCGAACGGCTAGGTTGGCAGAAGCTGGGACAAGTCACGGGAGCTCCCTCCGTTACGCGGCGCTAGGGATTCGAACCGCCAATCTTTCTGATCAACAAGCCCAGTGTCTTAGCCACTGAGCCACCGCTCTTAAGGTAGCTGATAACTGTCATATGGCCCTGGCCCCCTCTCCGCCTCTGACCCAGAGCCCTCCTCAGAGCCTTCCCCAGACTCCAGGACTGGTGGGCCACAACAATACCACAGTCCGGAAATCCTCCCCCTTTCCTAAGCGTTAATAGATAACGGTTTGCTAATCATTAAACCTGGAATGCAAAGCTTAAAACAATTTGTCTCTCTTTGAATTCCTAAGAACGGCTCTCTCTTTGATCGGGGGGAAAAAATGTGTTTGCTTTCACATTCCTTCTCTTCTTATCTCGTTCGCTGGCAGGTTGAACAAATTAACTCCGAGCATGAAAATCCTCATATTTCTACTCTGCCACTGCTGGGAGCCGGCTATGTTTCGGCCTTGAGAACAAAACTCCCAGAATCCTCAGCAAAGAATATGCTTGTGGGGGATTCTGGGAGTTCTAGTCTGAACTCCGCTGGGTGCAGACCTCGTGGAGCTAAGCGTCTGACGACGGGAATCTGTTGTAGCTCAGGGGAGGTTTTGATTTTGAATAAAATGGGTTAGTTGGGAAAGTGGCTTCCAGACCGGTGAGGGTTATTTTTTGCCTTGTTTAGCGACCGGTTGCGTAGCCACCGTTCAAAGTTACAACCGACAGCCCCCCCCTCCAAAAAAAACTTGCATTTGCAGCACTCAACAATCACTTAACTACAAGTTGTATATTTATTTTAATTCCATTTAATTCTTTGGAGGTCTTCTAGTCCAGTGGTCTTCAAGCTTGGCAACTTTAAGACTTGTGGACTTCAACTCCCAGAGTTCCTCTGGCTGAGGAACTCTGGGAGTTGAAGTCCACAAGTCTTAAAGTTGCCAAGGTTGGAGACCACTGTTCTAGTCGAACCCCTTACTCAAGCTGGAGCCCCTATGCCATTTCAGATCATTTTTAAAATCCAACTCTTCTTAAAAACCTCCAATATTGGAGCCCCCACAACTTCCAGTGGCAAGCTGTTCTGCAGGTTAATTGTCCTCACTGTCGGGGAATTTCTCCTTAATTCCAGGTTGCTCCTCTCTTTGGTTAATTTCCATCCATCACTTCTTGTTCAAGTGCTTTGGAGAATAGACCGATACCCTCTTCTTCATTTATTTATTTGTTTATTAAATTTGCTGGGAAGTTGTATTATTCCTGGAAAAAAAGTCACTTTCTCCTTTCGTTTCCTTAACTTTTACCCGTGGAAATCTCTCAATCTGGACCCAGCAGCTTTAGATATAAAGATTAATCCCGGCGTGAGGAGCCAGATTATTGGGGGAAATATGCCGAAGCTGTAAACTGCTTTATAAGAACAGAACAGAATAACGCAAGTTGGAAGGGACCTTGGACCCTCAAGCAGGAGACTTATACCATTCCATGCAAATGGCTGCCTTCTTAAAAACTTCCAGTGATGGAGCTCTCCCCCCCCCCCCCCCCGCCTCCAACTTCTGGTGGCAATTAGTTCCACTGGTTAATTGTTCTCACTGTCAGGAAATTTCTCCTTAATTCCAAGTTACTTCTCTCCTTGGTTAATTTCCATCCATCACTTCTTGTTCAAGTGCTTTGGAGAATAGACCGATACCCTCTTCTTCATTTTTTTTATTTATTTATTAAATTTAAATGCCTCCCATTTGACTATCAAGTGACGCTGAGATACAGGCCTTGACCAAAATTGAGCCCCCAAATTGGGTTGGTAAGCATGGCGGTTAAGTAAGTTGTGCCTCATTTTACAGCCTTTCCACCACCGTTGTTAAGCGAATCACCGCGGCTGTTAAGTGACTCGCCTGGTCATTAAGCAAATCTGGCTCCTCTCCCCCCCCCCCCCCCACGCATGGACTTTGCTTGTCAAAATCCAGCTGGGAGACTCAGAAATGCTGATCACGGGACAGTAAAATTGTCACAGAAAGAAAGGATTGAATTTATGGATCTTGGGATTGAAAAGGATGAAAAAGGAAGTGGATAGAATAAAATAATAATGGCTCGATAGAAGACCCAAAAACAGGAAGGAGAAAAGAAGGGGGAAAGAGATTTAGATCAAACCTGGAAAGAAATTTAAAAAAAAACATTTTTTTCTAAGCATTTTTTGACTTCACTAACTTAATGCTGCTATTAACAATTAACACGAATTGAGATTTAAGGCTTAATTAATTGCCAAGCACCAATATTAATGCAGGTAGCCCTCGATTTACGACAACCCAACATTTCTGTCGCTAAGGGAAACATTGGGCTAAATCGATTATCCCATTTTACGACCTTTCCCGCCACAGTTGTTAAGCGAATCACTTCCATTGTTAAGTTACTAAGTCGGTCGTTAAGTGAATTCGGCTTCCCCCATTTACTTCGCTTGTCAGATGGTCTCAAAAGGGGATGACGTGACCTCAGGACACCCGAGACTGGTCATAAATATGAAACAGTTGGTGAGTGTTTGAATTTTGATCACCAGACCGTGGAGATGTTACCACGGTTATCATCATCATCATCATCATCATCATCATCATCATCATCGTCGTCGTCGTTGTTTAATGACTCCATAATCCCTTGTGGGGGATGGAGTCTGGGCAGCTGAATGGAGTTCAGTGTTTACTGCCCAGATGCCCTTCTTGTCGCCAATCCGGAGTTTTATACAGCAGATATATTTTCATTGTGCCCAGAGAGAGAAATATCTGCCTCTCTCTAGGATCGAACTCACAGCTTCCTGATTTTGAGGAGAGAGCTCCGCCTCTAGGCCACAGCACCACTCCCGGGCTACCACGGTCATAAGTGTGAAAAATGGTCATAGGTTCCTTTTTGCAGGGCCGTTATAACTTCCAACGGTCCCTGTTAAATGTTTGCAAGTCAAGGATGCCACCAAACTTGGCAAATTGGTTTATGTCTTCCCAGATTTGCATCTCAGCCATTTATTGTTAGTTCCACCTCCGGGAAAACCATTTTTAAAATTGTAGCCGGTGATATTAATTAAAGCGATAAAATATGCCAACTGACAAAACAAGGGATGCCATTTGGAGCCATAAATCCAACGGGAGAGAAAATAAATCGATGATTTAAGTTTGTGAAACGGAAGCGGGGACACTTCCCTCGGTGCCAAAATGCAAATGAAACCGACATCGCTTTTTGGAAGGCCCCCAAGTTATGTAGGATCCTACTTTTTAACAACAGCAAAAAGAAAGAAAAAAGAAGAGCTTTATTCGTCCTTCCGCTGGCAAATTTGCAAAATTATTTCCAAGCGTTGTAAAAGGAATAAGTCTTTTTGGCTAAATAGGGCAGCTATAAAACCAATCAAGCGAAAAAGGGAGCCATCGTTTAGCCCCCCGCCCCTTTGCTTCCAATCATGGTAATTTCAATGTTTTTGGGAACCGTATGCGGATGACAGAGTTGGAAGGGGCCTCGGAGGTCTTCTAGTCCAACCCCCTGCCTAGGCAGGAAACCCTATACCGTTTCAGACAAATGGCTATCCAACATCTTCTTAAAGACTTCCAGTGTTGGGCCATTCACAACTTCTGGAGGCAACTTCTGTTCCACTGATTCATTGTTCTCACTGTCAGGAAATTTCTCCTCTGTTCTAAGTTGCTTCTCTCCTTGATTAGTTTCCACCCATTGCTTCTTGTTCTGCCCTCAGGTGCCTTGGAGAATAGTTCGACTCCCTCTTCTTTGTGGCAACCCCTGAGATATTGGAAGGCTGCTATCATCTCCCCCCCCCCCCCGCTAGTCCTCCTTTTCATCAAATTAGATATACTCAATAACAGAATACAGAGTTAGAAGGGACCTTTTGAGGTCTTCTAGTCCAACCGTTAAGTGAATCCGGCTTCCCCCATAGACTTTGCTTGTCAGAAGGTCACAAAAGGGGATGACGTGACCCCGGGACACTGCGACCGTCGTAAATATGAACCAGTTGGCAAGTGTTTGAATTTTGATCATGTGACCACGGAGATGCTACCACGGTTGTCATCATCATCATCATCATCGTTTAACGACCCCATAATCCCTTGCGGGGGTGGAGTCTGGGCAACTGAATGGAGCTGAATTTTGACTGGCCAGATGCCCTTCCTGTCGCCAATGAGGAGTTTTATACAACAGATATATTCTCATTGTATCCCGGCAGGAAACCCTATACCCTTCCAGACAAATGGTTGTCCAATCTCTTCTTGAAAGCTGTGGTTAGAGTGCAGTACTGCAGGCTGCTTCTGCTGCCTGCCGGCTGCCTGCAATTTGGCAGTTCAAATCTCACCAGGCTCAGGGTTGACTCAACCTTCCGTCCTTCTGAAGCCGGTAAAATGAGGATCCAGATTGTTGGGGGAAAAAGGCTGACTCTGTAAACTGCTTAGAAAGGGCTGGGAAGCACTGTGAAGCGGTATATAAGTCTAAGTGCTATTGCAATTATCTATCTATCTATCATCATCTATCTATCTATCTTTATCCATCCATGATCTTTCATCTATCATATGAGCCTTGGTGGCGCAGTGGTTAGAGTGCAGTACTGCAGGCTACTTCTGCTGCCTGCCGGCTGCCTGCAATTTGGCAGTTTGAATCTCACCAGGCTCCAGGTTGACTCAGCTTTCCATCCTTCCGAGGTGGGTAAAATGAGGACCCAGATTGTTGGGGGCAAGAGGCTGACTCTGTAAACCGCTTAGAGAGGGCTGGAAAGCACTGGAAAGTGATATATAAGTCTAAGGGCTATTGCTATTATCTATCTATCTATCTATCTATCTATCTATCTATCTATCTATCTATCTATCTATCATCTATCTATCTATCTATCTATCTATCTATCTATCTTCTATCTATCATCTATCTATCTATCTATCTATCTATCTATCTATCTTCTATCTATCTATCTATCATCTATCTATCTATCTATCTATCTATCTATCTATCATCTATCTATCTATCATCTATCTATCTATTTATCATCTATCTATCTATCATCTATCTATCATCTATCTATTTATCATCTATCTATCTATCTATCTATCTATCTATCTATCTATCATCTATCTATCTATCTATCTATCTATCTATCTATCATCTATCTATCTATCTATCTATCTATCTATCTATCTATCTATCATCTATATCTATCATCTATCTATCTATCTATCTATCTATCTATCTATCTATCTATCTATCTATCTATCAATCATCTATCCATCCATCCATCCATCCATCCATCCATCCATCCATCCATCCATCTATCTATCTATCTATCTATCTATCTATCTATCTATCTATCTATCTCTATTTATCTATCTTCATCCATCCAGCATCTATCACCCACAACTTCTGGTGGCAAGCTGTTCCACTGGTTTATTTTCCTCACTGTCAGGAAATTTCTCCTTATTTCTAAGCCGCTTCTTCTCTCCTTGCTTCCTTTCCATCCAGTTGCTCCTTCTCCCGCCTTCAGGGGCCTTTGGAGAACCGATAGTCCTTGACATACGACCGGTGGACTTAGCGGTGTTGAAGTCCACCTTGTCTTAAAGGGGCCGCATTTGGAGAACCCTGGTTTGCAAGGGGAATAAACCCGGAAGGCTAGAAACCGTGGCTTAGGCTCCAGTTGTGTTTCTTCCTCCACCCCCCCCCCCAAAGCAAGCCCATTTAGCCACGCAGCCCCTCCCGAGTCCCTGAACGGATCCACATTTTAAAAGCTGTTTACTCTGCCTGGCTGCAGAGTGACCTTGGCTTCCCCACAGCCGAGCTGCAAATCCCCAGATCCTATTATCCGCCGGCTGTGCTTTGTAGGAAGGGAAGGCAGGCTCTGCCCTGTGTTTAAAGCCACCGCTGTGCCAGCAGGCTGGCGAGGCTTAAAAGCAGAGCCATGATGCCACCCAAACGCCCTGCTGGGTGCCCGCATGGGGTGCCCGCCTTTGCCCGCTTCAAATGCCAGGCTCCCTTGCTGGGGGACACACACACACAGACACACACTGTCGTGAAGTCTGCTCCCCCTCTTCATTTCTTTAGCCCAGTGTTTCTCAATCTTGGCAACTTGAAGATGTCTGCACCTCAACTCCCAGAATTCCCCAGCCAGCGTTCGCTGGCTGGGGAATTCTGGGAGTTGAAGTCCAGACATCTTCAAGTTGCCAAGGTTGAGAAACACTGCGTTTAGGCACTTCTTTTGATCAGTTTGGGTTTTATAGCCACCCATCTCAACAAATGACCGGGCGTAAAACTATTAAAACGTTTGAAGCAGCCCTAAGATCTCCACCATGTTACAGGCAGTCCTCGACTTACAACAGTTCATTTAGTGACGGCGCAAAGTTACAATGGCACTAAGGTGGGACTAGAACTCACCGTCTCCTGGTGATTAGCCCAAAGTCATCCAGCCAGATTTCATGCCTAAGGCGGGACTAGAACTCACCGTCTCCTGGTGATTGGCCCAAAGTCACAGAGCCAGATTTCATGCCTAAAGCGGGACTAGAACTCACCGTCTCCTGGTAATTGGCCCAAAGTCACCGAGCCAGATTTCATGGCTACGGCGGGACTAGAACTCACCATCTTCTGGTGATTGGCCCAAAATCACCCAGCTGGCTTTCATGGCTAAGACGGGACTAGAACTCACCATCTCCTGGTGATTGGCCCAAAATCACCCAATCAGTTTTTATGGCTGAGGTGGGACTAGAACTCACCGTCTCCCGGTGATTGGCCCAAAGTCACCCAGCTGGCTTTCATGCCTAAGATGGAACTAGTAATCACCATCTCTTGGTGATTGGCCCAAAGTCAAGCCCCTGGTTTTCATGCCCAAGGCGGTACTAGAATTCACAGCCTCCTGGTTTCTTAGCCAGCGGCTCAACTAGACCAAACTGTCTCTCTGGTTTGTGGAATAAGCCACGTTCATAACTCCTCAGCCGGCACTTAAATGACAGGTTTATCTTCTCAAGATCTTTGTCCCTCCTTTTCTCCATATTCTTAGGGGGGGGTCTCCTTTGGTTTCATTCCCAACACCCCTGCAAGGTAGGCCCGAGTGAGAAAGAACGATTTGGCCCAAAGTCACTCAGTAAGTTTCCAGGATTGAGGGTCTATTTGAACCTGAGTCTCTGTTGTGGCCCATCAGCAGCCAACGGAGCTAGCGGCAGATTCGGACAGTGAGGAGGTTGGGGAGGAAGATGGGCCAGTCCTGGAGTCTGGGGAAGGCTCGGATGAGGGCTCTGTGTCGGAGGCAGAGAGGGGGCCAGGGCCGTCTGACAGTTATCAGCTGCCTTCAGAGTCAGACATCAGTGAGGCAGAAGAACAACTGGAGCCTGTTCCCAGTGTGCGCATGCGCAGAGTTGCCAGACGAAGGGAGCAGCTAAAGAACAGGGGTCGACTTGGGAGTAAGGCCACAGGTGGACGATGAATGGCCCCTCCCAGAGGATATAAAAGAGGAGCGACAGGGGAGTGGAGTTTGCAGGAGACCATTAGTTCACTTCATTGGTTCGTGACTCTCCGAGATTCCTTGCCAAGTTCTGCAGAGATCAGCCTGGCAGCTCTCCAAGCCAGATAAGGTCTGTGACTGTAAATCCTCCCAAGCCAGATGAGGTCTGTGACTGCAAATCCTCCCTTGAAAGACTTTGCTGGATGCAAATGAGCAGAATTCACAGTCAATTAATAAAGCGGTTTTTGTGGGAGCCGGGAGTTGCTTCAAGCTCTTGGGAAGCCTCCGTCAGAACAGTCTCCCTGGTGCCTGCCCCACATCTTAACCACAACTCCCCACCGTGTCTAATAGTGCCAATTACTAGGTGTTGGCCGCAGAGATTAAGCAAGATTTGGTGTTAATCTCAACAAGAGACACAACATACTATTTACGCAATCCTCTTTTGCCTCTGCCGAGGTTGGGTTGAGGCTCGGGGGGGGTTGTTGAGAAAGACGGCATCGATCTCTCTCGCAACAAGAAACTGATCGGGGCATGTCAGTTTCTCCCTGCAGAAGAGGATGCCAAAACAAGTCAAAGATGGCAGCCAGGATGGTGAAATCAGAGCTGTGATGGCCCTCTGGAATGAGCTGCCCCCCTCCCCCGGAGCTTCCTATAATCCCCGACCTCCGGTGCTTCTGACGCGCCCTAAAAAGTTGGCTTTTCCAGCAAGCCAGCCTGGCCTGAAAAGAATAAAATAAATTATTGATCATTGTTAATTTTAATTCGATTTTTTTAAAAAAAATGTCATTGTTAATTCTAATTGGGTTTGTTTGGGCTATTCTATTTAATTTTTTTTTAAACTTTGGTATTATGTGTTTCTTTTAAGATTGTACGCCGCCCTGAGTGCTTAGGAGAAGGACGGCATATAAATCTAATAAACCAAACCAAACCAAATCATCCCTAGCCCCTGGGAACCACTGTCGTGACATCTGAACTTCGTATGTCATTGGTCCATTGATTACCTGGATCCAAGTTTATGGAATAATTTTTTAAAAAGAATTAAAACCTCTATGACGCTCTGAACAAGAGGTGGTGCAGTGGTCAGAGGGCAGTACTGCAGGCTACTTCTGCTGACTGCCTGCAATTTGGGGAGCCACCACAAATCCGCATTAGACTAAAGCGCGCTCGACGAAACCGCGTAGCTGACGTCAATCACAGGGCGACAACAGCGCGGTGACAGAAGCACGCTGTAAACGCTAAACCTAAAATTAACCCCTAAACCTAACCCCCCTAAACCTAATCCTAAACCTAACCCTAAACCTAACCCTTAACCTAACCCTAAACCTAACCCTAAACCTAACCCTTAACCTAACCCTAAATCTAATCCTAACCCTTAACGTAACCATAAACCTAACCCTAACCCTTAACCTAACCCTAAAGCTAACCCTAAAGCTAGCCCTTACCTTAAGTTGAATCGGCTTGCTTTCAAAGCGCTATTTAAAGCGCCCTTCTTTCTCCGCGCTCGCTGTTGTCGCCCTGTTGATGACGTCAGCGACGCGGTTTAATCAGGCGCGCTTTAGTTGAGCGCGGTTTTGTCGTGCCACGGCAATCTGGCAGATCGAATCTTTATTGGCACTTGGAATGTATGCTAATCGGCATACATTAAAATGAAACTCTGTTGCCTACAGCTCTCAAAGGATCTCCACCTCTACAATACACTACATACACACGACAAAATTAATAAATGCAAAATTGTGTGTAGAACCACATAGACTATATAACACAGAGAAACAACACAGCCAGTTCGACACGTACCTGGTGAGAAGTAATCTCGCAAGTTTGCCAGACAGATGAACACAGAGAACAAAGCTATTACAGAATCGGAGAGTCCTGGTAGAAACACTTTGAAACCCCTTCCCGGAGGGGAGCAACAAAAACACACCGTGAAGTGAGTGTGCAGGGTCTCTAACAATGCTCCGGACTCTAAGCACACAGCACTTATAAGCAGTATCCTGAGTAATAAGCAGTATCCTGACAAATGGAGAAGAGAGCTTCCTATTATCTTCTCCACTGTCCTCACCACTCTCTGTATGGACTTTCTATCTGTTTGGCAGGCGGAATATTGGCAGCCAAAAAGAGAAGCTGATGAATAACGGATAATCAGCACAAAAAAAAGAGAGAGAGAGAAAGAACAGGAAATGGTTTATCAGCAGGTGCTCTTAGTCAAATTCAGGGTTTTTTTTTTTTGTTTTTTTTTTGAGTTGCGATAGATCTTTGTGGAAAAGGAACAAACACGCATGAATCATAACGCTGCCTGGAATTGCTGGTGACATCAGTTGGAGGGTTGATCTCAGATTTTCTCTGGAGGTGTGATTAAGTCAGTGTTTCTCAACCTTGGCAACTTGAAGATGTCTGGACTTCAACTCCCAGAATTCCCCAGCCAGCAAATGCTGGCTGGGGAATTCTGGGAGTTGAAGTCCAGACATCTTCAAGTTGCCAAGGTTGTGAAACACTGGATTTAGTGTTAATTTTCGATGCTTCTGGTTTTGGCACTTGTTGGTTTCCCTTTGCGGTCTTCCAGGCCAGTGTGGGAAAATGTGTGTTGTTGTTTGTGTGTGTGTGATTTATGAGCCTGCTTTTCCTCAAAAGTGCAGCACTCGGGATCCCATTTTTTTCACTTTCCCCACAACAATCCTGTAAGGTAGGCCGAAGGGGTGTGATTTAATCAAAGGAAGTGTGAGCTTTCGCAGCCAAGGATGAGCGTGAAATCGGGGGTCTCCTCTGGCACACGCACCGTTACAGGTCTGTGATGTCTAATATTCCTATCAGAATGTTTATTATTATTCATACTCGACTTACGACAATTCGTTTAGTGACCATTCGAAGTTACAACAGAACTGAAAAAAAAGAGACGAACATTTTTCACACTTACCACCGCTGTAGCCTTCCCCGTAGTCACCTGATCAAAAGTTGAGACGCTTGGCAACTGACTCATATTTATGACGGGTCTCGGGGGTCATATGATCCCTGTTTGCGACCCTCAGGCAAGCAAAGTCGACGGGGAAGCCCGACTCACTTAACAACCGTGTCGCCAACTTCACAACTGTAATGATTCACTTAACGACTGCGGCGAGAAAAGCCATCCAATGGAGCAAAACTCACTTAAGGACCGTCTTGCTGAGACGCTGAGAAATTTGGGGCTCCGTTGGTCGTGAGACGAGGACTATCTGTAATGTGGCTGGAATAAATATAGGAACAAGTTTGATCTTGGTTTATTGCATGCAGGACAAATGAGTTTGGATGGAAACATCTGGATTTCCCAGGCACAATTATTATTATTTGCTTTTTAGAAAACTCACACAATTAAAAGCAGGGGGGAAAACCTGAAATGTAATAAATTGAATAAACGAAGCAGAAGAGCTGCATTTTGATATGTTTGGCAAATGTGGGGTGTGTGTGTGTGTGTGTGTGTGCAAATCTTTCTTCTTCCACATAAAGCGTGATTTATATCCACTTTTATTTATGATCATTACATTTCTCCCACTGTTCCATATGCAAATCTTGGGCCTTCCGCATTTTTCCTGGCTCAGCACACAGACCCGGCCTTAAATCAAATGGATGGCTGGGGGAGGGTGCACTTACTATATGTTGTAAAGGAGATTACGGAATGCAGCCCTGGCTTGCGTTAATCTCTGGCCCCGGAGATAGTAGGGCCAGGCCTTTACACATCCAGAGTAGATGTGGCTTGAGTAACTGTTGTGCACAAAGCCACATGCAAATACACTCACTTCTCCTATCTTTTTCTCTCCTCTCGCTTTTTTATCTGTTAATTTATTAAACAGCTATTTCTATCTTGTCTGGGTGTCTGTCTCTATCTATTTAGCTATCTCTCCTTTCATCCATCTATCTCTCCTATCTTTCCTTTCATCTCTCTCTCTCTCTCTCTCTCTCTCTCTCTCTCTCTGTATCTCTCAATCTCTCATCTCTCCATCCATCATCCATCCATCCAATCTCTGGTCTTATCTCTCCTTCCATCCATCTATTCATCTATCCACCCATCTCCTTATCTCTCTCTCTCGCCTACATATGAACCATCAATTTAACATTCCCCCCCTTTCTTAACTATTTCTGCTACTCCCCCCGCCCTCTGGTCTCCTATCTTTTTATCATCTATCCATCTCTCTCTCCTTCCATCCATCCTTCTCACCTTCTCTCTCTCTCTCCTATGTATCACCCATCAATTTATCATCCCTATCTATCTTTTTCTATTTTCTTTCTCTCTCTCTTATTTCTCCTATCCCCCACTGCTCACCTATCTTTTTATCATCTATCCCTCTCTCTCATCTTATCTCCTTCCATCCACCCATCTCATATTATCTCTCATTTTCTCTCTCTCTTCTACATGAACCATCAATTTATCACCCCTTTCTATATCTCTCTTTCTATTTTTTCTCTCTCTCTCTTTTACTTATTTCTCCTATCCCCCCCCCTCTGGTTTCCTATCTTTTTATCATCTATCCCTTTTTCTCTCTCTCTCCTTCCCTCCCCCTCTCTTTCTCTCTCTGTCTCTCTCTCTCTCTCTCTCATCTCTCCCTCCATCCACCCATCTTGTCTTCTCTCCCCCCCTATATATCACCCACCAATTCATCATCCCTTTCTATCTCTCCCTTTCTACTTTCTCTCTCTTACCTATTTCTCCTATGCCCCTCTCTGCTCTCCTCTCTCTCCTTCCATCCATCTATCCACCCATCTCATCTCTTTCTCATTCTCTCTCCTATATAGGAACCAGCAATTTATTATCCCTTTCTATATCTCTATTTCTACTCTCTCTCTCTCTTAACTATTTCTCCTATCCCTGTCTCCTATCTTTTTATCATCTATCCATTTCTCTCTTTCTCTCTCTCATTTCTCCCTCTATCCACCCATCCCGTCTTCTCTCTCTCTCTCTCTCCTATAAATCGCCCATCAATTCATCATCCCTTTCTACCTCTCCTTTTCTACTTTCTCTCTCTTACCTATTTCTCTTATCCCCCCTTTCTGCTCTCCTCTCTTTTTCTAATCATCTGTTCCTCCTCTCTCTTTTCACAGGTCCATCATCCCGCCTTCCAAGAGACCTCGGGGGGCTCCCCGGGTGGGCTAGCGCGGGCAAGGCGAGAAAGACCCCCTCTCCAGCTCCCAAGACCCGGGCAGGACCCCTTCCCCAGCGGGGCCGGGGGAGAAAGAGGGTGGGGGTCTCCCCTCTTCTGCGCGACCCTCCCGGAGCGCTGGGAAGCGGGGCGGGCGGAGGCGGGGGGTCCCTCCGAGCGACGACCCTCGAGGCTGCGGAGCCGGAGCCTCACTCGGCAACGCGGGGAGCCTTCGCCCGCCCGGCTGCGTCGCTTGGGCGGGTCCCTCCTGCGGGTAGCTCCGCCTCGCCTTCCCTTCCCTTCTGCCCTCCTTCCCTGCGCGGAGCAGAAGCGGCCAGGCGCGCTGCTCACCGGCCGCCCAGCCTGCCAGCCTCCCCGGGAGACCCAGCGGCGGTGCCCGCCTCGGGAAGGCTCCCTTGGCACGCCGCTCCTTCGCCCGCGGGGCTCTTCCCAACGCTGCCCGCCGCCTTCCTCGCTTTGCCCGGCCCGCCCAGGTTACACAAGCGGCCGGAGTCCGGCTTCGCGCACCAGGTAAGCCTCTGGTCCCCCCCCACACCACCTCCACCCCACCCGGGGGAAGGTCACGGGAGTTTCCAGCCACGCGGGGAGGGGGAGGAGGAGAAGAAGCGGCGGGCCTGGCAGGGGAAGGGTCGCCTGAAGCTAAGCCCGGGGGTCTTTCAACCCAGCGCCCCTTTGGCTGGCCAACTGACCGCTTCCAGCCAGCCTCGGGTAGCTCCTGTGGCTTGTAGCGGAGGGAGGGCCGGGAGGTGTCGTTTTGGGGTGGAGGGCCTCCAGGAACTTGGAGACCCCTTTTGTAAGAATTGCACCCCGGTTTTGGGGGTCTTTTCCTGGACTTTGAGCGGCGTTTCGAAGTTGGCGCCCGCGGGCGCCCGGTTGCAAAAGGCGCCCCGCGGGGACTGGAGAGGAGGGGGGGGCGAGGTTTTGGGGGTCGGGAAACGTCTGTTAAAAGATAGGTCCGAGCTCAGAGAGAGAGTAGAGGGTGGGGGGGGGGAACCCCGCTGCAAAAGGGGACTTGGACTCCCATGCCTCCCGGATGGGAAGGATGGGGGTTGTAGTCCGTGCCTCTTGCAAAGGAGATCTGCTTGCCAAGGAGATTGGAGAGGAAGACGGGTTGTTGTCTTTTAGGGCCGAGTCGAGGGTTTTGTTGTTCGTTTGTTTTGCTCTTGACACAAAGTGTCCGAACTCTTCCAACTTGACAATCATCCCTGGGGCTGGAATTGGAAACCGTGGTTTGCTTCTCTTTAGCCTGTGTTGTGTGAAAAACCTGGTTTAGTTGACATAGACCTGGTTCCAGGCAGAAAGTAACAAGGCTTGCAAATGTTAATATTTTCTGTTTAAATGCCCCCCCCCCCCTTCTCTCTCTCTCTCTCTTTTCTAGCTCTTTAATTGCAGCCTTGAGGGCCAAAATTAAATACCGCTTGTTCCTACAAAGTTTTGCAGGGAGTCAGGAAAACTCCTTCCTTGGCTCTTCTCTCTCCCCCCCCCCCTTTTTGGTTGGAGGAGAATTAAAAAGGTGGAATAATTGCACAGTCGGAGCAGGGAACCTGGCTTTTCATTCCAGAGTTATGGAAAATCCCAGGGAAATCACCCCTTAAGGTCAGGATGGTATGTTGACCGTAATGAAGTTGCACAATTTCACAGTTTTTTTTTTATTTTAAAAAAAACCTTGGCAGCTTGGAAGAGGGGGTGGATTTCAACTCCCAGAATTCCCCAGCCTGCAAGGGGAATTCTGGGAGTTGAAATCCACCCCCTCTTCCAAGCCGCCAAGGTTTAAAAAAACACCGAGCAGTAATTCCATATTAAAACTCTTTGAAGTGACAGCTGATATCGGAGAAAAACAAATAGATAAGCCCTAGGCACAATCAATCTTGGGTGAGAAAGTTTTAAAAAAGAATGTAAACAAAATGTAAAAGAAATTGTATTTTGGGGGGGGCAAGTTTTCTTTGTGTTGTGTTGCCAAGAAAACTGTTGCACAATTGGTATCACCTTGGTGTGTAAATGGGTGGTTAGGACAGTGTTTTTCAACCTTTTTTTGTGCAAAGGCACACTTTTTTCATGAAAAAAATCACGAGGCACACCACCATTAGAAAATGTTAAAAATTTTTAACTCTGTGCCTATATTGACTATATATAAAGTAATTCTCCCACGGCACACCTTACACTATGTCACGGCACACTAGTGTGCCACGGCACAGTGGTTGAAAAACACTGGGTTAGGATACTGGCCTCGTTGTGTGTGTAAAAGCTGTGTTTGGGCCCTGGATCTGTGGCTTATTAATAAACCATGGTTAGATAGCTGAGTCTCGATGGTGTCTATTCAGCTGCGCCTAATGTGACTAATTTGGATGGCTTCGTTCAATTTGGTGGTGAATTTCAGCTGCTCCAAAACCCCAAATCTGTATTCTCCCCCCCGGCCCCCAATCTTTGGTTTAAACAAAGTCAGAGAGGGAAGTCATAGGGAGTTTGTTGAAATTGTGGTTTGTGGGGTGAAGAATAATGGCTCGATAGTTAATGTTTCATGATGATTTTAATATAATGTGCAAACTCATTTTGGACCTGTTGACCTCCAAATTATTTATTTTTTGTGTGCGTGAGAGTTTTGAAACGTCTTCTAGGAATTCCTCTGGGTTGAAATGACCCGAGTTTTGGTGTTAAATGAGATAATATATTGTGCAACTTCCAGTTGCAAAAAAATGTCACTAAGCTCTTAATTTGCAGATCAAATGAGTACCCAAAATTAAACACTTCGCTCCCTTCTCTCCCTCATTTTTTCCTCCATGGTTTGAATTGAAATTCCTCTTTCATTCAAAGTGGCTTCAGTAATATATTTTTCCTTGCAATCCTATGCAGGTAGGATTCACTTACGACCACAATTCAACCCAACACGTCTGTTCTCTTGTTTCAAATTTTTTAAACATTTATTTTAAGGTTGGTTTATTGAAAAAAATCCAAAGTTTAGTTTATTGAAAACTAACATTTTTTTTTTGATGAACCAACCTTCCTCTTCTTAAGCGAGACATTCGTTAAGTGAGTTTTGCCACTTTTTACGACCTTCCTTGCCAACGTTGTTAAATGAACCACTGCAGTTGTTAAGTTAGTCACAGGGTTGTTAAGTGAATCTGGCTTCCTCATTGACTTGGCGGGTCAGAACGTCGCAAAAGGGGATTACCCTGCAACCGTCATAAATAGGAGTCCGTTACTTAGCATCCAGATTTCGATCACTAAGTGACTAAGGGAATACCGCAACGGTCGTGAGTGTGAAAAACAATCATGTCCCATTTTGCAGTGCCGTTGTAGCTTTGAATGGTCACTAAATGAACTGTTGTAAGTTGAGGATAACTTGTGCAGGTGCCCGGGGGGGGGGGTATTTCTCATGGGGTCAACCAGCCTCATGGTTGTGTGGGCCACTGTCCACATGGCTACACACCGAAGTTTCCATCTGGATTCTGATAAGTTCATGGGATTTAACCACTGTACGATTTGTTTAACGACGGCAACGCCAAAGGTTGTAAAACCGGTGTGGTCATTCGGTGATTTACTTAATCACCGTGATGGAAGTTTTGGTCCTTTGGTATCTGATAACTGGTCTTAAAGGTAAAGGTCAAGGTTCCCCTAGCACATATGTGCTAATCGTTCCCGACTCTAGGGGGGGCTGCTCATCTCCGTTTCAAAGCCGAAGAGCCAGCGCTGTCCGAAGACGTCTCCGTGGTCATGTGGCCGGCATGACTCAACTTCCGAAGCCGCACGGAACGCTGCTCCCTTCCCACCAAAGGTGGTTCCTGTTTTCCTACTTGCGTTTTTTACCTGCTTTCGAACTGCTAGGTTGGCAGAAGCTGGGACAAGTCACGGGAGCTCACTCCGTTACGCGACGCTAGGGATTCGAACCGCCAAATTGCTGACTTTTCTGATCGAAATGGAAACCCTGGTTAGAAAAGGGGAAAAAAACCCTGGGGAAAACAGAGAAAAATTATCCCATCTATTCAGGTTTCTTGACTATCTGAAAATGGAATATTAAAACACAAATCTTGTGCCTTGTACGTTGCAGCCTAAATAAAATTCTAAATAAAGTTCACGCTGATGCCAGCAGCCCCTCCCTTAGATAATTCGGCTGAATTTGAGATGGGTACTCTTACTAATAATTTGCAAATAAGCGCTCCCTTATCAATTGATTGAAGGTGGAGCTCCTAAGTCAGACAAAATGTGAATTTGTGGTTTTAATATTCCAGCTTTCCATCCCCCTCAATAGATCATCCATTGCTGTTTTTAGCTGAATTGAGATCCGCTTCTGCTTTGATCTCACCGCGATGCCACAGTGCATGTTTGTTTAAACCAAAATCAATGTTTCCTTGATTATTCCCTATAAATCTCTGTATAATTTATAATACCTCGGGTACCTGAGATGGTTTCTGTTGTTGAGCTGGCCATTTATTATGCCTCTTGTCACTGGTATCTTTGGCTTTTAGGGTTTATATTAATAATGGATTTTTTACATTTAATACTTGTAGTTTTTATGTTTTTTTCCCTCTTTGTTCTGCACCACTCAAGTTGCCTTCAGTGAGATGGGTGGCTGAGTCTGAATTATAATAATAATAACGATGATGATGATGATGATGATGATGATGATTTTGATGATGATTTTAAGAAAACTCATCTCAACCATCAGTGCCAGTTAATA
Source organism: Thamnophis elegans (assembly GCF_009769535.1). Classification (NCBI taxonomy): domain Eukaryota; kingdom Metazoa; phylum Chordata; class Lepidosauria; order Squamata; family Natricidae; genus Thamnophis; species Thamnophis elegans. The sequence goes on from NC_045546.1 coordinate 2,368,050, forward strand.
ATATTTGTGATACATTTTTAAATGTTCAGATGATTGAGTTTCATGTTTAATGAATAAAATAAATAACAACAACAATAATAATGATCTGGCCATCGAAACTACATGGCTATGGATAAAGCATGTGGCAGTGATGCCCATTGTCACAAGGGCATTGGTGGCGCCGAGGTGGCGCAGTGGTTAGTGTGCAGTACTGCAGGCCACTTCAGCTGACTGTTATCTGCAGTTCAGCGGTTCAAATCTCACCGGCTCAAAGGTTGACTCAGCCTTCCATCCTTCCGAGGTGGGTAAAATGAGGACCCAGACTGTGGGGGCGATATGCTGACTCTGTAAACCGCTTAGAGAGGGCTGAAAGCCCTATGAAGCGGTATATAAGTCTAACTGCTATTGCTATTGGTGCCATGTCCAAGAATTTTATAAGATACATCAACAAATTGCAGCTTCCTGCAATAAAACCAGCGGAACTGCAAAAAACTGCGCTACTCGGAACATCGTATATTTTAAGAAGGTATTTGGGTTGATACCTAGGATGCTGGAAGCAACCCATATCAACCATTAGCACCAGTCAGTGATATTTGTGACGGATCTTTAAATGTTCATTTGACTGAGTTTCATGTTTAATGAATAAAAGTTCTTTTTTTTAATTTTTTATTTTTTATTAACAAACTTGTAAAATACACACAAAACCTAGACGTACACCACATTTACACAATACAATACAATACGAACAGGAGCTTCCTGTTCTTTCTAATAGCAATCATCAATCGATACCCCTCACCTTATATTATTTCCCCTTCTATTGTATTTCATTTGGATTTCCCCATTCTTAACCCTCTTATTTTACTCATAACTATTATTTTTTGAGTTTTGTTACATTCCTTCATTGATTCTTCTTTCTTTCCTCCATCCACCGATACCATTTATCCCATATCTGGTAGAATTCTGATTCTTCTTTTCCCTGGATTTCTTTAGTTAGTTTGTCCATTTCAGCACAGTCCATAACCTTTCTTATTATTTCATCTTCACTTGGAATTAATTTGTTTTTCCATTTCTGGGCAAAGGCAATCCTTGCCGCCGTAGTTATAGGTAGTATTAAATACTGGATTTCTTTTTTGTGTTTCGCAGACATTATTCCTAATAAAAAAACTTCAGGTTTCCATTCTATTTTAACCCCTGTTATTGGAATAAAATTTTTTAAATCATAGAAAAATCACAATATACAAAGACATGCAAATAGAGAAACTGTGGCAAAATAAAGCAAAAAGATAGTGCCGATAGAGATAGCCACCCCAAAGAATCGGGGGCACCAATACAGAGAGTTCCTCCACTTACGACAGTTCATTGAGTGACTGAAGTTACGATGGCGTTGAAAAAAGGGGCTTACGGCAGTTTTTTCACACTTACGACCGTTCCAGCATCTCCATGGTCATGTGATGAAAATTTGGTTGCTCGGCAGCTGGCTCCTATTTAGGACGCATTTAGGAAGGTTGTAAGTTGAGGAGTTTGCCCCTATGCAAAAACCGTAGTTTGCTGTAGAGGCACCTGTCAGAAGTCACAAACTTGTATCTTGGAAATCATAATCGCGGGCTTTGTGACCCAGCCCGCTGCCGTGGGCAAACTGGTTTAGCGCAAGGGTTTCGAGCCTTGGCAACTTTAAGCCTGCCGGACTTCAACTCCCAGAATTCCCCAGCCCAGTGGGCTGGGGAATTCTGGGAGTTGAAGTCTGCCAGGCTTAAAGTTGCCAAGGTTGGAGACCCCTGATTTAGCAAACAGTGAAAGCTCACCCAGCTGCCACGTTCTCTGTAAACAAGTCCCAGCAAAACAGAGGCAAAAAAAAGTGATTTTTTCCCCCTCTCCCTCTTCTTGGAAATTGGCTTTTTGGATAAGCCTTGTTCATATTTTTTTTTTTGGCTCGGGATCCTTTCGAATGGCCTTGTTTTGCTGTTGAGGGTGTTCATTTTACAGCGAGGCTCCAGGGTTCAATTTATAATTAGCTTCCTCGGCAACCTCGACGGGGTCGAATCCAGCATTGTCTCTCAACATTAATGAAAGCCAGAGATGGTGGAGAACAAACCATGATCATGCATAAATCAAAATTACTCTCTGGGTGGAACAGGCTAGGATGAGGCAGACTTTCGGTGTGAAGTTTGCTAGTTCTGAACTTTATTTGGGAAAGGTGGGACTAGAACTCACCGTCTCCTGGTGATGGGCCCAAAGCCATCCAGCCAGATTTCATGCCTATGGCGGGACTAGAACTCACCGTCTCCTGGTGATGGGCACAAAGTCACCCAGCTGCTTTCATGGCTAAAGTGGGACTAGAACTCACCGTCTCCTGGTGATTGGCCCAAAGCCATCCAGCCAGATTTCATGCCTATGATGGGACTAGAACTCACCGTCCCCTGGTGATTCACCTAAAGTCACCCAACCAGTTTTCATGCCTATGGCGGAACTAGAACTCACCGTCTCCTGGTGATGGGCCCAAAGTCACCCAGCTGCTTTCATGGCTAAAGTGGGACTAGAACTCACCGTCCCCTGGTGATTCGCCTAAAGTCACCCAACCAGTTTTCATGGCTGAGGTGGGACTAGAACTCACAGTCTCCTGGTGATTGGCCCATAGTCACCCAACCGGCTTTCAAGCCTAAGGCGGGACTAGAAATCATCATCTTCTAGTGATTGGCCCAGTCACCCAGGTGACTTGCATGCTTAAGGCAGGACTAGAACTCACCGTCTCCTGGTGATGGGCCCAAAGTCACCCAGCTGCTTTCATGGCTAAAGTGGGACTAGAACTCACCGTCCCCTGGTGATTTGCCTAAAGTCACCCAACCAGTTTTCATGGCTGAGGTGGGACTAGAACTCACAGTTCCTGGTGATTGGCCCATAGTCACCCAACCGGCTTTCAAGCCTAAAGCGGGACTAGAAATCATCATCTTCTAGTGATTGGCCCAGTCACCCAGGTGACTTGCATGCTTAAGGCAGGACTAGAACTCACCGTCTCCTGGTGATGGGCCCAAAGTCACCCAGCTGCTTTCATGGCTAAAGTGGGACTAGAACTCACCGTCCCCTGGTGATTGACTCAGTGTTACCTAGCTGGCTAGGACTACTAGGACTCACTGTCTCCTGATTTCTAACCTGGTGTCCTAACCACTAGACCAAACTGCCTCTCCAAATGAAATCTTACTTAATTCAAATATCTGGGCACCTGGATCTCGGAGGCAGCATTTTTCTTTTCTGCTTTTCTAGCATGTTCCCTGCCATATGGAAACATTCAAAGCTTTTCCTGTTTTCCGAGATATCTAGAGCTGGTCTGGCTGTGACTGATAAAGCCCTCCGCTCTTCCTGTACTCTGCTGTCCTTCAGCTATTTAAATAATAACAATAATTAAAATAAAAGCCCTTGCTAAACCCAGCTCAGGGTCTAATGATGCAACATTCTGCATTGTTCCATTGGAAGGGGAAAATTGGGTCAAAAACCATTGGGAAAACTCACCCCGCGCACCTATTTCTTTATATTTTCTGAAAGAAATGGGATTTATCCTAGAATTTCTCAAAGTAGCCTTTCTTAAGCGTTGAACGCCATCCTTAAAAAGCATTCAGAATATTCCGTGGTGGCTCAGTGGATAAGACGCTGAGCTTGTCGATCGGAAAGCTTGGCGGTCCGAATCCCTAGTGCCGCTTAACGGAGTGAGCTCCCGTTACTAGTCCCAGCTTTTGTATTCTATTGTATTCTATTTTATATTCTCTTCTATTCAGATTTCTTATATTATTCTATTCTTTTAAGAATTCTTATTCTATTCTATTCAGATTTCTTATTCTGTTCCATTCCATTCTATTCTATATTCTGTTCTATATTCCATTCTATTCTATTCTATATTCTATTCTATTCTATATTCTATTCTATATTCTGTTCTATATTCTGTTCTATTCTATTCTATATTCTGTTCTGTTCTCCTCTCTTTCTCTTCTCTTCTATATTCTCTTCTATTCTATATTCTGTTTTATTCTATATTCTATTCTATATTGTTCTCTTCTCTTTCTATTCTATTCTATTCTATGTTCTCTTCTCTTCTATATTCTATTTTATTCTATATTCTGTTCTCTTCTCTTTCTATTCTATTCTATTCTATATTCTATTCTATTCTATATTCTATTTTATTCTATATTCTATTCTATATTCTGTTCTCTTCTCTTTCTATTCTATTCTATATTCTATTCTATTCTATGTTCTGTTCTCTTTCTCTTCTCTTCTCTTCTCCTCTATTCTATTCTATATTCTATTCTATTCTATTCTATATTCTGTTCTGTTCTCCTTCTCTTCTCTTCTCTTCTCTTCTATATTCTGTTCTATTCTATTCTATATTCTATTCTATTCTATATTCTGTTCTCTTTCTATTCTATTCTATTCTATGTTCCATTCCATTCCATATTTCCTAGTCATTCTCCCCAGAGTTTAAGAACAATCTGGTCTCTAAAGGGAAAAAAAGGAGGGGGGGAGGGAGATAAAACCTAAATTAGCTGCTTCCAGGAAGCCCCCTTGAGCAAGATTAATGAAGCCTTATCAGGTTAATTAAGAGGAATATGCTGGAAAAGCGCAGCTGACAGCCTCCTGAATATCTTAATCCATTCCTTGCAGGTTGCAATGACAGCTGGCTGCTGAAATGCCGGTTGTTTGGAATCTTCAAGCTAGTCTTAAATAGAACAGAATAAACTAACGAGTTGGAAGGGACCTTGGAGGTCTTCTAGTCCAACCCCCTGCTTAGGCAGGAAACCCTACACCTCTCCAGACAAAGGGTTATCCAATCTGTTTGATGGTCATCTGTAGCATTCAGGGCGTCCTTGACTTACGACCATTCATTTAACGACAGTTCAAAGTACAGCAGTGCTGGGGGAAAAAGCGATTTATGACTCATCCTCACACTTATGACCATCACAGTGTCCCCGTGGCTGCATGATCACGGTTTGGGTGCTTGGTAACCAGGTAGTCCTCGACATACGGCCACGATTGAGCCCACAATTTCCCATTGCTAAGATGGCGGTTAAGTGAAACTTTGTCCCATTTTACAACCTTTCGGGTGACAGTTGCTAAGGGAATCACTCCGTTGTTAAGGAAGGAACACGGTTGTTAAGCGAATCCGGCTTCCCTGTTGACTTTGCTCGTGACCCCGGGACACTGCAACCGTCGTAAGTACATGCCAGTTGCCAAGCCTCCAAATTTTGATCGCGGGGACCGTGGGGTCGTAAGTGTGAAACGTGGTCGTAAGTCACTTTTTCAAGCGCCGTGGTAACTTTGGACAGTCAGTAAGCGAACGGTTGTAAGTCGAGGACTTCCTGAAGTTAGGAGACTTTTATTCCCCCAGATCCACAAACCACGCTGCCTCCGGATCTCTCGGGGTGTAGATTCTCACGCTGCGCGATGCTCCCCAATTTTGTCGGAAAACCCACCTTTCTCCGTCATCCCGGTTGCAAAAGGGAATTTCAGCCCTATGGACAAAACTGGCCTCTTTCACCAAGGAAAAAAAAATTAGCCCTTCAGATTTGAAGTGCTTCTATTTTTAGAGGAAGGCAGTATTTTTTTATTTGATTTACGGCTGCTTCTTCACATCCTGTCTTCCTGGGTGGGGGGGTATTTAGGGGGGGGGCTGGAAATATCAGTGGTGCCAATTAGAGGACAATTAAAATCACTAGGGCTGAGAAAGGGGTCCCGTGAAGAGTATTACTGGCAGTTTTTCAATCAGAATAGAGCTGGAGGTCATCTAGTCCAACCCCCTGCTCAAGTAGGAGCCCCTAAACCAGTGTTTCTCAACCATGGCAATTTAAAGATGTCCGGACTTCAACTCCCAGAATTCCCCAGCCAGCGAATGCTGGCTGGGGAATTCTGGGAGTTGAAGTCCGGACATCTTCAAGTTGCCAAGGTTGAGAAACACTGCTCTAAACCATCCCAGACCAGCCTTTTCTTAAAATCCTCCAGTGATGGAGCATTCACAACTTCTGGTGGCGAACAGTTCCACTGGTTCACTCTCCTCATTGCTAGGAAGTTTCTCCTTAATTCCAAGTTGCTTCTCTCCTTGATGAGTTTCCGTAGTTTGCTTCTTCTGCCTCCAGGTGCATTTGGAAAATAAGTCGACCCCCTTTCCTTTGGGGTATCTCCTCAAATACTGGAAGTCTGCTATCCTTTTAGCCGTAGGCAATTTTCTCTAAAAAAAGGAGAATTGGATGCCATAGAAAAGAATGTGCATAAAAAAAGATGCTGCTTTAAAAATCCTCTTTTTTCCCTTTAATGTTGCGGTGAAATTTGTCTTTAATGCTTTAAAGCATCTTTCTATATCTTGGCAATGTGAAGTTGGGTGAATTTTTGCTCCATGCATGGCTGGTCAAGGAATTCTGGGAGATGAAGTCCACCCATGCTGACAGGAATTCTGGGAGTTGAAGTCCACCCGTGCTGACAGGAATTCTGGGAGTTGAAGTCCACCCGTGCTGACAGGAATTCTGGGAGTTGAAGTCCACCCGTGCTGACAGGAATTCTGGGAGTTGAAGTCCACCCATGCTGACAGGAATTCTGGGAGATGAAGTCCACCCATGCTGACAGGAATTCTGGGAGTTGAAGTCCACCCGTGCTGACAGGAATTCTGGGAGTTGAAGTCCACCCATGCTGACAGGAATTCTGGGAGTTGAAGTCCACCCGTGCTGACAGGAATTCTGGGAGTTGAAGTCCACCCATGCTGACAGGAATTCTGAGAGTTGAAGTCCACCCATGCTGACAGGAATTCTGGAAGTTGAAGTCCACCCATGCTGACAGGAATCCTGGGAGTTGAAGTCCACCCATGCTGACAGGAATCCTGGGAGTTGAAGTCCACCCATGCTGACAGGAATCCTGGGAGTTGAAGTCCACCCATGCTGACAGGAATCCTGGGAGTTGAAGTCCACCCGTGCTGACAGGAATCCTGGGAGGTGAAGTCCACCCATGCTGACAGGAATTCTGGGAGTTGAAGTCCACCCATGCTGACAGAAATTGAGTTGATCCATCCATGCTGCCAGAAAATTAACCATCTTAAATCTTGCGTGTTCTAAAGTCCCAGAACCATTTGAACTTCAGTTTAATATTAATAATATTATTGGGTAGAACATTGTGCAACCAGGACCAGGCAAAAGACAGCCAAACATTACGAATCTCAAGTACCATTATATTCACTAGTCTTGTCCAGTGCCCGCTTTTAATTGCGCAATTGTTGAAAAACACACACCTTGAGCGTAAGTACTGCTCTGTGACTAATTTTCCAAACAGAAACTCAAACAATCTATTATTGTGTAAGGTAGGGGACACAATTAATAACCCAGGCAAGAATTTGGTATCCCCCCGCCCTGGCCTGATTTTAATAATAAACCCATTCACCACCAGGGATCCCCAAACTTGGCCCCTTTAAGGCTTGTGGACTTCAACTCCCAGAATTCTCCAGCCAGCATGGCTGGCTGGAGAATTCTGGGAGTTGAAGTCCATAAGTCTTAAAATGGCCAAGTTTGAAGACCTCTGACCAAGACCTTTGGCCTTTAAATTTCACCAGTTGGATTACAGGTAGTTCTCAACTTACAACAGCTCATTTAGTGACCAAAGTTACTGAATAAAATGACTTAGGACCGTTTTTCACACTTTGGGAACCCTGGCAACATCCTCACGTCAACAAAATTCGGACGCTGGGCAACCGAATCGTATTTATGACGGTTGCAGTGTCCCGGGGTCACGCGATTCCCCCTTTTGCGACCTTTTGACAGTAAATGGGAAAGCCAGATTTGCTTAACAACCATGTTACTAATTTAACAAGCGGGGTGAGTCGCTTAACGGCAGCGAGGAAGGACGTAAAATGGGACCAAATTCCCTGAAGGAATCTCTCGCCCAGCAATTGTTTTTTTGAAGTTGTCTGGATTTCTGATCCAAAAATCCGGGCTTTTCATGGACAAAGGAGGACTGTGTGGGACAGACTTTCCCGGTCCGTGCTCTGCCATGTGGCTGAGATCCGGATTAGATCACGTGCCTGGAAGCTGGGATCTCCTCCCGGTGAGCCTTGCGAGGTCTCTGACCTTGGCTTGCTAACAAATCCCTTTGCACTTTGTGATGTCTGGTTTCGGTTTGGTGCAAGGAAACAAAACCAAACCACGATTAAGAGGGAGAAGGTTGTTTAAGGTTACGGAGCTTAGTTTTACAGTCCATTTCCCTGCTCTTCTCCGTAGTGAGGGAGGAGGAGTATCCAGACTGGGTTGACCTTGTCCTCTCATTGATTGGACTGAGTCAGATAAGCTCTTTGGGCTCCGCCCCTTGGCCACCAGGTAGACCCCAGTTATTGACTCAGTCCACTCACCATTCTGGATCTCCAGCAAATCACCAAGGATTAAAAGGACCTTCCAGTGAGTGGACTGAGTCGATAACTGGGGTCTACCTGGTGGCCAAGGGGCGGAGCCCAAAGATCTTATCTGACTCAATCCAATCAATGAGAGGACAAGGTCAACCCAGTCTGGATACTCCTCCCCCCCACTCTGAGAAGAGGCGTATCAGGTAAGTACCAATGCCCTTTTTCATCATTGATTACGATGAAAGGTTGAAGGAATAAGGAAGTTAGTCCTCCCATATTTGAGGGGTTGCCCCAAAGAAGAGGAGGGACGTCAACCTATTCTCCAAAGCGCCCCCCCCCCCGAAGGCGGCACAAGAAGCAATGGATGGAAACTAACCAAGGAGAGAAGCAACCTGGAATTACGGAGGATTTTCCTAACATGAGGACAATTAACCAGTGGAACGGCTTGCCACCAGACGTTGTGGTGCTCCATCACTGGAGTTATTTTAAGAAGAGACTATACAGCCATTTGTCTTTGCGACCTTATGACTCAACTGGAGAGCAAGATTCACTTAACAACCGGGTGACTGACTTAACACCTGCCGTAATTCACTGAGCAAATGATGGCCAGAAAGGTGGTAAAAAAGGGACAGAGCTCGCTTAACCAATGTCTCATTCAGCAGAGATTCTGGGCTCCGTTGTGGTCGTAAATCGAGGACTACCAGTATAGCTTTTGCCCTGGGCCTTTTGTGTGTGTGTTTTGTTTCTCCTCCTGTGTTTTTTCTCAGCCTTTGCTGGACTTGTGAGTAGCTGGACTTTCCACGAGGTTTCTAGAGAAATAATGTGTCATTTATTTCTGGTTTTGGAAGCCTTCAGAAAACGGCCGTTGCCAAATGCTTTGCCAAATGTTGAGTTCTCCTGAAAAGAGAAGTAAGCAAACATTTTATATTGTTTATGTTTATATTTATATTTATATCTCTATATCTATATCTATATCTATATTATTATTATACAATTGTATCACAGCGGCCAGTTGTTTCGCCGGATTTGGCATTGGTTACTAGTCGGGCCCCACCCAGGGGCCTAGGACCTTGTAACGTATTTTCGTAATATGCGTGCAGATCCAAGCAGTGCGGCTTTTTGCATTTGACTGATGGTGATTTTGTCAATTTTTAACTGTTTTAAATGTAATTCCAGTGCTTTTGGAATAGCACCCAGTGTACCACTGGAATTACCACTGCTGGTTTGTGCCATAGTCGTTGAATTTCGATTTTTAAGTCCTGGTATCTTGCGATTTTTTCATGTTCCTTCTCGGCGACCCTGCTATCACCTGGTATTGCGATGTCTGTGATTGTGACCTTATTTTTCTCAACCAGTGTGATGTCTGGTGTATTATGCGCCAGTATTTTGTCCGTTTGTATACGGAAATCCCACAAGATCTTGACCATCTGATTTTCGGTGACTTTTTCAGGCTGATGTTCCCACCAGTTTGTTGCTGTTTTAATATTATAATTTTTGCACAAATTCCAATGGATCATTTGTGCTACTGAATTGTGCCGCAATTTATAATCAGTCTGCGCGATTTTTTTACAGCAGCTGAGTATGTGATCAACATACAATTATTATTATTATCATCATCATCATCATATCTATATATCTATATCTATATATATCTAATCTATATCTATATCTATATCTATATCTATATCTATATCTATCTATCTATCTCTATATCTATCTATCTATCTCTATCTCTATCTCTATCTATCTATCTATCTATCTATCTATCTATCTATCTATCTATCTATCATCTCTATCTATCTATCTATCTATATCTATATCTATATCTATATCTATATCATCTATATCTATATTTATATTTATATTATTATTTATATTATTTATATTTTTCCAATGTTATGGATGCTGGGAAGTTGTATTATTCCTGGAAAAAAGTCACTTTCTCCTTTCGTTTCCTTAACTTTTTACCCGTGGAAATCTCTCAATCTGGACCCAGCAGCTTTAGATATAAAGCTTAATCCCAGCGTGAGGAGCCAGATTATTGGGGGAAATATGCCGAAGCTGTAAACTGCTTTATAAGAACAGAACAGAATAACGCAAGTTGGAAGGGACCTTGGAGGTCCTCTAGTCCAACCCCCTGCTCAAGCAGGAGACTTATACCATTCCATGCAAATGGCTGCCTTCTTAAAAACTTCCAGTGATGGAGCCCCCCCCCCAAACTTCTGGTGGCAAGCAGTTCCACTGGTTAATTGTTCTCGCCGTCAGGAAATTTCTCCTTAATTCCAGGCTGCTTCTCTCCTTGATGAGTTTGGATGGGGGGACACCAGGTGATTCATTGTTCCTTGTCCTGCCTTGAGGTGGTTTGGAGAATAGGATGACCTCCCCTCTTAGTTGCACTATGGAACAGTATATTAGTCTAATTTAAGTTCTAAAAGAGCCGAGGTGGCGCAGTGGTTAGGGCGCAGTACTGCAGGCCACTTCAGCTGACTGTGATCTGCAGTTCAGCGGTTCAAATCTCGGCTCAAGGTTGACTCAGCCTTCCATCCTTCTGAGGTGGGTGAAATGAGGACCCAGACCGTGGGGGCGATATGCTGACTCTGTAAACTGCTTAGAGAGGGCTGAAAGCCCTATGAAGCGGTATATAAGTCTAACTGCTATTGCTATAAAGTCACGTAGCCAGCTTTCATGCCTAAGGCAGGACTAGAACTCATGGTCACTTGGTGATTGGTCATAAGTCTTCCAGCCAGCTTTCATGGTTAAGGCAGGACTAGAACTCACCGTCTCCCTGCGATCGGCCCAAAGTCACCCAGCTGGCATTCATGCTTAAGGCAGGACTAGAACTCATGTCACCTGGCAATGGGTCATAAGTCTTCCAGCCAGCTTTTATGCCTAAGGCAGGACTAGAACTCCCCATCTCCCTGTGATCGGCCCAAAGTCTCCCAGCTGGTTTTCACAGCCATGGTGGGGGCTAGAACTCACCCTCCCGTTTTCTAGCCTACCCCCTTAACCACCAATGATGCTAATGTGTCATTCGCACTGTTGAGCCGAGGTGGCACAGTGGTTAGAGTGCAGCACTGCAGGCCACTTCAGCTGACTGTTAGCTGCAGTTCGGCGGTTCAAATCTCACCGGCTCAAGGTTGACTCAGCCTTCCATCCTTCCGAGGTGGGTGAAATGAGGACCCAGACCGTGGGGGCGATATGCTGACTCTGTAAACCGCTTAGAGAGGGCTGAAAGCCCTAGGAAGCGGTATATAAGTCTCATAAATAAATAAATAAATAAATAAATAAATAAATAAATAAATAAATAAATAAATATTGCTGTCCCAATTTTGCTTCTCATCTGAGAAGCTTCATCAGCTCTGACTGGATGGTGGGGGATGAAAGGGAGCAATTGGCAAAAGGTGGATTTTTTTAAATAGCAATCTTGAAAAGGGATTGAATAATACATCTCCACGACTCCACAATCTCTGTTTTTCCTTGCATAGATTTAAGGGAGGGGGGGGGGGAGGAATCCAAATTCACACGATAGGATTCCATTTGAAGCAAGTTTCACTTATTTAATTTAATGTAATTTAATTCATTAAAAAAAAATATCTCTTTCCTTCTCTGCAGAGCCCAGCAGGGAAAAAAAATACATTTTTTTTTTCAAATTAGATAAGTGAAATTTATTAACAGTGAAAAAATATTTTAGAGAACTGATTACATTATTTAGAAGAGGATCAAATGAATGGTTTGTTCCCTTGCAGTTTGTTTTTTCTTTTAGTCAATATTTATTAAATCAACGTTGAGTACAATAATTTCATTTTTGGAAGGAGCTTTCATCCGGTAGCCTTCTTCATGATGGCTGTTGACTCAGATGAATGTGATGAAATAGCTACCGGAAGGCTGTTTTTAAGGAGAAATATTTTAAGTTTTTCTGGCTGTGCCGATAGTGAGGGATTATGTTATCTTTTTAAAGCCGGCCAAAGGAATTTAATGGAATTGATTTTTAGACATTTTGCAAGGCCCAGTTGCTGAGCGCTTAAGCTTCTGACTCTCTATTAAAATTTTATGCATGAATGCAAGGAAAATTAGAGATTGAAGTAAAACTTGGACGACTTCCCGGATTTGTTATTTGAAAGACAGGGAGTCCTCGATTTACGACCACAACTGACCCCAAAATTTCTCTTGTGAAGCGAGACGTCTGTTAAAGTAAGTTTTGCCCCGTTTTACACCTTTTCTTCTCATGGTTGTTAAGTGAATCCCGGCAGTGGATAAGTTAGTAAGCCGGTTGTTAAGCGAATGAGGCTTCCCCACTGATTTTTTTTCTTGTGTGAAGGTCGCTAAATTGGATCACGTCTCTCTCTCTTTCTCGCACACACACACACACAGACACACAGGACGCTGTGACCGTCATAAGTATGAATCTGTTGCCAAGTATCCACATTTTGACCATGTGTCCAAGAGGATGCTGCAATGGTCGTAAGTGTGAAAAACAGCCACTAAACAAATGGTTGTAAGTCGAGAACTGCCTGTATAGCGTGTGTGTCTTTCAGTGGGTTTTGGGCACTGTATGAGGCCTTGAGCCTTTAATGCACCTTGAACCAGGGGTCTGCAGTCTTGGCAATTTTAAGACTTGTGGACTTCAACTCCCAGGATTCCTCCTTGTCAGCATGGGAATTCTGGGAGTTGAAGTCCATTCATGCTGATTAGGGAATTCTGGGAGTTGAAGGCCACTCACATTGATTAGGAAATTGGGAATTGAAGGCCACCCATGCTTAGGGAATTGTGGGAGTTGAAGTCCATTCATGCTGATTAGGGAATTCTGGGAATTGAAGTCCATTAAGGCTGATTAGGGAATTCTGGGAGTTGAAGTCCATTCAGGCTGATTAGGGAATTCTGGGAGTTGAAGTCCATGCATGCTGATTGGGGAATTCTGGGAGTTGAAGTCCATGCATGCTGATTGGGGAATTCTGGGAGTTGAAGTCCATGCATGCTGATTGGGGAATTCTGGGAGTTGAAGTCCATTCAGGCTGATTAGGGAATTCTGGGAGTTGAAGTCCATGCATGCTGACTGGGGAATTCTGGGAGTTGAAGTCCATTCATGCTGATTAGGGAATTCTGGGAGTTGAAGTCCATTCACGCTGATTAGGGAATTCTGGGAGTTGAAGTCCATTCATGCTGACTGGGGAATTCTGGGAGTTGAAGGCCACAAGTCTTAAAGTTGCCAAGACCGCAGACCCCTGCACGAAATCATCTCCCTGTTGTTGGCTCAAGGCAGTTCAGAGTCCTTTTCCTTTACTAAGACCTCAAGAAAAATAAGAATTAAGCACAAAAACTTAGGTTTGCCTCCCTTCTCTGTAAAGGCCCGGATAATCTCAAGGGCCTGTCAAAGATCGCCAAGCTCTCCTGCCAGGTAGGCGGGTGCCAGGTGTAAATACCTCTGCAAAATGCCTGAGCTGCAGGTCTCCAGATGCTGGTTTAATTATGGGGTGGCTGCTCGTGGCTGGAAAAGGGGCAAGGAGATAAATTACAGGTCAGGCTGTCTTCCTTCTCTCTGTTAAAATCTGGCCAGATTCTGGGAATATTTTAACTATTCCTAGTCTGAGATTTCAGGGGGGGAAAAACCCTCTAATCCTGACTACAACAGGCTTAAATTTTTTTTCTTTACTAAGTTTGTGTTTGTTATTGCTATAGAAATGGCTGCTATTTGTGTTACCTTAAATACAATGGCACCGAAAACCGCCGTGTTTCACAATTGCAAAAATTGTGAAGCACCCCACGCGATCCAAATTCGGAACCAGCTTGGCCACTGATTCATATTTATGACGGTCGCTGTGTTCCCAGGATCACGTGATTCCCCTTTTGCGCCTTTCTGACAAGAAGAGTCAATGAGGAAACCAGATCCATTTAACCCCACTGGGTTACTCGCTTATCAACTGCAGTGATTCACTTAGCGACTGTGGCAGGACAAGTTGTAAAGTGGGGCAGAGTTCATTTAACAAGTGTTTTCGCTTAGCCTTTGGCTCAATCGAGGACTTACCTGTATTCATATTGGTGCTTAGTAATTAATGAGGTCTTAAGTCTCGATTAGTATTATTATTAATAATAGTATTAAGTTAGTGAAGTCAAACTTTAGGCCGTTTAGAAAAAGACTTGGAAGATCAAATCTCTTTTTTTATTTCTTTCTCTTCCTTTCTTGATCATTTTTTGCTGTTTTATTGTCATCTTATTCTTTTCACTTCCTCTTTAATCCTTTCTAATCCCAGGATCCATAAATTAAGTCCTTTCTCCTGGCCACAAAAACTCCATATAAAGCTTCCTATCTTTTAGAAAAGATTTTTTTTTAAATCAAACTGCTCACCTTTGTCGTTTTCTGCAAACTGTCAATTTTATAGCTCAATTTCCTTCTGCGAGCATTTCATTATATTGCACCAAATAACGCCGTAGAGAGGTACAATAACAGGTAGTCCTTGATTTATGACGATAAGGGAGCCCAAAATCTATGTTGCTAAGCGAGACATCTGTGAAGTGAATTTTGCCTGATTTTACAACCCTCCTTGCTATGGTTATTAAGCGAAGGTCCCTTCCCACTCTGTTATTCTGTCCTTTTCACTCGGTTTGATCCACCTGAGTTGAGAAATGCCGTTCTCCAATAGGCAAGAAACATAGAAAGAAAGGATCGGAAGGGAGCATGGAAGGTCATCTAGTCAAACCCCTTCCCACCCCAGAAATCTACGTCCACAGGTAAATCGGTTGTGATAGTGGCTCAGTTTACAGCATCACAAGAGTTGGAAGGGGCCTTGGAGGTCTTCTAGTCTAACCCTGTTCTATGTAAACCGCCCGGAGTCCTCTGGGATAATGGCTCAGTTTACAGCATAACAAGAGTTGGAAGGGGCCTTGGAGGTCTTCTAGTCTAACCCAGTTCTGTGTAAACCGCCCGGAGTCCTCCAGGATTGGGCAGCCTATAAATCTAATAAATTAAATTAAATTAACCCCTTGCTCAGGCAGGAAAAACCATACTGTTCCAGTCTCTTCTTAAAAACATCCAATGATGGAGCATTTGCAACTTCTGGTGGCGAGCTTCTGGTGGCGAGCTGGTTAATTGTTCTAACTGTCAGGAAATTTCCCAGTTTGTAGGTTACTTCTCTCCTTCATTTAGATCTAGCCATCACTCCGTGTTTAAAAACTGGGGGGATTAGGGCCCTCGTAAGATGCCGAACTACAACTCCCAGCATGCCCCCTCTTCGCCATGTTGGTTGACTTTGCCAGGATGAGGATAAACCAGATATTAATTAATCGATGGAACAACTGCAGGCATTGTGGGTGCGCCAACATTGGAGGCTTTTAAAAAGAGATTGGACAGCCATTTGTCTGAAATGGTATAAGCCAGGTCTCCTGCTCCAGCAGCGGGATGGACTAGAATCATAGAATCCCAGGGCTGGAAGGGACCCTGGAGTCTTCTGGGGGCTGGACTATCTTTGTTTTTTTTTTTTTTTTTTTTTTTAAGAGAACTTTTTTATTTTTCTTTAAAAAAAAAACAAACACAAATATGTCATCATTTGTCAATCATTAAGACATTGAAATACAATTTTTTTTGTTGTGTGTACCCCTCCCTCCCTCCACCCCCCCATCCCCCCTCCTCCTTCCCCCCCCGACTTCCCAGAACCCGTACACGGTATGGATTTTTAACTAACACAGTCTAAAATCTATTGAGAAAAAAGAAATTAAGAAATTAATGACATTCCACATTGAACTTAGCTTCTTCTTACTGAACTAACTTTTAACAGTTTAAATCATTTCTGATCTTAAGCATAGGCTAACTGGAATTTCTTAGTCCCGTATTTATTTTGTATATAGTCAATCCATTTTTTCCAGTCTCGTTTATATCTCTCATTTGAATGATCTTTGAGATATGCCGATATTTTAGCCATTTCAGCTAAGTTTGTTACTTTCAATGTCCATTCTTGGATTGTAGGCAAGTCTTCCTTCTTCCAATATTGCGCCACCAACAGTCTTGCTGCAGTTATCAGGTGCAGAATCAAATTGGTCTCTACCACTGTAAAATCAGTACATATACCTAGTAAAAATAACTGAGGAATAAACTTTATCCTTTTTTTAAAAACATTTTGCATGACCCACCATATTTTTATCCAAAATGCCTTAACCTTTTGGCAGGTCCACCACATATGATAATATGTAGCATCGAGAGAACCACACCTCCAACATTTAGGCTGTACATTCGGATACATAGAAGCCAACTTTTTAGGATCTAAATGCCATCTATAAAACATCTTGTAAAAATTTTCTCTCAGATTTTGAGCTTGTGTAAATTTCACATTTCTTACCCAAATTCTTTCCCATGTATCCAACATTATTGGTTCCTCAATATTTTGAGCCCATTTTATCATACAATCTTTAACTAATTCTGTTTCCGAATCCATCTGTATTAATACATTATATATCCTCTTTATATGCATTAAGCTTTGATCTCTTATTTGTTTAAACAGATTATCCTCAACTTGAATAAAGCCAATTTTTTGATCTATTTTCCACCTAGCCTGTAATTGCCCATACTGGAACCATGTTTGAACTACCTTCTCTTCTTTTAATACCTCTAAAGATTTTAATTGTAATACCCCCCTTTCCGAGGTAAGAAGCTGTCTGTAAGTAAATCTATCCTGTTTTTGTGCTGTATTCATATTTTCAATTGCATGTCTAGGAATTGCCCACATGGGTATCTTGTCATTTAATTTATATTGGTATTTCTTCCAAACCCGCAATAAAGCATTTCTCAAAATATGACTTTTAAAGTTCTTATCCAATTTTTTGTTGAATAACAGGTAAGCATGCCAACCAAATACCAGATCGTGTCCCTCAATGTTCAATATTCTATCATTGGTTAAATGAATCCAATCACTAATTACAGATAATGCCACTGCATCATAATATAGTTTTAAATTAGGTAGTTTCAATCCTCCTCTCTCACGTACATCTTGCATTATTTTCATCTTTACCCTCGGCTTCTTTCCTGCCCACACAAATTTGTTGATACCCTTCTGCCATTCTAAAAGGTTCGCATCTTTTTTAAGTATAGGTAACATTTGGAAAAGAAATAAAAATTTTGGTAAAATGTTCATTTTCACTGCCGCTATCCTGCCCAGCAAAGATAAGTGCAATTTCTCCCATTTTTTCATCTCTGTCTGTATGCTATGCCAAAGTGGTTCATAATTATGCTTATATAATTTCCCATTTGAAGTTAAAATGTTAACTCCAAGATATTTGACTTTTTTAACTACCTCACATCCTAGCATCACTCCTAATTCTTCCTTTTGTTTAATATTCATATTTATAGCTAATATTTTGGTTTTTCCTAAGTTTATTTTAAAGCCAGACACTTGACCATATTGATTAATCGTATTCATTAAAACCATACTGGATTCCTGCGGTTGTTCCAATATTATGACCAAATCATCCGCAAAAGCGCGGACTCTATATTCTTGCTGCCTAATCTTGATCCCTTTTAAACCATCCAAGCCCCGTATTTTATTCAACAATACTTCCAAAGTTATAATAAACAATAATGGGGACAAAGGACAACCCTGTCTTGTACCTTTTCCAATTTGAAAAGAGTCTGTTAAACTTCCATTGACTATGATTTGTGCTGTTTGCTGTTGGTATATTGCTTTAATTGACTGTAAAAAATTATCTCCTATCTGCATTTTTTGCAATATCTTCAGCAGAAATTGCCAGTTAACTCGATCAAAGGCCTTCTCAGCATCCAAAAATATGAACGCAGCAGGGATCTGGTTGTTCTTTCCCAAATATTCTAATGCATTAATAATTAATCTGACATTACTTTTCATCTGTCTCCCTTGTATAAAACCTGTTTGGTCCGTATGTATCAATTGTTGAATGACCAACATTAACCTATTTGCTAATATTTTAGTAAAAATTTTATAATCTACATTCAGTAATGAAATGGGTCTATAATTTTTGGGTTGAGTAGTATCTTGATCTTCTTTGGGTATCAAAGATATAAACGCTGTCTTCCAAGATGGAGGGACTTTACCTTCCGTTTGAATCATATTAAATAATTCTCTAAGAGGTTCTACCATTTCTAACTGTAAGTTTTTGTAGTAAACCGCTGTCAAGCCATCTGTACCTGGTGCTTTCCCTGGCTTTAATTGCTTAATTACCTGCAGGATTTCCCCCGAGGTTATTGGTTGATTCAATTTTTGCCTGTGTTCTTCTCTAACTGAAGGTATTTTCTCCTTGTCTAAATATTTGTCTATGTCTAAACCATTAATTTTATCCCCTTTATACAGTTCTGTAAAAAATTCCCAGAAAGCCTTTTGAATCTCTTCCTGTTGGAACACCTCCTTCCCTCTGTAAATCAGTTTAGATATATTTCGAGTTTTCCTTTTTTTCCTAATCTGATAAGCTAACCATCTGCCAGGTTTGTTTGCATTACAAAAAGTATTGTGTTTTGCATATAATAAATTAGTAGCTACCTGGTCAGAGATCAACATGTCAAATTGAGATTTTAATATGTTAATAGCTTCCTTAACCTTTGTATCGTCTGGTTTCCTTGTTAACTCCAGCTCTTTTCTCTTAATTTCCTCTTCCAGTTCTGTTCGTTTTAGCCCTTGCTTATTTCTATGTGTTTTATTTATATTCATCAAAACTCCTCTCATATACGCTTTGCTTGCATCCCATACAAATTCCATAGATGTACCCTTATTCATATTCAAAACAAAATATTCAGATAGTAATTTTTTACAATCATTAATATAGTTTTCATATCTAAATAAATTTTCATTCAGTCTCCAAAACCTTCTTGCCTGCACTACCCTTCCCAACTCCATCCAAACTGGGTTATGGTCCGAAAGGACTCTAGCTGCAATCTTTGTTTTCTTGACCCTAGAAAGCAAATCATTAGTGGTTAGAATAAAATCGATCCTTGAAAGGGATTGATGCCTGTCCGAGAAGAAAGTGAAGTCATATTCCTCTGCATTTCTTTCTCGCCAGATATCTCTCAATTCAAAATCATCCATAATGTCAAAGAAAGATTTGGGTAACTTTGCTCGCATCTTGGTATTTAAGCGGGAAATCTTCTTATCTCTCTTAGTATCTATCACTCCATTCCAGTCACCCAATAGTATACAGGAACTATAGTCCCACTGTACTAATTTAGCATGAAGATTTCTATAGAATCTATCTTGCTGTTGATTGGGAGCATAAATTCCCAAAAGTAATGTCTTTTTCCCTTCTAAGATTAAGTCTAAAGCAATATATCTTCCGAAGGGATCTGCTTCTATTAATTCAGCTTTCATATCTTTTCTTAAGTATACAACTATACCATTCTTCTTTTCCATAGCAGAAGCTGCAAAATGTTGACCAAGTTTTGAGTTGATCAAATATTTTTGATCAGTTGACTTGATATGAGTTTCTTGCAAACAAATTACATCGTTCTTAAACTGTTTAAGATAATGAAATATTTTCTTCCTCTTCTGTGGAGAGTTCAGTCCGTTGACATTCCATGTTAAAATCTTAGTTGTCATCTTTGGTTGGTTGAAGCATTTTTAGAGCTTCCTGCACGGCCTGTTTAACCTTAGGTCTAGCTCCTCCACTGCTTCCAGATTTGTTGTTGTAGTTCCTTGATCGATGGCCGATGATTGTTGATGCTGTTGCCTCTTAGCTTGTTTCTCCATACGTCTAGTAGTCATGCGGCTAGGTCTTGGTTCCATAGCACCTTGCACTTCTAGAGAAGAGAGATGCTCCATCTTGTCTGGTGGTTGTGTAGTTTGCTGTCTATCCTGTCCTTCTTGTGATCTTTCTCTAGGTCCAGATGGTGCAGGGTGTCCGGCCTTCAATATATTATAATAAAAGTCTCGGGCTTTCCATACAGAGTTGAGGCGGTACCTTTGCTTATCAAATGTAAATATGATGCCAAATGGTGCATCCCATCTATACTGTATCTGACGATTTCTGAGTTCTTCGACCAAAAAAGCGTAGTCTCTTCTGGCTCTTAACATTTGAGGTGGTATCTCTTTCAAAACAGCCAGGTCTTGACCGCCAATTTGAAGCTTAGTGTTATAAGACGCTTGCAGTACCATATTTCTGAACTCTCTTGTAGTAAAATATATAACGATGTCTCGAGGAAGCTGCTTCTGCTTTGCCAGCCAGGAGTTAACGCGGTAAGCTTTGTCAATTTGCCAGCCTTGGTTGGTCCCTGGTCTTCCCATCAGGCGGTCAAAAGCTTCCGATAGGATCTGTTTCAGGTTCTCCTGTTTCTCCTCACGCAGCCCCCTTACTCTTAATGCGAACTCCATTTGTCGGTACTGTATCATAATAATTTCTTTTTCAGCATTTTCCACTTTTTGTTCCACCACCTCTGTTTTCAATGTCAAGTTAGCATTGGCATCATTAAGAACCTCTAGAGTATCTTCCACTCCAGAAATATGTTCTGTTAATACAGTTACAAGACTCAGCATGTCGTCTCTAATTTTATCAACCTTAGCCTCAAATTTCTCATACAACTCCTGTTTAAGTCCTTTTATTTCACTTTTAATTTCACTTTTAATTTCTTCTTTCATTTCTTTTATTTCCTCTTTTCTCTCCTCTCTATTATCTCTAAATTTATCTTCCATTTTAATTGTCTGTGCATTAAAAGCCTCGCTTAGATTACTCAGAAAAAATTCTTTCGTTAACACATCCCCAGCAGGGGGCGTAGGAAGCGGAGGCTGCAGCTTTGTGCCAGGCACTGAGGGTGTGCCCCTGGAAGTAGAGGGTGACGTCTTCAAGTTAATATTTGGTTTTGAGGCCATTTCAAAATTTGTCTGCCTGCAGTTAATAAAACTCTATTGCCTAAATATGCAGCTTTAAGTAAAGAGGCTTTTATTTTGAAATTTAAGGCTTGGCAAAAGTTTCAGTGAGTAAACATTGTAACAAAACCGTTCAACAGATTCATCACCATTTAACTTCCAAATAAGCAAAGTTAATGAAGGAGTAAAATTCTTCTATTGTGAAACCAAAACATGTGATAAGCTATCTCTTTTGTTTTGAATTCTTTTGAAGTCTTGTGAGAATTAGCAAAAAGTGTTCGTTATTACCGGAGAAACCAGCCTGCTCGGCGCCATTTTAAAAGCCTCTGAGTAAATAATTTTTCGGAGGAGAAAAAGAGAAGAAGCTAAAATGTTGATAAGCAATTATTGTCCTCGCAGTAAACGGATTCAGCTCGTGATAAGATTAAATCAAACAAAACTTAGAGCAGAGTGGGAGAGACCTACTTTGTCCTGCACAAGGCAGTTGGAAGTTCCCAGCACGGACAGCCGTTCTGCCTTGGGCTAGCCCCCCTTTCCTTGCAAGCACAAAAGCTGCAAAAATCGAAGAGCATTTGCCAGCAAAACAGTTTCTTCTTTCCCTCTTGCCTGAAGGATAAGAAAACCTGATAAGACGTCAGATGGAAGATCCTCTAATCAGGTACGTAGCCAGGAATTCGGAGGCAGCTGATTTTTTGCTGCTTCCACCAGTAAGCTCCTCCCAGGAAGCCTTCTGGGGGCTGGACTAGAAGACCTCCAGGGTCCCTTCCAGCCCCAGGATTCTATGATTCAGTGTCTTCTCTGATCTGGGACGTGATGGCCGGCGGCTTGCAGGCTGTTTCTCGCTGCAGCAAAATTGGCAGAGAACATGATGTTCAGACGGCGTGGACCAGCTTGGAGTACCCAAGAGAGAACTATTGCCAAGGGGGGGGGGGAAACAGCCTCATCAGAAGTGGAGGAAGGGAGCAACTGATTTTCAAGGAATATATCTATACATAAAAGGCTCTGTGTGTTTGTGTGTGTGTGTGTATTCCAGCATAACTCTGGAACGCCTGGAGTAATTTCAACCAAACTTGGTACACAGATGACTTACTCCCTGGAAACAAATACTGTGGGGGTTAAGACACCTCCTAACACTCCCTCGGTGTGTGTGTTCTGTTAAGATACAGCCTGTTGTGCCTTAAAACGGCTTCTACCGTACTGCCATAAAATGGCTTCTTCTGAACAAGCGCAGTGGAGTTGCCACGGTAACAGCTTCACCGTACTCCACAAGGGGGATCCCTCTGGTTAAGGGGGAAAATCCCAACATTAGAAATGACATTTGGTCCAGATATTCCCCCCCCTCTCCCCCCTTATAAATAAATACCCAGGCAACGCCAGGTTATCTAGTAATTAATATACGGATAGTAATTAATATAAATGACCTTGACTGGGAGGGGGACTGGCAGGGGTGGAAAGGGGTTGCAGTGCCAGAAAAGGAATAGGGTTGGTGGAGAAAGAGAACGGAAGGAGGAGGAGGAGGAGGAAGGGAGGAGGAGAAAGGGTGCTGGAGAAGAGGAAAGGAATGAGGGGGAGAAAGGGAGAGGAGGAGGAGGAGGACTGCGGGAACCATGGCGTATTTATATTTCTGGACCCTGCTAGGTAACATCATCAATGCTAGAAGGGAGAAGGATTGGTGGAGAAGGAGAAAGGGAGGAGGAGAAAGGGAGGAGGAAGAGAAGGAGAAAGGTGGAGGAAGAAGAGAAGAAAGGGAGAAGAGGACTGTGGGATCCATGATTCTCTCTGAGCTTGATTGTTTTCTTACAGACGTTTCTTGACCCAACTAAGTAACATCATCAGTGTTAGAAGGGAGAAGGATTGGTGGAGAAGGAGAAAGGGAGGAGGAGAAAGGGAGGAGGAAGAGAAGGAGAAAGGGGCAGGAAGAGGAGAAGAAAGGGAGAAGAGGACTGTAGGATCCATGGTTCTCTCTGAGCTTGATTGTTTTCTTACAGACGTTTCTTGACCCAACTAGGTAACATCATCAGTGTTAGAAAGGAGTAGGGCTGGTGGAGAAAGAGAAAGAGAGAATGACGGGGAGAAAGGAGGAGAAAGGGAGAGGAGGAAGAGGAAGAGGAGGAAAAAAGAGGGGAGAAAGAGAGAGGAGGAGGACGAGTGTGGGATCCATGGTGCTCTCTGAGCTTGATTGTTGTTTTTTTTTACAGATGTTTCCTGACCCAACTAGGTAACATCATCAGTGCTAGAAAGAAGGGGGTTTGCTCTCTGTTTATATCTGTGACTTGTTCTGTCTGTGTTGGTGGGAGGGTGGTGTTCCCTGACTAGCCTGTTGTGTACTGTTCCTTAGATACTGATGAAGAACAATATTTATAGCTTTGGGTTGAAATGATGGGTTCACCAACAGACACATAGTCATAAATAACACGTACATACCATTCAAAGGAGACAATCAACAGGCCAAAAAGGGAACGAAAAGACCAAAATTACCTCCCCCGGCATCAATCAGCACCCAGATGGGCATAGATTTAACTCCAAGATTAACATCAGACCAACAAGCAAGAAGTAAACATTATCCCAGCCTAGGAACTGTCAATCAAACTAGCAGTAAACAGCCCATCCAAAGAGCCTATAATATAAATATAAATTGAGAGCAAACCCCACTCCCTACTAGCACTGATGATGTTACCTAGTTGGGTCATGAAACGTCTGCAAGAAAACCACCAAGCTCAGAGAGCACCAAGGACCCCACAGCCTTCCTCCTCTTCCTCCTCCTCGTCCCCCTCCCTCCCTTCCCACTCCTCCCACTCCCTTCCTCTCCCTCTCTACAAACGCCATTCTTTCCTAGTATTGATGATGTTACCTAGTTGGGTCATGAAACGTCTGCAAGAAAACCATCAAGCTCAGAGAGCACCGAGAACCGCACAGTCTTCCTCCTTACAAACCCTTGTAGCACTGATGATGTTACCTACTTTGGTAATCAAACGTCTGCAAGAAAACCACTAAGCTCAGCTCTGCTTAACGGCTTGTCTGATTCGATTGGGGTATTGTTTACAGCTTCCTTCTTGGTCCCATAGAGCCGAGATGGCGCAGTGGTTAGGGTGCAGTACTGCAGGCCACTTCAGCTGACTGTTATCTGCAGTTCAGCGGTTCTAATCTCACCGGCTCAAGGTTGACTCAGCCTCCCATCCTTCCGAGGTGGGTGAAATGAGGACCCGGATTGTTGTTGGCGATATGCTGACTCTGTAAACCGCTTAGAGAGGGCTGAAAGCCCTATGAAGCGGTATATAAATCTAACTGCTATTGCTATATTATTCCTGGTGTTAAATCTCCGCTTATCTGGGTGCTATTATTATTATCTGCTATTTAGCTGTCTCTTTTTGGATGGCATGTACATGTTGTTCATCTCTACATGTCTGCTGATGGCTGATTTGTCGGAGTGCCAGGAATTTGTTAGCGTTTTGGGGACTCGGCTCCGTCGAGTTATTTTTATAAGCATATTCCAAATTCCAGCACAGATAAAGAGGCTTTCCTGCCCTGCTTTCGCCCATCGTACAATGAATATTGTTTTGGCTTTCATATTTTGCTGTCTTTTCAAGAAAGTCGATATCATTCAGGTCAAGAGAGGCTCTGCTGATCTTCCTTTTTTTTCTCCCCGGTGGCAAAGTTCTTGGCAGCGTTCCCCAAAAAAAGACAAGTGTACTATTTCCTTTGTCTCTAACTCTTTGTAGGCTTAGAGGAAGGCGGAATTTAACCGGTCCCTGAAAGAGAAAACGGATTTGGGTTTTGAACCAAATCCTATTAACGCCGTGGAATTTTTTTTGCTGAAAGCTTCCGAGATTGTTTGTGACGCAAGCATTTTCGGTTATTCTGGGTTTTGGCATTTGGAAAGGGGGCCGGGTGTATGGCAAGGCTGCTGTGTATAAGCGGGAGGATGCCTTACTCCCCCCCTCCTGTAGAGAGAGAGAGAGAAGACGGTGTGCTGTTTTGGCTAGGCGCTGAAAAATACAATACAATAAATAGCAGAGTTGGAAGGGACCTTGGAGGTCTTCTAGTCCAACCCCCTGCCTAGGCAGGAAACCCTAGGCCAGTGTTTCTCAACCTTGGCAACTTGAAGATGTCTGGACTTCAACTCCCAGAATTCCCCAGCCAGCATTCACGAATGCTGGCTGGGGAATTCTGGGAGTTGAAGTCCAGACATCTTCAAGTTGCCAAGGTTGAGAAACACTACCCTAGACCGTTCCAGACAAATGGCTATCCAACATCTTCTTAAAGACTTCCAGTGTTGGGGCATTCACAACTTCTGGAGGCAACTTCTGTTCCACTGGTTAATTGTTCTCACTGTCAGGAAATTTCTCCTTAATTCAAGGTTGCTTCTCTCCTTGATTAGTTTCCACCCATTGCTTCTTGTCCTGCCCTCAGGTGCCTTGGAGAATAGCTTGACTCCCTCTTCTTTGGGGCAACCCCCGAGATATTGGAAGGAAGGAAGGTGGGAGGGAAGGAAGGAAGGTAGGAAGGAAGGAGAGAATGGAAATAGCAATAGCAATAGCAGATTTTTATATACCGCTTCCTAGGGCTTTCAGCCCTCTCTAAGCGGTTTACAGAGTCAGCATATTGCCCCCAACAACAATCCGGGTCCTCATTTTACCCACCTCGGAAGGATGGAAGGCTGAGTCAACCCTGAGTCGGTGAGATTTGAACCGCTGAACTGCTGATCTAGCAGTCAGCTGAAGTGGCCTGCAGTACTGCACTCTACCCACTGCGCCACCTCGGCTCTATATGACAGGGAAAGAAGGAAGGGAGTGAATGAAAAGGAAGGAGGAGAGAGAAGGAAGAAAGGAGTGGGAAGGAAAGAAAAGGAAGGGGAAGGAAGGAAGAAGCAAAAAGTGAAGGAAGGAGAGAGAAGGATGGAAGGAAGCGAAAGTGCAGAAAGAAAAAAAATTGCTTCAAACGGTCACTAAACACACGGATGTAAATTGAGGACTACCTGCATTTATAAATGCAGGGCCTCCCTAAGGATTTCCATCAATTCTTGCATTGACCCCTTCATCTCGTCTTCCATGAACCAAACCAAACACAATTAGCGGAAATAACTCACTGCCTGCAATACAGATTGTCCTCGGTTTACAACAGTTCATTTTAGTGACCCCCTCGAAGTTCCCAACGGCACTGAAAAAAGGGACTTAACGACCATTTTTCACACTTAACGACCGCTGCAGCATCGTGTGATCAACATTCAGCCGTTCAGCAAGCGACTCGTATTTATGACGGTCGCAGTGTCATGTGATTCCCCTTTAGCGACCTCCTGACAAGCCAGATTCACTTAGCAACCGTGTGACTAACTTACCAACTGCAGTGATTCAGTTAACAGCCGTGGCGGCAAGAAATGCTGTAAAATGGGGCAGAAGTCACTTCACCACACATCCGGCTTAGCGACGGAAATTTTGGGCCTCAACTGTGGTCGTACGTCGAGGACTCCCTATAGTGTCGACCTCCCTGCGTTTTCTTAACCTGAATTGACTCCCTTGATGTGCGCAACCAGCGATTCTCCTCCTGCAAAGCGACACATCGTGTGCTGTGTTTGCGGGTGACATGCTGCCAGGATGAGAAAATTGCTCAGTGCATAGCTGTGTGTTTTGCAAAAATAGAAACTTGACGCCGATCAGCTAAGGAGAAAGCCGTTGGCTTCTAGGAAAGGACGGTGAGACTCCCAACATTTCTGCTAGAATCCTTTCCCCTTGTTGTGGCCTGTCGGTGTCCTGCAAAGCTGGCAGCAGAGTCGGACAGTGAGGAGGTTGGGGAGGGAGATGGGCCAGTCCTGGAGTCTGGGGAAGGCTCTGAGGAGGGCTCTGCGTCGGAGGCAGAGAGGGGGCCAGGGCCATCTGGGAGTTACGCACTGCCTCCGGATCAGTTCGACAAGCTCGAACGGCGGTTCGAACCCCTAGTGCCGCCTAAAAGAGTGAGCTCCCGTGACTTGTCCCAGCTTCTGCCAACCTAGCAGTTTGAAAGGACGTGAAAAATGCAAGTATAAAAATAGGTACCACCTTTGGTGGGAAGGAAATAGTGTTCCGGGCGACTTCGGCGTTGTATCATGCCGGCCACATGACCAGGGAGACGTCTTTGGACAGCGCTGGCTCTTCGGCTTTGAAACAGAGATGAGCACCGCCCCCTAGAGTCGAGAACGACTAGCACAGATGTGCAAGGGGAACCTTTACCTTAAAACATCTGGAGTTTGCTTGCCTCTTGTCACGTACAGCTTCCCCCACCCCACCCCCTATTTTTCTCGGAAAGGGATGATTTTTTGGCTCAACGACCCATGAAAGGGAACATTGAAAGCTTCTCCTCAAATTGTTTATCTTTCAGATGTCCTGGGAAAAAGGACATTACTTGGAAACACCATTTGGGGAGAAATTATCTTTCAGCGACTTCTGTATTCAGGGACAGCTGGCAAATGGGTGTTTCTTCGCCAGCCCAACAGCCGCCTTTGGACACGGCTGAAGAATCGGAAGAAAACGGCTCAGGGTTTCTGATCTCCTTCCAAGAAAAAGCAAAAATAATGTTTTTCCTTAAGGTTCGGATTATGGCCCCTAAAAGCTGAAGTGAGCAACGGCGTGGAAGGGAACAAGATGGGGTGTATGGCACCTTCTCAACTCCCAGAAATCCCCATCTAGTATGCTGGCTGGGGAATTCTGGGAATTGAAGTCCACACAGCCTGACGGGAGAATTGTGAGAGTTTTAGTCCACTCAGGCTGATTCTGGGAGTTGGTAGTCGATCTATGCCAGCTAGGGAATTCTGGGAATTGAAGTCCACTCAGGCTGACAGGAATTCTGGAAGTTGTCCACACACACGGGCTGATGGGGGAATTCTGGGAGTTGTACTTTAACTGATGAAGGAATCCTAGAAGTTGTAGTCCACTCGAGCTAATGGGGGAATTATGGGAGTTGTAGTCTAATTGATGAGGGAATTCTGGGAGTTGTAGTCCATTCCGGCTGGAATTGGAGTTGTAGTAATTGGGAATTCTGGGAGTTGTAGTCTAATTGATGGGGGAATTCTGGGAGTTGTAGTCTAATTGATGGGGGAATTCTGGGAGTTGTAGTCTAATTGATGGGGGAATTCTGGGAGTTGTAGTCTAATTGATGGGGGAATTCTGGGAGTTGTAGTCTAATTGATGGGGGAATTCTGGGAGTTGTAGTCTAATTGATGGGGGAATTCTGGGAGTTGTAGTCTAATTGATGGGGGAATTCTGGGAGTTGTAGTCTAATTGATGGGGGAATTCTGGGAGTTGTAGTCTAATTGATGGGGGAATTCTGGGAGTTGTAGTCTAATTGATGGGGGAATTCTGGGAGTTGTAGTCTAATTGATGGGGGAATTCTGGGAGTTGTAGTCTAATTGATGGGGGAATTCTGGGAGTTGTAGTCTAATTGATGGGGGAATTCTGGGAGTTGTAGTCTAATTGATGGGGGAATTCTGGGAGTTGTAGTCTAATTGATGGGGGAATTCTGGGAGTTGTAGTCTAATTGATGGGGGAATTCTGGGAGTTGTAGTCTAATTGATGGGGGAATTCTGGGAGTTGTAGTCTAATTGATGGGGGAATTCTGGGAGTTGTAGTCTAATTGATGGGGGAATTCTGGGAGTTGTAGTCTAATTGATGGGGGAATTCTGGGAGTTGTAGTCTAATTGATGGGGGAATTCTGGGAGTTGTAGTCCACTCAGGGAATTCTGGGAGTTGCAGCCCACTCCGGCTGATGGGGGAATTCTGGGAGTTGCAGCCCACCAATGCCGGCTGGCGAGTTAAAGGCCAACCCTCGGAAAGTTGTAAACCTTGTGAACAATCCTAAATCCTCCTCCTCTTCTTCTGAATGCCGAACGGAGGAATATCCAGCTGGCTCCATGCCGTTAATATCATTTTTTTTTTTTTTGCTATGCCGAGCAAGAAATAAAGACATTTTTCCTCTAGAAATAAAAGCAAAATCAGGCGAAGGAGCCTTTTTCGAATTTTCCAATTGTCTCAGAAATGAAAGCCTGCGGAAGAGAAATGCAGCACGTCTGAAGAGGGGGAATAAACACAGCTGCTTCTGAACTCCCGCAAGCTATTTTAGGGCTGATTAAAAGCCTTGATGAGGCCTTTCTTTCTTTCCTTTTTTTATTAATCCCTCCAAAACATATTGTTTTGGCCCGAGAGATTTTACCACCCACCTCCCTGCAACAGGGCGAAATAAAATTCCTCCTTTTTAAAAAAAATATCTAGTCCTCGCCTTAATGACCCCGATTGAACCCCAAACACTTCCGTTGCTAAGCAAGGAAGCTGTCAATGGGCCTTTTGGTCCCATTTTACAACCTTTCTCGCGCACGGTGGTTAAGCGAATCGCTGCGGCTATGAAGTCCGTGACACGGTTGTTAAGCGAATTTGGCTTCTTCTCCACCCCCCCAATTGACTTTGCTTGCCAGATCGTCGCCGAAGGGAATCACAACGTGACACACACACACCCGCCCGAGGACACTGCGACCGTCATAAATATGAGTCAGTGGCCCAAGTGGCTGAATTCTGACCACATTGACAACGGTTATGTGTGACAAACTGTCATATGTTCCTTTTTTTTCAGTGCCTATAACTGTCACTAAATGAACCGTTGTAAGTCGAGGACTGGCTGTATTATACCTGCAAATATTGCTGAACTGGGTGGTTAACTTTTAAATTATTTTGGGTTTTTGTTTTTTTTAAAGGATCTGCTTGCCTGGTGAATTTTTAACCCTTTATGGCTGTTGAAGTCTTCTTTCTCAATTTCCCCCCTTCACCCAGTGATTTTTTTTTTCTTAATTCCATCCCTCCAGCTGCATTTCCCCTTCTCCTTTGTTTTCCTTTCTAATGAAATTAGCATTTTCCTCATCTCCATCTTGGCAATTTTCCCCCTTTCTTATTTGCCATTTTCGATGACAGGATGAAAATGAACCTGTCTGGTTGGTGTCTCTGCATGAAAAGGGCCGCTGGGATCAAATAAGGGCCAATTAATATTCTAAATGGATTATTTAATATCTGGGTCATCGCCTTTAATTCAGAATTATTCATCTGCAGGAAGTCCTGGCCTTAACAGCCACAGCTGAGGCCAGCATTTCGAGGCTCAGCGAGTTCTTTTTACAACTTTTCTTGCCACCGTTGTTAAGTGAAGCACCGTAGTTTAAGGTTTAAGGTTTATTAAAATCTGTATGCCGCCCACTCCCATCGGGACTCTGTGGTTAGTAATCTGGCTTCCCCATTGACTTTGCTTTTCAGAAGGTCGCAAAAAGGGGATACTATGACCCCCGGGACCGTCATAGTATGAGACAGTTGCCGAATGGTGACCTTGGGGGATGCTGCAAGCGGTCGTTAAGTGTGGAAAACAGCCATAAAGTTACATTTTCCCCCGTGCCGTTGTAACTTTGGTCATTAAATGAATGGTTGTAAGTTGAAAACTACCTGTAGAACGACTGTGGCAAAAGAAAGCAAGGAGAATGCCAGTACAGATAGTCCTCGACGTATGACAGTTCATTTAGTGACCGTCCAAAGTTACCACGGCACTGAAAAAAACGACTTGCGATTGTTTTTTCCACACTTACGACCATTGAAGTTTCAACACAGACACATGATCAAAATTGAGAGGCTTGGCAACTGACTCATATTTATGATCGGTTTCAGTGTCCCTGGGGTCACCGATCCCCTTTTGCGACCTTCTGACCAGCAAAGGAGCCAAGGTGGCGCAGTGGTTAGGGTGCAGTACTGCAGGCCACTTCAGCTGACTGCTATCTGCAGTTCAGCGGTTCAAATCTCACCGGCTCAAGGTTGACTCAGCCTTCCATCCTTCCGAGGTGGGTGAAATGAGGACCCAGACTGTGGGGGCAATATGCTGACTCTGTAAACCGCTTAGAGAGGGCTGTAAAGCACTGTGAAGCAGTATATAAGTCAAATAAATAAATAAATAAATAAATAAATAAATAAATAAATAAATGTCTAACTGCTATTGCTATTGCTAAAGTCAATGGGAAACGTCAGATTCGCTTAACAACGGTGTTACTGACTTAACAACTGCAGTGATTCACTTAACAACTGTAGCAAGAAAGGTCATAAAATGGGGCAAAACTCACTTCACAAACATCTCACTTGGCAACATAAATTTTGGGCTCCATAGTGGTCGTAAATCGAGGACTACCTGTAATTCCCTGGCAGGCTGGGGGGGGGGGGGAGAGAACTCTGCTGTTGCACAGAGGCACCCCAAATTGTCCCTTTCCTGCTTCCGGGGGTGTATGGGGTGAACAGGGCCAGGGAAAAACAGAGTCCAGCCTGACTTACAAGTTTTAATGTTTCCCTGAGTCCCCTCAGGGAAAAGGGCGGCATATAAATCCCAATAAACCTCTAAACCTCTAATTGTTAACTCCGAAATGTTTTGCTTGCTCATTTCTTGCCTTTAAAGTTTAATTTTTTACCAGGGCACTAATTAAATTAATTAGGGGTGGTTTATACTTTGCTTTTGTTTTATTAGAATGCTTGCAAGTTTGGCCCCATTGGAAAATTGTGGGGCATTGCTTTGCTGGCAGTGAATAAATGAATAAACAAGTGAATAAATATATTCATTTATTAAACGTACAGCAGCTCTCGGATTTGAACCCACGCAGCCCTGGCTTCTTCTGCTGCTCCTCCCATCGTAGCAAACCTCCCACACTTTAGATTGGCATGATTTGCGAGTCCGGGGTTCAATGGTTTGTTTAGTGACAGTTCGAAGTCACTGAAAAAAAGTGACTTACGATGCGTTTTCACACCTGAAAACCGTTGCAGCATCCCCACGATCACATGATCAAAATTCAGAGGCTTGGGAACTGACTCGTATTTATGACGGTTGCCCTGTCCCAGGGTCATGTGATTCAAAGCAAATTCACAAGCAAAGTCAATGGGGGAAGCCAGGTTCACTTAGCAACAAAAATTGTATGTTTATTTTTAAATTTATATGTCCCCTTATCTTCTCTGTAAGCCGCCCAGAGTCCCTAGGGAGTGGGCGGCATACAAATGACAATAAACCTTGAAACCGTGTTGCTAACATAACAACGGCATTGACTCACTTAACAACCGTGGCAAGAAAGGTTGTAAAATGGGACAAAGGTCACTTAACAACGGTCTCCCTTAGCAAGATAAATTTTGGGCTTCATTGTGGTCATAAGTCAAGGAATACTTGTCATTAATTTTCGAAGTCACTGAAAAACGTGATCTAGGATGGGTTTTCACACTTACAACCGTAGCAGCATCCCCATGATCACATGGTCATAAGTCGAGGAACACCTGTAATTAATTTTGGGGGTCTTATTTAGATAAGGGGATAAATGGGGAACTTATCAAATTTGCAGATGACACCAAGCTGGCAGGAATAGCCAACACTCCAGAAGATAGGCTTAAGATATAGAAGGATCTTGACCATCTTGAACATTGGGCACTAGCTAACAAAATGAAATTCAGTGGTGAAAAGAGTAAAAGGTTCTACATTTAGGCAACAAAAACCAAATGCACAGGTACAGTATAGGTGGTACCTTGCTCAACAGTAGTAACTGTGAGAGGGATCTTGGAGTCCTAGTGGACAACCATTTAAATAGGAGCCAGCCGTGTGCAGCAGCTGCCAAAAAAGCCAACACAGTTCTAGGCTGCATCAACAGAGGGAGAGAATCAAGATCACGTGAAGGGTTAATACCACTTTATAAGGCCTTGGTAAGGCCACACTTGGAATACGGCATTCAGTTTTGGTCACCACCACCATGTAGAAAAGATGTGGAGACTCTGGAAAGAGTGCAGAGAAGAGCAACAAAGATGATTAGGGGACTGGAGGCTAAAACATGAAGAACGGTTGCAGGAACTGGGTAGGTCTAGTTTAATGAAAAGAAGGACTAGGGGAGACATGATAGCAGCCTTCCAATATCTCAGGGGTTGCCCCAAAGAAGAGGGAGTCAAACTATTCTCCAAGGCACCTGAGGGTAGAACAAGAAGCAACGGGTGGAAACTAATCAAGGAGAGAAGCAACCTAGAACTGAGGAGAACTTTCCTGACAGTGAGAACAATTCATCAGTGGAACAGCTTGCCTCCAGAAGTTCCCCCAACACTGGAAGTCTTTAAGAAGATGTTGGATAGCCATTTGTCTGAAACGGTATAGGGTTTCCTGCCTAAGCATGGGGTTGGACTAGACGACCTCCAAGGTCCCTTCCAACTCTGCTATTGTATTGTATTGTATTGTATTGTATTGTATTTGGGAGTATCAGTTCAGCCATTGGCCTTGGTGGGCACCCTCCTGCTGCTCCGTGACCAATGTTGAATGTTCTTTGACCAACGTTGAGTGTTCCTTCAATGTTGAGTATTCCTTGACCAACGTTGATG
The DNA here is from genome assembly GCF_009769535.1 of Thamnophis elegans. NCBI lineage: Eukaryota > Metazoa > Chordata > Lepidosauria > Squamata > Natricidae > Thamnophis > Thamnophis elegans. The sequence continues at coordinate 2,401,565 of NC_045546.1, forward strand.
TTCCTTGACCAACGTTGAGTATTCCTTGACCAATGTTGAGTGTTCCTTGACCAATGTTGAGTGTTCCTTGACCAATGTTGAGTATTCCTTGACCAATGTTGAGTGTTCCTTGACCAATGTTGAGTGTTCCTTGACCAACGTTGAGTATTCCTTGACCAATGTTGAGTGTTCCTTGACCAATGTTGAGTGTTCCTTGACCAACATTGTGTTATTTGACCAACATTGTGTGTTCCTTGACCAAGATTGTGATCTCGCAAAGCTTGTGACATAGCTGCCCCCTCCTGATATGGGACATAGTTGTGCTGTTCTAGGAAGACAAAATTGTCTTCCTTAATTGTCATCTGACCATTAGCTGGAGATACACAATCCCTTGTGAAGAAAGCAGCACCTCTTTGATGTGAATGGTGGCAGCTGGTCCTAGATCATCTCAGGTTTGGTAAAAGGCCCTCAGAGGGCTTTGATCTGACTCAGAGGCCCTTTGTTCTGCCCCTCCCTTCCTTGCCCAGGAAGCCCCAGCAGAGGGGACGGTTCAAAGCAGCCCTCCTCCCTTATCTTCACCCTGCAGGCCAGCTCTTTGACTGCAGAAAAACAATACACCATTGTGAGTTGTGTAGGCCTTGCTCTTTGTGTGTGTGTGTAGTAAAGATCCTCTGGCATATTGTAAAAGGGTCAAATAACTCCCTTCCTTCCTCTCTCGCTCCCTCTGTCATTCTGTTGTTTCCTTCCTCCCTCCCTCTGTCATTCTGTTTCCTTCCTCCCTCTGTCCTTCTGTCGTTTCCTTCCTCCCTCCCTCTGTCATTCTGTTTCCTTCCTCCCTCTGTCCTTCTGTCGTTTCCTTCTTCCCTTATTCTGTCGTTTCCTTCCTCCCTTCCTCTGTCATTCTGTCGTTTCCTTCCTCTCTCTGTCATTCTGTCGTTTCCTTCCTCCCTTATTCTGTCGTTTCCTTCCTCCCTCCCTCTGTCATTCTGTCGTTTCCTTCCTTCCTTCCTCCCTCTGTCATTCTGTCGTTTCCTTCCTTCCTTCCTCCCTCTGTCATTCTGTTGTTTCCTTCCTCCCTCTGTCCTGTCGTTTCCTTCCTTCCTCCCTCTGTC
>NC_045546.1:2405155-2504601 GCF_009769535.1 Thamnophis elegans
CTTTAAGAGAGATGGACTTCGACTCCCAGAATTCCCCAGGCAGTGTTGCTGCCTGGGGAATTCTGGGAGTTGAAGTCCTTCTCAAAGTGGCTCAGATGGAGAAACACTGTTCTAAAACATAGATTCTCCTCGACAGGTAGTCCTCGAACTTACAACAGTTCATTTAGTGACCGTTCGAAATTACCACGGCACTGAAAAAAAGGGACGTACGACCGTTCTTCGTCCTTAACGACCATTCTTCACCCTTACGACCATTGCTGCTTCTCCACAGTCGCGTCCTCAAACTGACTCATATTTACGACGGTTGCAGTATCCCAGGGATCACATGATCCCTTTTTTGTGACCAAAGTCAACGGGGAATCCGGATTCACTTAACAGCCGAGTTAAGTGATTCGCTTAACAACTGCTTAAGAACTGTGGCTAAGAAAGGTCGTAAAGCAGGACAAAGCTCACTTAGCAACGCACGTTCGGGGCCTAGTTGCGTTTGTAACTGTATTTATGACGGCCGCCGTGTCCCCGGGGGCAACGTGATCCCCTTTCGCGACCTTCTGACTGGCAGAAGTCCAGTGGGGAAGCCAGATTCACTTAACGACCGTGTCGCCGAGTTAAAAGCTGGAGTGATCCGCTTAACAACCATGGCAAGGGAAGGCTGTAAAATGGGGTGAAACTCAGAACACATTCACGGATGTCTCATTTTGGGGCTCAATTGGGGTCGTAAGTCGAGGATTACATGAGACTTTTAGGAATTTAGCAGCTAAGGATGGAACGGGAGAAAGGAAGATATTTTTTTTTTCATTTTCAGGGGAAAGAGGGGTGAGTAACGTTTTCACCCCCTGAACAAACAGCCCCCCCCCCCGACTCATGTAGTGATGCCCTTTCATTCATGGCCAACATGATTGAATCATCCCCTTACAGCAGTGTTTCTCAACCTTGGCAACTTGAAGATGTCCGGATTTCAACTCCCAGAATTCCCCAGCCAGCATTCGCTGGCTGGGGAATTCTGGGAGTTGAAGTCCGGACATCTTCAAGTTGCCAAGGTTGAGAAACACTGCCTTACAGTGTCAATGTTTGCTCAGGCCGACGCTGGAATCTGGGTTTCGCCCAGGCTCCTGTTTTTCCTACAGCCGCACCCAGAAAATTCCAAAGGGGAACCACAAAAAATAATAAAAATTTAAAAAGAAGGGATTTTTTTCTGGTTTAGGCCGAGGCAGAAAAGTTGCTCTCTTCTCTTTCATTCAGGATCGGTTTTCAAAGGAGTTTGCTTGTCGGCAGAAATTGTGGACTTTGTAGTAGACTAAAGGTTTTGGCTACTCCTCGGTCCCCCCAGAACCACACCACTGTTTAAATTTAGCAGCAGAATTTTGGGCAATGTAGTTGACATCTCCTCCTCCTCCGTCTCTCTCTCTCTCTCTCTCTCTCTCTGTCTCTCTTTTCTTCCCTTCCTCTCTCCTCGTCGTCCTCCTCTGTCTCTCTGTCTCTCTCTCTTTTTTTCTTCTCTTTCTCCTCCTCCTCTGTCTCTCTCTCTCCCTGTCACTCTTTTTTCTTCCCTTCCTCTCTACTCTTTCTCCGTCTCTTTCTCTCTTTTTTTCTTTTCTTCCTCTCTCCTCCTCTGTCTCTCTCTCCCTGTCTCTTTTTTCTTTCCTTCCTCTCTACTACTACTCCTCCGTCTCTCTCTCTCTCTTTTCTTTTCTTCCTCTCTCCTTCTCTGTCTCTCTCTCTCTGTTGCTCTTTCTTCCTCCTTCTCCTCTGTCTCTCTCTCTCTTCCTCTCTCTCTCTTTTTTTCTGCCCGTCCTCTCTACTCCTCCTCCTCCATCTCTCTCTCTTTTTTTTCTTTTCTTCCTCTCTCCTCCTCCTCCTCCTCCTCTGTCTCTCTTTCTCTCCCTCTCTCTCTCTCCCTGTCTCTCTCTCTTTTCTGCCCTTCCTCTCTACTCCTCCTCCTCCTCTTCCTCTGTCTCTCTTTCTCTCTTTCTCTCCCTGTCTCTCTCTCTTTTCTGCCCTTCCTCTCTACTCCTCCTCCTCTGTCTCTCTCTCTTTTTTTCTTTTCTTCCTCTCTCCTCCTCCTCCTCTTCCTCTGTCTCTCTTTCTCTCTCTCTCTCTCCCTGTCTCTCTCTTTTTTCTGCCCTTCCTCTCTACTCCTCCTCCTCTCTCTCTCTCTCTTTTTTCTTCTCTTCCTCTCTTCTCCTCTGTCTCTCTCTGTGTCTCTCTGTTTTTCTTTTCTTCCTTTCTCCTCCTCCTCCTCCTCCCCCTTTTCCTCTTCTCTTCCTCTTTCCTTCTTCCCTTCCTCCTCCTCTTCTCCTCCTCCTTCTTATCCTCTTCTCTTCCTTTCTCCTCTTCCCATTTTCTTCTTCTCTTCCTCTTTCCTTCTTCTCCTCCTCCTCCTTGTCCTTTTTTTCTTCTTTTCCTCTTCTCATCCTCCCTTCTTTCTTCTCTTCCTCTCCTTCTTCCCTTCCTCTTCTTCCCTTTTTCCTTCTCTTCTCCTTCTCTTCCCTTCTTCTACAAAGGTCGTAAGTGTGAAAAACGGTCATAACTCGCTTTTTTCAGTGACGTCAGTCACTAAGCAAACTGTTGTAAGTCAAGGACTACCTGTAAATCTATAAATGCCTGGGTAATGTGTTAATTTTCCCATAATGCCCTCTGGTGCCCTCGGGCATTATGGGAAATGTCGTTCTCTGTGGCTCTCCTTTAGGCATTCGTGCTGAAATAACTTGACATTTTAGTGCAAATGTTTATTCTCTCTTCATTCCTTTTAATTATTCTTTTTTTTTTTTTTAAATCACCAGCTCTCTTTATATTTTACCGGTCTTCAACTTTGTAAGCATTAAATTGGGTTTTATTGTCGGTGCCGTAGCTACAACTCTAGCTTGCAAATAAGATTTACTTTTGGGAATCCTGATTTTTATTCTCCAGCGTATCAGATAGGAAGCAGGAATATTTTTTTTTTTTTTGTTTCCTAATGAGTTCATAACAACCACAAATGTGTTTCTTGCTGCAATTATCTTCCCCTTTAATGGGCTCTACAGATAGGATTTGGGGTGAGTGTGTTTGTGTGTATTTTGAAAAAAAAATGTCATGGTTACTCATGCAAGGCACATCTGGCTAATTGGAGGCCAATTGGTCTCAAACATTAATTTGCTGGGATTGTTTTCCTTAAGAGATTTTGGATTTAACCTGCTTTTTTTCTTTTTTTTAAACGGCTCCAAACTTTCTCTCACTCGCCTGGGGCTTAAGACGTTGATTCATTTACTGGAGAGAAAGAGAGGTTGTGTAATATAGAGTAACGTCATTTGCTTGTGCACACATGAAGACGTTTTAAAAACTATCAAGGTTACTTTCAATCTGCCATCATTCGCTAAGTCAACATGCCCTCGGGAAAAAAAGTGACTTACAACCTGTTGTAGCATCCTCAGAGTCACATGATCAAAATTGGGGCACTTGGCAAACCACTTGTATTTATGACGTGTTACGATGTTGCTGAATCGTGGCACGACAAAACCGCGCTCGACTAAGCCGCGCCCGATGAAACCGCGTCGCTGACGTCATCAACAGGGCGACAACAGCGACCGCGGAGAAAGAAGGGCGCTTTAAATAGCGCTTTGAAAGCAAGCCGATTCAACTTAAGGTAAGGGTTAGGTTTAGGGTTAGGTTTAGGGTTAGGTTAAGGGTTAGGATTAGGTTTAGGGTTAGGTTAAGGGTTAGGGTTAGGGTTAGGGTTAGGGTTAGGGTTAGGTTTAGGGTTAGGTTAAGGGTTAGGGTTAGGTTAAGGGTTAGGGTTAGGTTTAGGGTTAGGGTTAGGTTTAGGGTTAGGTTAAGGGTTAGGTTAAGGGTTAGGATTAGGTTTAGGGTTAGGTTAAGGGTTAGGGTTAGGGTTAGGGTTAGGTTTAGGGTTAGGTTAAGGGTTAGGATTAGGTTTAGGGTTAGGTTAAGGGTTAGGTTTAGGGTTAGGTTTAGGGTTAGGGTTAGGTTTAGGGTTAGGTTTAGGGTTAGGTTAAGGGTTAGGATTAGGTTTAGGGTTAGGTTAAGGGTTAGGTTTAGGGTTAGGGTTAGGTTTAGGGTTAGGTTTAGGGTTAGGGTTAGGTTAAGGGTTAGGATTAGGTTTAGGGTTAGGTTAAGGGTTAGGGTTAGGGTTAGGGTTAGGTTTAGGGTTAGGTTAAGGGTTAGGATTAGGTTTAGGGTTAGGTTAAGGGTTAGGTTTAGGGTTAGGTTTAGGGTTAGCGTTAGGTTTAGGGTTAGGTTAAGGGTTAGGATTAGGTTTAGGGTTAGGTTTAGGATTAGGTTTAGGGGGGTTAGGTTTAGGTTTAGGGGTTAATTTTAGGTTTAGCGTTTACAGCGTGCTTCTGTCTCCGCGCTGTTGTCGCCCTGTTGATGACGTCAGCGACGCGGTTTAATCGGGCGCGCTTTAGTCGAACGCGGTTTTGTGGTGGAACCTTGCTGAATGGCCACAGGATTCACAGTGGCTGTGTCCAAAAAAAAGGCATAAAAATCTCCTGAGAAAGATTATAAAAATGAGGCCAAATTCATTTAACTACTGCCTTGCTTAACAACAGAAATCTAGGGCCCAGCTTTCATAAGCTGAGGACTACCTGTCCTATTGCAGTGGTCTAAGGTACTGAGATAGAAACCAGGAGAGGGTGAATTCTAGTCCCACCTTGGGCGTGAAAGCTGGCTGGGTGACTTCGGGCCAATCACCAGGAGAGGGTGAATTCTAGTCCCACCTTGGGCGTGAAAGTTGGCTGGGTGACTTCGGGCCAATCACCAGGAGATGGTGAGTTGTAGTCCCGCCTTAGGCATGAAAAGACAGCTGGGTGACTTTAGGCCAGTCACCAGGAGACTGGGAGTTCTAGTCCCACGGTGAATATGAAAGCTGGCTGGGTGACTTCCGGCCAATTACCTGGAGATGGTGAGTTCTAGTCCCGCCTTAGCCATGAAAGCCAGCTGGGTGACTTTAGGCCAGTCACCAGGAGACTGGGAGTTCTAGTCCTACATGAATATGAAAGCTGACTGGGTGACTTTGGGCCAATCACCAGGAGATTGGAAGTTCTAGTCCCGCCTTAGCTATGAAAGCCAGCTGGGTGACTTTAGCCAATCACCAGGAGACTGGAAGTTCTAGTCCCACCTTAGCCATGAAAGCCAGCTGGGTGACTTTAGGCCAGTCACTAGGAGACTGGGAGTTTTAGTCCCACATGAATATGAAAGCTGGCTGGGTGACTTCGGGCCAATTACCTGGAGTTGGTGAGTTCTAGTCCCGCCTTAGCCATGAAAGCCAGCTGGGTGACTTTAGGCAATCACCAGGAGTCTGGAAGTTCTAGACTTTAGGGCAATCACCAGGAGACTGGGAGTTCTAGTCCCACTGTGAATATGAAAGCTGGCTGGGTGACTTCGGGCCAATTACCTGGAGATGGTGAGTTCTAGTCCCGCCTTAGCCATGAAAGCCAGCTGGGTGACTTTAGGCCAGTCACCAGGAGACTGGGAGTTCTAGTGGAATTGGCTGCAGATTGAATTATGGATCTTGCCAAGGAGTTTTTTTCCTATTGCTGAGTGATGACTCTTTCCCGATCCTTTTCCCAAAGCCTCCGGCAGCAACCAGATCCAAAATGTCAGGCCGAGAGAAGCGTAATATTATCCAGGGCATTTCTCAATGGGACAAGAGAAGGACAGCATGGAGCAGTGGTTCCCAAACTTGGCAACTTTAAGACTTGTGGACTTCAACTCCCAGAATTCTCCAGCCAGCTGTTTTTGGCTGTTTTCAGTCCATTTTTAGGGCTGTTTCAGTCCATTCTTTGGGCTGTTTCCAGTCCATTCTTTGGGCTGTTTCCAGTCCATATTTTGGCTGTTTTCAGTCCATTTTTGGCTGTTTTCAGTCCATTTTTAGGGCTGTTTCCAGTCCATTCTTTGGGCTGTTTCCAGTCCATATTTTGGCTGTTTTCAGTCCATTTTTAGTGCTGTTTCCAGTCCATTTTTGGCTGTTTTTAGTCCATTTTTAGGGCTGTTTCCAGTCCATATTTTGGCTGTTTCCAGTCCATTTTTGGGCTGTTTCCAGTCCATTTTTGGCTGTTTCCAGTCCATTTTTTGGCTGTTTTCAGTCCATTTTTTGGCTGTTTCCAGTCCATTTTTGGCTGTTTCCAGTCCATTTTTTGGGCTGTTTTCAGTCCATTTTTTGGGCTGTTTTCAGTCCATTTTGGGGTGTTTTCAGTCCATTTTTGGCTGTTTTCAGTCCATTTGTGGGCTGTTTTCAGTCCATTTGTGGGCTGTTTTCAGTCCATTTGTGGGCTGTTTTCAGTCTATTTTCAGGGCTGTTTTTGACCCCCGAAATGGCCTGAAAACAACCAAAAAACGACCTGAAAAAAAGCCTGAAAACCAATCCAAAAAAGACTATCTGTTTGGCATGCATGTGCGCACGGGAAACCAGAAGAGCAGCTGGTGACGGCAGATGTGCCCACGGAGAGCCATAGATTTGCCACCAGGGTCCCAGGTCCCTCCACACCTCCTTTCCTTCCATGATGACCAAGCTTGGTTGAAGCCAGGCGGATTTCCTTGAAATTCCTTTCCAGGGAATCCTATTAATACCCCGGAGATTATTTTGGCACCCAGAATAATCTTTGTTTCCTCGGCCTTGTCAAACTCAAGTGTCTTTGGCTTCGAACCAGAGGCGGCATTAACAGGGAAAAGATCCAGACAGCAAAACTTGGCAAGAGAAAAAAAAAAACCTTTCCTTTTGGTCCAGTGGCTGTAAAAACATGCGCAGCCAGTCCTCGACCTACGACAGTCCAATTAGTGACGGTTCGAAGTTACAACGGCACTGAAAAATGTGATTTACGACCGTTTTTCACCCGTTGCAGCATCCCCCAGGTCACGTGAGTTACATTTTCATGCTTGACAACTGACTCATATTTATGACGGTCCCGGGGTCGCGTAAGCGCCTTTTGTGACCTTCTGACCAGCAAAGTCAGTGGGGAAGCAAGATTCACTTAACAACAGGCTTGCTAGCAATAAGACGTTATGCCACTTCACGGTGCTTCCCAGCCCTCTCTAAGCGGTTTACAGAGTCAGCATATTTCCTCCAAAAAATCTGGGTCCTCATTTTTCCCACCTCGGAAGGACGGAAGGCTGAGTCGACCTTGAGCCGGTCAGGATCGAACTCCCGGCGGTGGGCAGAAGTCAGCCTGCAGTGCTGCATTCTAACCCTTGCGGCCACCAGGGCTTAATACGAACTTAACAAGTGCAGTGATTTGCTTAGCAATTGAGGCAAGAAAAGTCGTAAAGTGGGGGCAGAACTCACTTAACAACTGTCTCGCTTAGCAGTGGACATTTTGGGCTGAATTGGGGTCATAGGTCAAGGACTATACCTGTATACTGCCTTCCCCAGTTGGGAAAAGCTTGCATCTTGGACAAATCCTCAAGTATTTCAATATCCACATGGTAGAATAATCTGGGGGTCTCTTGGAAGAGAAGATGGATTACTCCAATGGGAGATTTTGGATTGCTCTCTCTTTCTCTTATCCTCCCTTTGTCTCTCTTTATCTCTCTCTCTGTCTTTTTCTCTGTCTCTCTCTCTTTGTTTTTTTTGTCTTTCTCTTTGTCCCTCTCTCTGTCTGTCTCTTTCTGTTTCTCACTTTCTCTGTCTCTTTCTCTCACGTCTCCTCATTGTCTCTCTCTTTCTCTTTCTCTTTCTCTCATTGTTTCTCTCTTCCTCCCTCTCTCTCTTTCCCTCTTTCTCTCTCTTTTCCTCCTCTCTCTGTCTCTCTTTTGCTCTTTCAGTCTCTCACTTTCTCTGTCTCTTTCTCTCATTCACTTGGTCTCATTGTCTCTCTCTTTCTCTTTCTCATTGTCTCTCTCAGATACACTTTCTCATTTTCTCATTATCTCTCTCTTCCTCCCTCTCTCTCTTTCCCTCTCTCTCGCTTACATTCTCTCTCTCTCTCTTTGTCTCTTTCTCTGTCTTTTCCTCTTTCCTCTCTTTCTCTTTTTCTCTGTTTCTTTCACTCTTTCTGTCTCTCACTCTCTCTGTCTCTTTCTCTCACTCTCTCTGTTTCCTTCTCATTGTCTCTCACTTTCTCTCTTTCTCTTTCTCATTGTCTTCCTCACACACACTTTCTCTTTATCTCATTGTCTTTCTCTCTTTCCCTCTTTCCCTTACTTTCTGCCCCCCTCTCTTTGTCTCTCTCTCTCTCTCTCCCTCTCTCTCTGTGTCTCTCTCTTTCCCCCTGTCTCTTTTTCCCTCTCTTTCTGTCTCTTTCACTCTTTCTGTCTCTCTTTCTCTGTCTCTTTCTCTCTCACTCACTTTCCCTGTCTCTTTTTCACTTTCTTTCTCATAGTCTCTCTCTCACACACACACTTTCTCTTTCTCTCGTCTCTCTCTTTCTCTGTTTCTCTCATTCTCTCTCTCTCTCCGTCCCTCCCTCCTCCTCCTCCCTGGGTGCCCATTGCAAAAGGTGAATAATTCATTTCTCCCTGTCCTGCTTCCTGTTTTATTTCTGCGCCTGTAATGCTCACCAGCCGAGGCCTGAATCATTCATAAGCTTTCCTCCCAGAGCTGCAGGGAGCTGGGCTCAGCGCTCTTCCCCCGAACTGGAGAGGTTTGAGATACGTGGGAAGTGGTTTGTAACACAGCCGATTCATGTCCACCAACGTGGAAGGGAAAACATTAGATCCTCTCTGTTTCTGCACTTACAGCTCTCGCCTCCCCATCTCCTCGGAGACCATAAATGATTAGGAGAGGACTTTAAGCCACTACAGGTAGTCCTCGACTTATGACCACTCGCTTAACAACCGTTTGAATATACGATGGACCCCGAGCCAAGGGATGTGTCTCATTTTGACGGCCACCTTCCTACCCCTCTGGTCACGTTATCCCATTTCTAGGAATCTGCAACCCGTCTGCATTAATAGCCATTAGTGTCCTACAGTCATCTGACTGCAATTTTGATTGATTTGATTTGATTTGATTTGGGGGGGAAAACCCCTGCATTCTATACCAGGGGTCTCCAACCTTGGCAACTTTAAGACTGGTGGAAGTCCACCAGTCTTAAATTTGCCAAGGTTGGAGACAGACCCCCCTGATCTATATGGCAAGAGTTTAGAATAGAATAGAATAACAGAGTTGGAAGGGACCTTGGAGGTCTTCTAGTCCAACCCCCTGCCTAGGCAGGAAACCCTACACCACTTCAGACAAATGGTTGTCCAACATCATCTTAAAGACTTCCAGTGTTGGAGCATTTACAATTTCTGGAGGCAAGTCGTTCCACTGATTAATTGTTTTAACTGTCGGGAAATTTCTCCCTGGTTCTAAGTTGCTTCTCTCCTTGATTAGTTTCCACCCATTGCTTCTTGTTCTATCCTCAGGTGCCTTGGAGAATAGCTTGACTCCCTCTTCTTTGTGGCAACCCCTGAGATATTGGAAGACTGCTATCATGTCTCCCCTAGTCCTTCTTTTCATTCAATTAGACATACCCAGTTCCTGCAACTGTCCCTCATATGTTTTAGCCTCCAGTCCCCTAATCCTCTTTGTTGCTCTTCTCTGCACTCTTTCCAGAGTCTCCACATCTTTTCTACATCGTGGTGACCAAAGCTGAATGCAGGATTCCAAGTGTGGCCTTACCAAGGGATTATAAAGTGGTATTAACCTTTCACGTGATCTTGATTCTCTCCCTCTGTTGATGCAGCCTATAACTGTGTTGGCTTTTTTGGCAGCTGCTGCACAGTTGATCCATTCTAATGACTCTTTGACTGCCCAAAATTTGATTTTGAGTGAAGAAGTTAACTTGGATGAGTAAGGAAATGCCTCAGTTTTTGTAAATGTCGTTCCCGTTGCCATGAGTTAACCTTTTGAGATATTCCTGGATTTAAGTGTTCCAATATCGGAGTTCCCCGGCAGCTGTGAGTTGCTTACGATTTTTCACACGAGAGCAGTGAATTAAGAACGGACTCGTGGTTCATAGCATTTTTGTGGCCGTACGACAGGTGTCAGGAGAGCTTTGATGGCTCAAGGGTTAAAGAGGATGAGCTTGTCAGCTGGAAATCTGACAATCGAGATTTGAGTCCCGAGCGCTGCCCGAACGGGGTGAGCTCCCGTCACTTGTTCCAGCTTCTGCTCACCTAGCGGTTTGAAAGCCAAGGAGGTGAGATGGCTCAGTGGTTAAAGACCCTGATTTTTCTAACTGTAAAGCTGACAGTCGAAGTTCGAGACCCAAGCACAACACAACGGCTGAGTTCCCGTTTCCATTCTCCAGCTCCTGCCCAACCAAAAGTTGGAAAGCACGCAAATGCGAGTAGATAAATAGGTATCACTTGGGTGGGAAAGTCACAGAGTTCTATGCGGCTCGGCATTGAGTCATGCTGGCGACGTGACCACGGAACTTGAATTCCACCTTGGCTGGCTGGGGAATTCTGGGAGTTGAAGTCCATCTTGGCTGGCTGGAGAATTCTGGGAGTTGAAGTCCATCTTGGCTGACTGGGGAATTCTGGGAGCTGAAGTCCATCTTGGCTGGCTGGGGAATTCTGGGAGTTGAAGTCCATCTTGGCTGGCTGGGGAATTCTGGGAGTTGAAGTCCATCTTGGCTGGCTGGGGAATTCTGGGAGTTGAAGTCATCTTGGCTGGCTGGGGAATTCTGGGAGTTGAATTCCATCTTGGCTGGCTGGAGAATTCTGGGAGTTGAAGTCCATCTTGGCTGGCTGGGGAATTCTGGGAGTTGAAGTCATCTTGGCTGGCTGGGGAATTCTGGGAGTCGAAGTCCATCTTGGCTGACTGGGGAATTCTGGGAGCTGAAGTCCATCTTGGTTGGCTGGGGAATTCTGGGAGTTGAAGTCCATCTTGGCTGGCTGGGGAATTCTGGGAGCTGAAGTCCATCTTGGCTGGCTGGAGAATTCTGGGAGCTGAAGTCTATCTTGGCTGACTGGGGAATTCTGGGACTTGAAGTCCATCTTGGCTGACTGGGGAATTATGGGAGTTGAATTCCATCTTGGCTGGCTGGAGAATTGGGAGTTGAATTCCATCTTGGCTGGCTGGAGAATTCTGGGAGTTGAATTCTATCTTGGCTGGCTGGGGAATTCTGGGAGTTGAAGTCCATCTTGACTGGCTGGGGAATTCTGGGAGTTGAAGTCCATCTTGACTGGGGAATTCTGGGAGTTGAAGTCCATCTTGGCTGGGGAATTCTGGGAGTTGAAGTCCTCCCATCTTTATGGTTGGAGACCTTTGACAGATGAAAAATGGTGGTACCTTCATGAGATGTTTCTCCTAACCAAGTTCTTCTTCCTTTCCGCAGGGTTCTCGCCAAGCCCTGATGGACATCTGATTCTTTGCAAACCAGCCAGCTGGGAGAGCATGGTTAAACACCAGCCACTGCAATATTACGAGCCCCAGTTGTGTTTGTCATGCCTGACGGGAATTTATGGATGCCGGTGGAAGCGATACCAGCGGTCACATGATGACACCACCAAGGTGAGTCACCGGCGGGCCAGGATGGCCATTTTGAATAGGATCTGAGATTTGATAATGATGCCTCAGGACCTGGATTGCAGATTCTTACAACCTGGGGCAAGAAGCTGGATTGCAATCAATCTTCTTATCTCTTCCAGTTGGATATTTTACAGAAATTCAGGTAGTCCTCGGCCAGCGGAGCTGGTGACAGACTCTGACAGTGAGGAAGTTGGGGAGGATCACGGGCCAGTCCTGGAGTCTGGGGAAGGCTCTGATGGGGGCTCTGTGTCGGAGGCAGAGGGGGGGCCAGGGCCGTATGCCAGTTATCAGCTGCCTTAGACTGCTGGTGAAGAGAGGTTGTGATCTTTTAGCTTTTTGAATTTCTTGTGTGAATGGTATGTAGACGTTGCTTATCTCTATGTGCCTGTTGATGGCTGATTTCAACTGAAGTTGTAGAGACATGAGGTCCTCGCTTCATGACAGTGGGATTTCTGGAGCTGACCTTGCTAAGTTACATGGTCATTTTGGGGTTTCATTGTTTTTTTGTATTAATGAAGACCTTTTAAGCAACAGAGTTTCTGGTCATAATTAGCATTGTTAAAGAGGAATGCCTGTAGTTTTTTTTAACAGGGGTATAAGTGATCGAGCACAAAGCAATAGAAATGTCCCCAATTATCAGCAAAAATCTATTTGTTGTTTTTTTTTTTTCAAATTTCCTTTTGCACTTCTGAGAATTGTATTGGTTTTAAAAATGGAATTTATTATTTTGAGGCATTTTGCCCTAGAGTATCCTAAGTGTTTCTTTAGATTGGTAACTTTAAGGTGGGTAGGCTGGCTGGGGAATTCTGGGAGTTGAAGTCCACTCATCTTAAAAGTTGTCAAATTTGAGAAAAACCCTGCCTGGGATGATCAGGCAGAAGAGCCGAGGTGGCGCAGTGGTTAAATGCAGCACTGCAGGCTACTTCAGCTGACTGCAGTTCTGCAGTTCGGCTGTTCAAATCTCACCGGCTCAAGGTTGACTCAGCCTTCCCTCCTTCCAAGGTGGGTAAAATGAGGACCCGGATTGTTGTTGGGGGCAATATGCTGACTCTGTAAACCGCTTAGAGAGGGCTGAAAGCCCTATGAAGCGGTATATAAGTCTAACTGCTATTGCTATCAAAAGTTTACTCTTGGTAATGATAGTTATCAGAAGAACGATTAAAGGAAGGTTTTGTGCCCAAAGCTATAACATTCCCTGCATTGTTATCTTGAATCACTGATTCTGTTTGGCTTACCATAATTTGTTAATTTCTTCTTGCTTTTAGCCCCAAAACTTCCCTTATATTTGATGCAAAACTTTTCAAAATTAGGAGAACCTAAATTCGGGTTTTAAAACGGCAAATGATCAGAAATGTTATTTGCAGGAGGCTAAAACCTGGAGAGTCAACCTTTCCTCCAAGCAAGATTTATTTTAATAGAAGGAAGAGTTGGAAAACTTTGTTATTATTATTTTTTAATAAACAGTTCAAGGGTTCTCTTTTTTTTCTCCTCGATGCCTCTTTATACATGCTGGATTTAATTAATATTTCAAGAGATCGGCAAGGAGATAGCGCAGCTGTCTCTTCTTCTGCATCTCAATTTATAAGCGGTAACAAGAGGACATTACATAGCCAGTCATTTTTCCACAGTGGAGAAGGAAATTGCAGCTTACAAAAGCTGAGGCTTTTGAATAAATTGTGTTAGTTGGAAAAGGCATTCACAGATTCCTAATTTTAGTAGACTTAACGGCTCTCCTCCTGCGACTTCTTGTGTTAAATCGTTCAGGAGGAGCGCACATCTAGAAGTGGAGTTTTTCAGAGCTATTTAGAATCGAAAAAGGAAAATTCAGATTTCAAAGTTGGCACTCAGAAACCTGTATTTTCCCTTTTGATCCCAAATAGACCCATCATCTAATCTTAACTTTTGGTATAAGATGCTTTTATACCCCATTAGTTGCTGTAATAAATGTGCAACTCATATTTTTAACCTGCTGTAAGGCTGGAGAGGGAATTCTGGGAGTTGAAGTCCATCTGGGTTTGCTGGGGAATTCTGGGAATTGAAGTCCCGCTATACTGGCTGTGGGGGGGGGGTTTCTAAGAATTGAGCTTTGTTATGTATACTGATTGGGGAGTTCTGGGAGTTGAAGTCCTTCTATACTATCTGGGGAATTCTGGGAGAAGACATCCATCTGTTGGCTGGGGAAATTTGGGGCATTGAAGCCTACCTATGCTGGGTGGGGGATTGTAGGAATTGCGATCCATTTAATTACTGGCTGTGGAATTCTGGGAGTTGAAGTCCATCTCTGAGAGACAGTTTGGTGCATCAGGCTTCAAAGCAGATCACGGGTGAGTTCTAGTCCCACTTTAGGCAGGAAAACTTTGTGGGTGACTTTAGGTCAATCACCAGGAGACGGTGAGTTCTAGTCCCATTTTAGGCATGAAAGTCACCTGGATGACTTTAGGCCAATCACCAGGAGACGGTGAGTTCTAGTCCCATTTTAGGCATGAAAGTCACCTGGATGACTTTGGGCCAATCACCAGGAGACGGTGAGTTCTAGTCCCATTTTAGGCATGAAAGTCACCTGGATGACTTTGGGCCAATCACCAAGAGACGGTGAGTTCTAGTCCCACTTCAGGCATGACAACTTTGTGGGTGACTTTAGGTCAATCACCAGGAGACAGTTGAGTTCTAGTTCACCTGAGGCACAAAAGCTGCCTGGGTGACTTTGGGCCAATCACCAGGAAATGGTGAGTTCTAGTCCCACTTTAGGCATGAAAACTTTGTGGGTGACTTTGGGTCAATCACCAGGAGACAGTGAGTTCTAGTCCCATTTTAGGCATGAAAGTCACCTGGGTGACTTTGGGCCAATCGCCAGGAGACGATGAGTTCTAGTTCCACCTGAGGCACAAAGGTTGCCTGGGTGACTTTGGGCCAATCACCAGGAGACAGTGAGTTCTAGTCCCAGTTGAGGCATGAAAATCGCCTGGGTGACTTTGGGCCAATCGCCAGGAGACGGTGAGTTCTAGTCCCACTTCAGGCATGAAAACTTTGTGGGTGGCTTTAGGCCAATCACCAGGAGACGGTGAGTTCTAGTCCCATTTTAGGCATGAAAGTCACCTGGATGACTTTGGGCCAATCACCAGGAGACGGTGAGTTCTAGTCCCACTTCAGGCATGACAACTTTGTGGGTGACTTTAGGTCAATCACCAGGAGACAGTTGAGTTCTAGTTCACCTGAGGCACAAAAGCTGCCTGGGTGACTTTGGGCCAATCACCAGGAAATGGTGAGTTCTAGTCCCACTTTAGGCATGAAAACTTTGTGGGTGACTTTGGGTCAATCACCAGGAGACAGTGAGTTCTAGTCCCATTTTAGGCATGAAAGTCGCCTGGGTGACTTTGGGCCAATCGCCAGGAGACGGTGAATTCTAGTTCCACCTGAGGCACAAAAGTTGCCTGGGTGACTTTGGGCCAATCACCAGGAGACAGTGAGTTCTAGTCCCAGTTGAGGCATGAAAGTCGCCTGGGTGACTTTGCGCCAATCACCAGGAGACGGTGAGTTCTAGTCCCACTTCGGGCATGAAAACTTAGTGGGTGACTTTGGGCCAATCACTGGGAGATAGTGAGTTCTAGTTCTTCCTGAGGCAGAAAAAAAGCCCACCTCCCAAGGTTGTTGTTTGGGGGGGGGGAATCGAAGCAGGGAGGCCTGTTGGATATGTTCACGCCCCCAAGTTAGGCAGGATGCAAATAAATCAAATATACGCTGGCTGTGGGATTCTGGGAATTGAAGTCCGTACATTTTCAATTTGCTGAGGCTAAGAAACACAACTCCGGGGAATGGTGGCCGATGGAAGGAGAGAGAGAGAAAAGGCCTTTTGTGGCTGCCTGTGATGCACAACATGCTTTCTGAACATGCTCCAAAGGAAGCCGCTGGAGAAAGCAGCGTGAGGGGGAGCAGTGGAGAAAGATGCCTCCATGACTCTTAACATCGGTGCAGGGACTTCTGAACGAAGCTACCAGGCTCCACACCGGAGCCCTAGGAAGCAAACTCCCACTTTGTTGTGTCTTTGTTCAAAGTTTGTTGTGAAGCGCCGCCATTTGCAAGCCTCCGGTTTCCAGCGGAGGTGCCAAGCTGCCAGTGCCTCAGTTTGACGCCGGCTGGCAAAGCTGGCATCAACTCAAAACCTGAACCGGGGAAACCGAGAAATAAAAGTCCCACTTGCAAATGTTGTGCCCGCAGCTCTACACGACGGGCAGCCTAAAAATAAGGGCATCCTGTGAATTTGTGTTTATGCCTACTGAATGGTAGAGCTGTTAGGTTTTTTTGCAGTTTTATCTCTGGGGATTCTGGATCCTGATAACGAGAGTCCCCAATGGCCAGGTGTATTGATTAGATTTCTTTAATTAGAAGAATAAATGTCTTCCTCAACTTTTCATAGGAGGGAACCCCTGTGTAAAGGGCCAGGTTTCTGCAAATCGGTGACAAGATGCCATTGGGAAGCATGGAATGGAATTCTTTATTGTCCAAGTGTGGTTGAACACACAAGGAATTTGCCTTTGGCACAAAATGCTCTCAGTGTACATGAAGAAAAATAAAACACATTCATCAAGAATCATAAGAATCATTTTTTTCCCCAAACGCCATCACTCTGTTGAACAAATAATTCCCTCCGCACTGTCAAACCATTCACTAAGGCTGCATTACTATTCCTATTAGTCTTCTCATCGTTCCTATCACCCGTCTCCTCCCACTTGTGACTGCAGGACTATGACTTTATTGCTTGCATCCTTATGGTTTATATTGATTGTTTCCTGGCTTGTATCCTTATGATTTATATTGATATTGATGGTTTCCTGATTGTTTATTTGTACCCTATGACTATCATTAAGTGTTGTAGCTTATGATTCTTGGCGAATGTATCTAGTCTTTTGAGAGCATCTGCACCTGAGACAAATTCCTTGTGTGTCCAATCCCACTTAGCCAATAAAGAATTCTATTCTATTCTACTCTGTTCTATTAATTTAATTCGTATTCTGTTCTATTCTATTCTATAGTCCTATTCTACATTCTTATTCTTATTCTACTCTATTCTACTCTACTCTACCTATTCCTATTCCACTCTACTTTACTCTACTCTACTCTCCTATTCTATTCTATTCTATTCTTCTCTACTCTGATCTTATTCTATTCTATACTCTCTTATTCTACTCTATTCTCTTATTCTATTCTAGTCTATTCTACTCTGTTCTTTTTTCTATTCTATTCTATTCTCTACTATACTCTTATTCTACTCTATTCTCTTATTCTATTCTATTCTATTCTATTCTATTCTATTCTATTCTACTCTCTTATTCTACTCTACTCTCTTACTCTATTCTAATCTACTCTGTTCTTTTGTTCTATTCTATTCTATACTATACTCTCTTATTCTACTCTACTCTTTTATTCTATTCTACTCTATTCTACTCTACTCTCTTATTCTATTCTATTCTATTCTATTATTCTACTCTACTCTCTTATTCTATTCTATTCTATTCTATTCTACTCTCTTATTCTATTCTATTCTACTCTACTCTCTTCTCTTATTCTATTCTATTCTATTCTACTCTCTTATTCTATTCTATTCTACTCTCTTATTCTATTCTATTCTATTCTACTCTCTTATTCTACTCTACTCTCTTATTCTATTCTATTCTATTCTATTCTATTCTAATCTACTCTGTTCTTTTGTTCTATTCTATTCTATTCTCTACTATACTCTCTTATTCTACTCTACTCTTTTATTCTATTCTATTCTATTCTACTCTACTCTCTTATTCTATTCTATTCTATTCTATTCTACTCTCTTATTCTATTCTATTCTATTCTATTCTATTCTATTCTACTCTCTTATTCTATTCTATTCTATTCTACTCTCTTATTCTATTCTATTCTATTCTACTCTCTTATTCTACTCTACTCTCTTATTCTATTCTATTCTAATCTACTCTGTTCTTTTGTTCTATTCTATTCTATTCTCTACTATACTCTCTTATTCTACTCTACTCTTTTATTCTATTCTATTCTATTCTACTCTACTCTCTTATTCTATTCTATTCTATTCTATTCTACTCTCTTATTCTACTCTATTCTACTCTATTCTATTCTACTCTCTTATTCTATTCTATTCTATTCTACTCTACTCTCTTATTCTATTCTATTCTCCGGGAGATGAAGCGCCGGAGGAGACGCCTAGAGCACTTGTGGAGGTCCGATAGGTCCGAATCGAACCGAGCACTTTTGACAGCATGCACCAAGGAATATGTCAGGGCATTAAGGACAACTAAAAGAACACATATTGCCACCTTGGTTGCGTCCGCCGAGTCCCGCCCAGCCACCCTGTTTAGGATAACCCGCTCCCTCCTAAATAGGAGGGAGGCAGGGGACCCCTTACAGGGTAAGGCTGAGGAGTATGTCCAGTTCTTGGTGGACAAAGTTGCTCGGTTTCGGTCGGACTTGGACTCCACTCCTGCAGATCCAGCCGAGACACAGGGGGATAACTTGGGAGACCATCTCTGGGTTGAGTTTCAGGATGTTGCCTCTGGGGATGTGGACAAGGCTATGCGAGCTGTGAGCGCCTCCACCTGTATACTGGACCCGTGTCCCTCCTGGCTGGTTGCCAACAGCAGTGAGGTGACACGAGGCTGGATCCATGCGGTCGTCACCGCCTCCCTTCGGGAGGGGCACTTCCCCGCCGCACTTAAAGCGGCGGTGGTGAGACCCCTCCTGAAGAAACCATCCTTGGATCCAGCCGTTCTTAATAACTACCGTCCAGTCTCCAACCTTCCCTTCGTTGGGAAGGTTGTTGAGAAGGTGGTGGCCTTCCAGCTTCAGCGTACCTTGGAGGAAGCTAGTTACCTTGACCCCTTCCAGTCCGGCTTCAGGCCCAGTTACAGCACAGAAACCGCTTTGGTCGCATTGACCGATGATCTTTGGAGAGCCAGAGATGGAGGCCATGCGTCCATCCTGGTTCTCCTTGACCTCTCAGCGGCTTTCGATACCATCGACCATGGTATCCTTCTGCGACGACTGCGGGAGGTGGGAGTGGGAGGCACTGTTTTGCAGTGGTTCTCCTCCTACCTCTCGGACAGGTCGCAGTCGGTGTTGGTGGGGGGGCAGAGATCGTCCCCGAGGCCCCTTACTTATGGGGTGCCGCAGGGTTCGGTCTTATCCCCCCTACTATTTAACATATACATGAAACCGCTGGGCGAGATCATTCGGAGGCACGGGATAAAATACCATCAATACGCGGACGACACACAGTTGTATCTGTCCGCCCCGTGCCAACTCAATGAAGCGGTGGACGTGATGAACCGGGGTCTTGAGGCCGTTAAGAACTGGATGAGAGCTAACAAACTGGTACTCAACCCAGACAAGACCGAGTGGCTGTTGTGTTTCCCTCCCAACAATTTGGCCAGCGTTCCATCACTCAGGCTGGGGGGTCAAAATTTACACCCCTCAGATAGGGTCCGCAACTTGGGAGTCCTCCTGGACCCACAGCTGACTTTTGACCATCATTTGTCAGCTGTGACCAGGGGGGCATTTGCCCAGGTTCGCCTGGTACGCCAGTTGCGACCCTACCTGAATCGGGAGGCCCTCACAACAGTCACTCGAGCCCTTGTGATCTCTAGGCTGGAATACTGCAATGTGCTCTACATGGGGCTGCCCTTGAAGAGCATCCGGCGACTTCAGCTAGTCCAGAATGCGGCCGCGCGAGTGATCGTGGGCGCACCACGGTTCGCCCACATAACACCGATCCTCCGTGAGCTGCGCTGGCTACCTGTTGATCTCCGGGTGCGCTTCAAGGTGCTACTTACCATTCATAAAGCCCTCCATGGTAGTGGATCTGACTATTTGAGAGACCGCCTTCTGCCGATTACCTCCCTCCGTCCCATCAGATCGCATAGAGTAGGCCTCCTCCGAATTCCATCCGCCAGTCAGTGCCAACTGGCGACTACGCGGAGGAGAGCCTTCTCGGTTGCAGCTCCGACGCTTTGGAACGATCTCCCCGTGGAGATTCGTACCCTCACCACAGTCCAGACCTTCCGCACAGCCCTTAAGATCTGGCTATCCCGTCAGGCCTGGGGATAAGACCCTAACCTCGCCCCACCCGAATGCTGAATGAATGTTGTGTTTTATTGTTTTATTTTATTATATTTCACATTTTCTTTTTGTGTTTTGTCTTGCACTCCCTTCCTACAAATTGTAAGCCGCCCTGAGTCCCCTCAGGGAAAAGGGCGGCCTATAAATGTCAAATAAATGTAAATGTAAATGTACTCTCTTATTCTATTCTATTCTACTCTCTTATTCTATTCTATTCTATTCTATTCTACTCTCCTATTCTATTCTATTCTACTCTCTTATTTTATTCTATTCTATTCTATTCTATTCTACTCTACTCTCTTATTCTATTCTATTCTATTCTACTCTCTTATTCTACTCTACTCTCTTATTCTATTCTATTCTATTCTATTCTACTCTCTTATTCTACTCTACTCTCTTATTCTATTCTATTCTAATCTACTCTGTTCTTTTGTTCTATTCTATTCTATTCTCTACTATACTCTCTTATTCTACTCTACTCTTCTATTCTATTCTATTCTATTCCATTCTACTCTACTCTCTTATTCTATTTTATTCTATTCTATTCTAATCTACTCTGTTTTTTTTCTATTCTATTCTATTCTCTACTATACTTATTCTACTCTCTTATTCTATTCTATTCTCTACTATACATATTCTATTCTCTTATTCTATTCTATTCTATTCTCTACTATACATAGTCTATTCTCTTATTCTATTCTATTCTAATCTACTCTGTTCTTTTTTTCTATTCTATTCTATTCTCTACTATACTCTTATTCTACTCTCTTATTCTATTCTATTCTATTCTATTCTATTCTATTCTACTCTCTTATTCTACTTACTCTCTTATTCTATTCTACTCTACTCTGTTCTTTTATTTTTCGCTGGTCAAGAACCAGGTTTTGGACCGACATTGTAGCTCCATATGTGCCTTCAGGGGCAACCTATTTAAAAAAAACCTCTGTCTTTTGTAAAAAGAATCGTGGAGGCAACCTTGTTTTGTGTAAACTGGCTTTCTGTTTGTTTGTGCAACCTGTCGCAATTGGCGACCAAGATCTGAACAAAAAAACCCTTCAAAGATTTCCTACAGTCTGTCTTAACAGGGGAAAAGCCTCATCCGGCAGGGTAATTCGCTGCTCTCTGGGAAAGCCGTTAACGATTTAATTAAAATGGTTTTTCCAACACAGCTTGCTTGGCAGTTTCTGTATATGCTGCTGTGGTTTGCTGGCTGAACGGCCCTTTTTCTCACACTCTCACACCAAATACACGCACAACCCACACAAACACTTGTGGCACAAGGAAAGGCCGCCTTCCGGTGTCTTCCGTATCATCAACACTTCACCAGAGAATGTCAGTTGTGAGTCTCCCACAAGGAGATTTCTCTTTAATTCCAGCCAGACAAGTCTCCGGATTTTGATCATGTGACCAGGGATGCTGCAATGGTCCTTAAGTGTGAAAACCGGCCGTAAGTCACTTTTCAGTGCTGGAACCCTGGAACCGTCACTAAACGGGTGGTTGTAAGTTAAGAACTTCCTGTCTCTGGACGTGTGACGCAGCTGAGCAGTCTTTCCAGGGATGGAGGAAGTGAGACGGAGGCGGGCGAAGGGTTACCCGATGGGCAAAATTATAAAGATAGCAATATTGCTGCGCCGAGGTGGCGCAGTGGTTAGGGTACAGTACTGCAGGCCACTTCAGCTGACTGTTATCTGCAGTTCAGCGGTTCTAATCTCACCGGCTCAAGGTTGACTCAGCCTTCCATCCTTCTGAGGTGGGGAAAATGAGGACCCGGATTGTTGGGGGTGATAGGCTGACTCTGTAAACCGCTTAGAGAGGGCTGAAAGCCCTATGAAGCGGTATATAAGTCTAACTGCTATTGCTAAAATTATAAAGATGCCAAACTGGTTCCCATTTTTTCTTTCGGGCAAAACATATTTTTCTTTCTTTCGGGCTTTATTTCAAACTAGTTGAACATCAGTTATACACTAAAAGTGGCCCCCGACAAATAAGGCATCCGATGTCCAACGATAAAAAAATAAAAATAAACAAAAGTCCATTTTAAGACTGCGAATGGACAACTTTGGGAAGGTTTACTCCAGTGGTGGGTTTCAAATTTTTTTTGAACCTACTCTGTGGGTGTGGCCTCCTTTGTGGGAGTGGCTTGCCGGCCATGTGACCTGGTGGGAGTGGCTTACCGGCCATGTGTTTTCTTTCTTTCTTTCTTTCTTTCTTTCTTTCTCTCTCTCTCTCTCTCTCTCTCTCTCTCTCTCTCTCTCTCTCTCTCCTTCCTTTTGTTTCTCTGTCCCTTTTTCCTTTTTTTCTTTCATCTCTCTCTCACTTTTTCTTTCTTTTTTCTTTTTTTCTTTCTTCCTTTCTTCCTTTTTTTCTCTTTCTCTCTCTGTGTGAGTCTGTCTGTGTGTGCGTCAGTGGTGGGTTTCAAAAAAATTTGGAACCTCTTCTGTAGGTGTGGCCTGCTTTCTGGTGGAACCTCTTCTAACCGGTTTGGTAGATTTGATGAACCGGTTCTACCGAACTGGTGCGAACTGGTAGGAACCCACCTCTGGTTTACTCCTTGTGATCTTCTGTCTTTTAGAATCCTCCTACGAGCCAACATTAAATCAGATTTGACATTCCCTGTTTTATCTCTATTTATCTCCAAATAAGGCAGACACTGACTCCAGTGGATAATCAGTGCTGCAGAAAAAACCATGGCTACCAACCTGCCTTCCGTTGAGGACCTCTACACTGTATGAGTCAAAAAGAGGGCCGTGAAAATATCTACAGACCCCTCGCATCCTGGACCTTAATTGTTCCAACTCCTACCCTCAAAACGACGCTAAAGGGCACTGCACACCAGGACAACTAGACCCAAGGACGGTTTTTCCCCGAACGCCATCACTCTGCTAAACTACTAATTCCCATAACATTGTCGAATTATTTACTAAGGCTGTATTACTATTAATCTTCTCATCCTTCCTAGGAACCTATCTCTTCCCACTTATGGCTATAACCATGTTAGAATAGAATAACAGAGTGGGAAGGGACCTTGGAGGTCTTCTAGTCCAACCCCCTGCTCAGGCAGGAAACCCTATACCGTTTCAGACAAATGGCTATCCAACATCTTCTTAAAGACTTCCAGTGTTGGAGCATTCGCAACTTCTGGAGGCAACTTCTGTTCCACTGGTTAATTGGTCTCACTGTCAGGAAATTCCTCCTCGGTTCTAAGTTGCTTCTCTCCTTGATTAGTTTCCACCCGTTGCTTCTTGTCCTGCCCTCAGGTGCCTTGGAGAATAGCTTGGCTCCCTCTTCTTTGGGGCAACCCCTGAGATATTGGAAGACTGTTATCATGTCTCCCCTAGTCCTTCTTTTCATTAAACCAGACATCCCCAGTTCCTGCAATTGTTGCTTGTATCTTTACAATTTATATTGTTTTATTTATTGTATGGTTGTATGATTCTTGTTTATTTTAATCACGTGTATTGTGTTTTATGTTCCCTTTTTTCCCCCTTTGAGTTGTTCACCGCCCTGAGTCCCTCCCGGAGAAGGGCAGCATACAAATAAACTAAATCTTAATCTTAATTTGTTCCCTAGTACAATTTGATTGCTTATTAGTAACCTATGACTATCACTGTTGTATCTTAGAATAGAATAGAATATATAACAGAAGAGAATAGAATTCAGAATTCAGAAGTAGAATAGAATGCAGAATAGAATGTAGAATTTAAAATAGAAGTAAGAGTAGAAGAGAACAGAATTGAGAACAGAACAGAACAGAATAGAATGGAATAGCAGAGTTGGAAGGGACCTTGGAGGTCTTCTAGTCCAACCCCCTGCTTAGGCGGGAAACCCTACACCACTTGAGACAAGTGATTGTCCAATCTCTTCTTAAAAACCTCCAGTGTTGGAGCATTCACAACTTCTAGGGGCAAGTTGTTCCCTAGATTAATTATTCTTCCTGCCAGGAAATTTCTCCTTAGTTGCTTCTCTCCTTGATTAGTTTCTACCCATTGGATCAACGCTGACAAACATTCATTAAACCTAGATCCTATCCTGGAAACAAACCAAATCAAAGGTGCCATCCATGTCCTGGTTGCCCCAAAGAAGGGAACTGGACTTTCTTGTTTTTCTTTGAAGACGTTTCTCTTCTCATCCCAGAAGCTTCTTCAGCTTTGACTGGATGGTGAGGAATGGAAGGATTGATTCTCCTTGCAGACAGCTGGTCATTTGCATCCTTGTAGAGGGTCCTTGAGGCCACTTGGAGGTTTTATCTGTGTCCTCAGGGTCTCCTGAGTGGTGCAAATGGTTCCTGTAGTCTGCAATTTTTCCCTTTGGAAATCCATTCCTGCTCCCACCCCATTCCAAGGGTCTTCACCCCAAATTGCTAAAAGTCTGTAGAGATTCTCCATCATCCAAATCATGGTTGTCCCAAAGGGGCTTTTTCAGGAGGACTGAAAACTGGACTTTCGTGTTTTTTCTTTTGAAGCTGTTTCACTCCACCTCTACAAAGCTTCTTCAGCTCCGACTGCATAAATCCTTCCCTTCCCCATGCCATCCACTCAGAACTGAAGAAGCTTCCAGGATGAGAAGCGAAACGTCTTCCAAAGAAAAAATACCAGAATGTCCAGTCCGCCACTTGGGGGGAAAAAAAGTACCTTTGATTCACTTCACCAACGTTTCCCTGAGAAATTTGGAGCTAAATTTTTTTGGGTGGGTTAGTGCAGTGTTTCTCAACCTTGGCAACTTGAAGATGTCCAGACTTCAACTCCCAGAATCCCCCAGCCAGCATTCGCTGGCTGGGGAATTCTGGGAGTTGAAGTCCGGACATCTTCAAGTTGCCAAGGTTGAGAAACACTGTCCTAGACACTGAATTGTTCATACGTGAATGCTGGCTGGGGAATTCTGGGAGTTGAAGTCCGGACATCTTCAAGTTGCCAAGGTTGAGAAACACTGCCCTAGACACTGAATTGTTCATACGTGAATGCTGGCTGGGGAATTCTGGGAGTTGAAGTCCGGACATCTTCAAGTTGCCAAGGTTGAGAAACACTGTCCTAGACACTGAATTGTTCATACGTGAATGCTGGCTGGGGAATTCTGGGAGTTGAAGTCCGGACATCTTCAAGTTGCCAAGGTTGAGAAACACTGGGTTAGTGGAGGTTGCAGACGCAGTGAACGAAAGCAAGGTGAGTACGGCGCCCGGGGGGGGGGGGGGAACATCTCAAGCCCCCCTCCCTCCCAATGTGGCCTTCTGCCTCCTGTTCTAAAAATGGCCCTCGGATGCTGATGGGGAAGAGAAGATTTTGCATATTTTACAGCTCAGCACAACATTTGGCACCAGCAAATAATTTGGCAGCCCTCCCGCTTTAACTTTAGATGTGCAGGGAGGCGGCGAAGGGGAAGGGGAGGGTTGGGTGGTTGAGCGAATCTTCTCCCCCCGGAATAAAGATGTCGAGGTGGCTTATTTATACCTGGGGCTGACAGCCAAAACACCTTCCTTGCTGCCTGTTTTTGACTCTGCCCTTCCTGTGCCAAAAATATATACCAGCCGGGATAAATCCACCCTGTATTATTAATATACACCCTGAGATTCATAACTGTAGGGATTCAAATCAATCCGGAATCTCCTCTTCTCCCAAAATTCTGAGGATGACAATGTTATCCATTCAGTTATCCCCAGATTCTTGGTTGTTAGTTGCAAAGTCGTGTCCAACCCATCGCGGACCAGGTTCTTCCAGGCCTTCCTGTCCTCTGCCATCCTCTGGAGTCCATTGAAGCTCATGCCAACTGCTTCGGGGACTCCATCCAGCCACCTCCTTCTCTGCCGTCCCCTTCTTCTTCTTTTGCCCTCCATCGTTCCCAGCATGAGACTCTTCTCCAGGGAGTCCTTCCTTCTCATTAGGTGGCCAAAGTATTTGGGATAGATAGATAGATAGATAGATAGATAGATAGATAGATAGATAGATAGATAGATAGATAGATGTTGTGAGTTGCAAAGTCATGTCCAATCCATCGTGACCCCATGGACAACATTCCTCCAGGCCTTCCTGTCCTCTACCATCCTCTGACGTCCATTCAAGCTCATGCCGACTGCTTCAGTGACTCCATCCAGCCACCTCCTTCTCTGTCGCCCCCTTCTTCTTCTTCTGCCCTCCGTCGTTCCCAGCATGAGGCTCTTCTCCAGGGAGTCCTTCTTCCTTCTCATCAGGTGGCCAAAGTCTTTGAGTTCCCCCTTCAGGATCTTCGAAAGAGCAGTCAGGGTTGATCTCCTCTAGGACTGACTGGTTGCATAGCCTTGCAGTCCAAGGGACTCAATGCAGGAGTCTTCTCCAGCACCAGAGTTCAAAGGCCTCCATTCTTTGGTGCTCAGCCTTCCTTATGGTCCAACCTTCACAGCCATCCATTGCAACTGGGAAAACCACAACCTTAACTAGACGCCCTTGTGTTGGCAGGGTGATGTCTCTGCTTTTTAGTCTGCTGTCTAGATTTCCCATCACTTTCCTCCCCAGGAGCAAGTGTCTTTTGATTTCTTGGCTGCCGTCCCCATCTGCGGTGATCTTGGAGACCCAGGAAAATCAAATCGGTCACTACCTGCATTTCTTCCCCATCTATTTGCCCGGAATTGAGAGGGCCAGATGCCATGTTCTTACTTTTCTTAACGTTTGAGTTTCAAGCCAACTTTCGCCCTCTCCTCCTTCACCTACATCTTTAGTTCCTCTTCACTTTCGGCCATCAGAAATTCTAGCAATTGCTAAAAAAATGTTTTGATGTGCCTTTAGGGCAGGGTTTTTCAGAAGAACACAATGATAGAGTTGGAAGGGACCTTGGAGGTCTTCTAGTCCAACCCCCTGCTCAAGCAGGAGACCCTATCATCTCAGGCAAATGGCTGTCCAGTCTCTTCTTGAAAACCTCCAGGGATGGAGCACCTACAACTTCTGGAGGCAAGCCCTTCCACCGATTACAGAAAGTTCTCGACTTATGACCACAGTGTAGCCCCAAAATTATTGTTGGTGAGCGAGACTATGGTCCAGTGAGTTTTGTGGCCACATTGTTTTAAGAGAATCACGGGAGTCGTTAAGTAAATAAGGCCGTTGTTAAGTGAATCAGGCTTCCCCGGTTGCTGCAATCGTCATAAATACGAGTCGGTTGCCCAGCGTCTGAATTTTGATCACGTGACCACGGGGAAGCCTGCAACGGTCGTATGTGCGAAACACGGCATTGGCTTTGTTGTAATCTCCCTTCTCAGGTCTCTGGAGCTCCAGCGGGATCTGTGAGCCGTTCCTAATTTAAGAAGCCACTTATCTGGAAAGGGACGAGGGTCTCCTGCTTGAGCTGGGGGTTGGAGTAGAAGACCTCTAGTTTGTAAGTTTGTTAAGTTTAATTTTATTTATAGGCGGCCCAATCCCGAAGGACTCCGGGCGGCTTACAGAAGGGGAAAGGCAGAAAATAAAATAAAATAAAAATAAAATAAGGCAAGTTAAATCGACACAGATATGGAGCCGAGGTGGCGCAGTGGTTAGGGTGCAGTACTGCAGGCCACTTCAGCTGACTGTTATCTGCAGTTCAGCAGTTCTAATCTCACTGGCTCAGGGTTGACTCAGCCTTCCATCCTTCCGAGGTGGGTGAAATGAGGACCCAGACTGTGGGGGCGATATGCTGACTCTGTAAACCGCTTAGAGAGGGCTGAAAGCGGTATATAAGTCTAATTAATAAATAAAATAAATAAATAGATACATTCGCAAGGTCCCTTCCAACTCAGTTACTCTGAACGACGCCTCCAGAAGTTGTGGCCGCTGCAAACATTGGAGGTTTTTAAGAAGAGAATGGATAGCTACTGGTTGTGGGCCGAAAGCATGGGTGTAATATAAAGTGTGCGCGACCCCACCCCGTGCACCCTGTCCCCCACGCCCACACGACCCCCCGCACATGTGTGCGCCCCCCTGCTCTCCCTTCCTGCGCATACGCCCCCTCCTCGCTCATTTTTGGCTTCCAGGTTGGCGCTGAATGCTTTCCAGGCACAAAATGTGTGCAGGGAGGCCTCATGTGCCCCCCCGCCCCAATGCTCCATTTTAGGCCTGCACCAACCTGGAAGCAAAAATGTGGCGCGGGCCCCAAAATTCAATGCGAGGGCCCCCTGCGCATGCATCCTGGCCTTCCATGCATGTGTGAAGGCTGAAAGCCCTATGAAGCGGTATATAAGTCTAACTGCTATTGCTATATAGGGATTCATAAGAAGTTTCTTTCACAGCCTTAATAAAAGCTATAAATTAATTATATAATTATAAATATTGTAAGATTATTTTTAAAGAGAGAGAGAGAGAGAGAGACTGACTGACTGACTGACTGACTGACTGACTGACTGACTTCCGAGGTGGTGCAGTGGTTAAAGTGCAGCACTGCAGGCCACTTCAGCTGACTGCTATCTGCAGTTCGGCGGTTCAAATCTCACCGGCTCAAGGTTGACTCAGCCTTCCATCCTTCCGAGGTGGGTAAAATGAGGACCCGGATTGTTGTTGGGGTCAATATGCTGACTCTGTAAACCGCTTAGAGAGGGCTGAAAGCCCTATGAAGCGGTATATAAGTCTAACTGCTATTGCTATTGCTATCACGGTTATAGGTTTAGGTTTATTAGATTTATATGCCGCCCTTCTCCCAAGGACTCACAGGGTCTCCTACTATAGGGTCTCCTGCTTGAGCATGGGGCTGGACTAGAAGACCTCCGAGGTCCCTTCCAGCTCTATTCCGGTTGATAGATTCAATCCTGCAGCCCCCATCCCGCTCATTCTTGAACAAGCTGCAGGACCTGAAGAATTGCTATCTGCCTTGGCAACGCGAGACGCGATTGTCCTTTCAAGACGTCCCTTTTCTACCCCCCTCCCCCCCAAAAAAAACCTGGGGGAGGCACTTGGCATCTGGGATTGAAGTGGTGCGAAGGAGATAATAGTACATTTCGACAATACGCACCAGCTGAGCTCATTTCGTGGGGGCGTCAAGGTGTTTGCACTTCATTGTTCACCGACCAGGGGGCATTTGCCCAGGTTCGCCTGGTACGCCAGTTGCGACCCTACCTGAACCGGGAGGCTCTCACAACAGTCACTCGGGCCCTTGTGACCTCTAGGCTGGAATACTGCAATGTGCTCTACATGGGGCTGCCCTTGAAGAGCATCCGGCGACTTCAGCTGGTCCAGAATGCAGCTGCGCGAGCGATCGTGGGTGCACCTCGCTTCACCCACGTAACACCTATCCTCCGCGAGCTGCGCTGGCTGCCTGTTGATCTCCGGGTGCGCTTCAGGGTGCTAGTTGTCACCTACAAAGCCCTTCATGGTATTGGACCTGGGTACTTGAGAGACCGCCTGCTGCCAATTACCTCCACTAGACCGATCAGATCCCACAGACTAGGCCTCCTCCGAATTCCATCAGCCGGCCAATGTCGGCTGGCAACTACCCGGAGGAGAGCCTTCTCGGTGGCTGCTCCGACCCTCTGGAACGAACTCCCCGTGGAGGTTCGTACCCTCACCACCCTCCAGGCCTTCCGCGTAGCCCTTAAAACCTGGCTCTCCCGACAGGCCTGGGGCTAAAGACTTCAACCCCACCCGAATAGTATGACTGTTGTGCTTTTTAACGATGTATTGTCTTTATGTGTATAACTTGTTTTGTACTTCCCTCCCCCTGAATTGTGAGCCGCCCTGAATCCCCTCAGGGAAAAGGGCGGCATACAAATAAAGCTAAAATCAAATCAAATCAAAAAATCAAAACATAATGACAAATGGTTGCAGGAACTGGGCCTGGCTAGTCTAGGGAGGAGAAGGACCAGGGGAGACAGGATAGCAGCCTTCCAATATTTGAGGGGCTGCCACAGAGAGGAGGGGGATCAAGCTATTTTCCAAAGCCCCCGAAGGCCAGACAAGGAATAACGGATGGAAACAGATCCAGGAGAGATTCAATCTGGAAATAAGGAGGAATTTCCTGACAGCGAGAACAATCAACCCAGGGAACAGAAGTCGCCTTCGGAAGTTGTGGGAGCTTCATCCCTGGAGGCTTTCAAGAAGAGACTGGACTGCCCTCTGTCAGAAATGATGTAGGATCTCCTGCTTGGGCAGGGGGTTGGACTAGATGACCTACAAGGTCCTTTCCAACTCTTGTTAATCTGTAATATGAAGAACGGTTGTAGGAACTGGGCCTGGCTAGTCTAGAGAAGAGAAGGACCAGGGGAGACAGGATAGCAACCTTCCAATATTTGAGGGGCTGCCACAGAGAGGAGGGGGTTTGTCACAAATGGTGTAGGGTCTCCTCTTTGGACGGGGGCTGGACTAGATGACCTACAAGGTCCCTTCTAACTCTGTCAATCTGAATAAAGAAACTGAGGGAAAAGTGCAGAGAAGAGCAACCAGGATGATGAGGGGACTGGAGGCTAAAACCTACGATGGACGGTTGCAGGAACTGGGCATGGCTAGTCTAGGGAAGAGAAGGACCAAGGGAGACAGGATAGCAGCCTTCCAATATTTGAGGGGCTGCCCCAAAGAAGAGGGGGTCAAATTATTTTCCAAAGCACCAGACGGAAAGACGAGAAACAATGGATGGAAATTAATCAAGGAGAGATTCAACCTGAAAATAAGGAGGAACTTTCTGACAGTGAGAAACAATCAACCAGTGGAACAGAAGTTCCCTTTGGAAGTTGTGGGAGCTTCATCCCTGGAGGCTTTCAAGAAGAGGCTGGACTGCTATCTGTCAGAAATGGTGTAGGGTGTCTCCTGCTTGGGCGGAGGGCTGGACTAGATGACCTATAAGGTCCCTTCCAACTCTGTTAATCTGCTCAATTTTTATTTTTATTTTTTTGCTTTTCTGCCAGATGCTTTCCAATCAGTCGAGCTTTTTACTCTACTGGGCCAGCATAATTAAACCATTCATGTCTTCCAGTTCAGAGACATAGCCAATGATCCCTCAGAGAAGACCTTCTGTATTTCTGAATTAGTTCTCTCTCTCTCTCTCATTGAACAGGCCTCCTCGGATTACTTAACGCATGTGAAGACAGAGGCGACTGTCTCCCATTGGATGAATAGGCGCATTTTAAACAGAATAGAAGAGGGGGCAGGAAACGTAGAGGTCTTCTAGTCCAACCCCCTGCTCAGGCAGGAAACCCTATCGTGGCACGACAAAACCGCGGTCCACTAAAGCGCGCCCGATTAAAGCGCGTACCTGACGTCATCAGCAGCGCGACAAATACGACCGCGGAGAAAAAAGGGCGCTTTAAAAAGCGCTTTTAAAGCAAGCCGATTCACGTAAAGGTAAGGGTTAGGTTTAGGGTTAGGTTAAGGGTTAGGGTTAGGTTTAGGGTTAGGGTTAGCGTTAGGTTAAGGGTTAGCGTTAGGTTTAGCGTTAGGTTAAAGGTTAGGTTTAGGGTTAGGTTAAGGGTTAGGTTTAGGGTTAGGGTTAGCGTTAGGTTAAGGGTTAGCGTTAGGTTTAGCGTTAGGTTAAAGGTTAGGTTTAGGGTTAGGTTAAGGGTTAGGGTTAGGTTTAGGGTTAGGGTTAGCGTTAGGTTAAGGGTTAGCGTTAGGTTTAGCGTTAGGTTAAAGGTTAGGTTTAGGGTTAGGTTAAGGGTTAGGGTTAGGTTAAGGGTTAGGGTTAGGGTTAGCGTTAGGTTAAGGGTTAGCGTTAGGTTTAGCATTAGGTTAAAGGTTAGGTTTAGGGTTAGGTTAAGGGTTAGGGTTAGGTTAAGGGTTAGCGTTAGGGTTAGCGTTAGGTTAAGGGTTAGCGTTAGGTTTAGCGTTAGGTTAAAGGTTAGGTTTAGGGTTAGGTTTAGGGTTAGGGTTAGGTTAAGGGTTAGGGTTAGGTTAAGGGTTAGGGTTAGGGTTAGCGTTAGGTTAAGGGTTAGCGTTAGGTTTAGCGTTAGGTTAAAGGTTAGGTTTAGGGTTAGGTTAAGGGTTAGGGTTAGGTTAAGGGTTAGGGTTAGGTTAAGGGTTAGGGTTAGCGTTAGGTTTAGCGTTAGGTTTAGCGTTAGGTTAAAGGTTAGGTTTAGGGTTAGGGTTAGGTTAAGGGTTAGGGTTAGGTTAAGGGTTAGGGTTAGGTTAAGGGTTAGGGTTAGGGTTAGCGTTAGGTTAAGGGTTAGCGTTAGGTTTAGCGTTAGGTTAAAGGTTAGGTTTAGGGTTAGGTTTAGGGTTAGGGTTAGGTTAAGGGTTAGGGTTAGGTTAAGGGTTAGGGTTAGGTTAAGGGTTAGGGTTAGGGTTAGCGTTAGGTTAAGGGTTAGCGTTAGGTTTAGCGTTAGGTTAAAGGTTAGGTTTAGGGTTAGGTTAAGGGTTAGGGTTAGGTTAAGGGTTAGGGTTAGGTTAAGGGTTAGCGTTAGCGTTAGCGTTAGGTTTAGCGTTAGGTTTAGCGTTAGGTTAAAGGTTAGGTTTAGGGTTAGGTTAAGGGTTAGGGTTAGGTTAAGGGTTAGGGTTAGGTTAAGGGTTAGGGTTAGGGTTAGCGTTAGGTTTAGCGTTAGGTTAAAGGTTAGGTTTAGGGTTAGGTTTAGGGTTAGGGTTAGGTTAAGGGTTAGGATTAGGGTTAGGGTTAGGTTAAGGGTTAGCGTTAGGTTTAGCGTTAGGTTAAGGGTTAGGTTTAGGTTTAGGGTTAGGTTTAGGTTAAGGGTTAGGGTTAGGGTTAGGTTAAGGGTTAGGGTTAGGGTTAGGGTTAGGTTAAGGGTTAGCGTTAGGTTTAGCCTTAGGTTAAGGGTTAGGTTTAGGGTTAGGTTTAGGGTTAGGTTTAGGGTTAAGTTTAGGGTTAGGTTTAGGGTTAGGTTTCGGGGGGTTAGGTTTAAGTTTACGCGTTAATTTTAGCTTTACAGCTCACAGCGTGCTGTTTTCGTCGCGCTGTGATGACGTCAGGTACGCGGTTTCGTCGAGCGCGCTTTAGTCGACCGCGGTTTTGCGGTGGAACCAACCCTATGCCGATGGATTTTTTTAAAAATTATTTATTACATTTATCTGCTGCCTATCTCATAGAATAATATAAATATCGGGCTGAAAGGAACTTGGAGGTCTTCTAACCCCCTGCTCAGGCAGGAAACCCTACACCACTTCAGACAAAGGGTTATCCAATCTCTTCTTGAAAACCTCCAGTGTTGGAGCATTCACAACCTCTGGTGGCAAGCAGTTCCACTGGCTAATTGTCCTCACCGTCAGGAACTTTCTCCTCAGTTCTGAGTTGCTTCTCTCCTTGATTAGCTTCCATCTGTTGCTTCTTCTTCTGCCCTCGGGTGCTTTGGAGAATAGGTTAGAATATAGAATAGAATGGCAGAGTTGGAAGGGACCTTAGAGGTCTTCTAGTCCACCCCCCCCTGCTCAGGCAGGAGACCCTACCCCTAACGTCTGAAGGCAAGCTGTCCCACTGGTCATAAGTCCCTTTTCCCCCCCAGTATCGGTGTAACTTTGAGTGGTCATTAAATGTACTGTCGGAAGTCGAGAACCACCTGTAAATAGCCGAAAGGATTACCTTTAGATCACAGGAGCAGATAGCAGCTCACTTCCCTGGTGCATCTTCAAAAGTCAAATTGGTTGGGGTTTGGATGGGGTACCACCAGGAGATCACAAAGTTGGGGAAACTATCCGGAAGCTGATCAGGGCAAATTTTTTGGCCATGAAAACGATGCACAGATGCATCTCCTTTAACTTTGAAACACAATTTAACTGCAGCAATTCCTGACCCTATAAGTTGTCCTCAACCATTGCTAAGCAGGAGAGTTGTTAAGTGAGGTTTGCCCTGTGTTATGACCATTTTGTTTGCTACCGTTGTTAAATGAATCGCCAGTTTCTTTTCAATATATTTTTTTATTATTTTTACATTTAAAACAATGCAGAACCGCGAAGTCGGAGTGACTATACATTCACATTATATACAGCTAGTCACAACCATTAACAATTAGCCTACTTAATACATTATCTATCCGGTTCCACCACAAAACCGCGGAGGACAAAATCGCGCTCGACGAAAGCGCGCATTTGACGTCATCACAGCGCGACGAAAACATCGCGCTGTGATCGAAAAATGTAAAAATAAAGCGAAAACCTTACCCTAACCCCCCCAAACCTAACCCTAAACCTAACCCTAAACCTAACCCTTAACCTAACCCTAAATCTAACCCTAAACCTAACCCTTAACCTAACGCTAAACGTAACCCTAACGCTCTAAACCTAACCCTAACCCTTAACCTAACCCTAACCCTAAACCTAACCCTTACCTTTATGTGAATCGGCTTGCTTTAATTTTAATTTTATTTCAATTTTTAATTTTTTTTGTCGCGCTGTGATGACGTCAAATGCGCGCTTTCGTCGAGCGCGATTTTGTCCTCCGCGGTTTTGACGGGTCACGTATCTATCCTTCTGTCCAATCACAGTATATACAATTTGTTCCAGTCTTGTCACCTTGTCTTATACCAGTCATAAAATCTGTTCCAGACTTCAAAATATTCTGATTCCCCTTTATTTTTAAGTTCAAGAGTGAGCCTATCTGCTTCCGCACAGGCCAACACTTTCCTGATTATATCTCACTCTGATGGTGTATTTTCTTTATTTCCAATATTGTGCATAAGTTATGCGCGCCGCAGTTAGTACATGAATAATTAAATAAAGTGTATCTTTCTTAAACCACTCCGGTATTATACCTAGGAGAAAAATTTCCGGTTTAAACAAGATTTGGTCTCCCACCATTTGTTCTAACCATGATTGAATCATTTTCCAATAATTTTTGGCCTCATTGCACGTCCGCCACATATGATAAAAAGTGCCTGGTGTTTTTTTTACACTTCCAAGAATTTGGGGCCAGATTTTTAAACATTTTGGAGAGCCGTGCTGGGGGGGAGATGCCATCTGTAGACCATCTTATAAAGGTTTTCTTTATACGCCGTAGCCATGGTTACTTTCTGATTAAGTATCCAAAGTTTTTTCCCACTTAGCCAATTCCACATTGTAACCGAAAATTTTCGCCCAAGGGACCATAGTTTCTTTGACATGTTCCTCCTCTAGCTTGTATTCCAACAAAAATCGCCACGGTTGTTAAGTGAGTCATGAGGCCATTAAGCAAACCAGCCTCCACCCATGGACTTTGCTTGTCGGAAGGCCAGCTGGGGAGGTTGCAAAAGGGATCCCCGGGACTCTGCGACCGTCATAAGTCCATGACAGTGGCCAGTGTTGGTCATGTGACCCCGGGAATGCTGCGACAGCCATAAGTGTGAAAACTCTTCTTCAGTGATTTTTTGCAGTTCTGCTGTAACTTCGGTCCCTAAAGAAACGTTTGTTAAGTCAAACATCACCTCGTCCCAAGTTGTTTTTTTCCCCAAGCGTGGACGTGACTTCCTTGTTTTTTCTTTTGAAGACGTTTCTCTTCTCACCCCAGAAGCTTCTTCAGCTCCAACTGGATGGTGAGGAAGGGAAGGATTGATACTCCTTGTAGGTAGCTGGTTATTTGCATCCTTTGAGAGGGTCCTTGAGGCCACTTGGAGGTTTTATCTGTGTCCTCAGAGTCCCCGGAGTGGTGCAAATGGTTCCTGTAGCCTGCAATTTTTCCCTCTGGAAATCCATTCCTGCTCCCACCCCATTCCAAGGGTCTTCACCCCAAATTGTGTAGCTAAAAGTCTGTAGAGATTCTCTGTCATCCAGGTCCTGGTTGTCCCAAAGGGGCTTTTTCAGGAAGCAACTGGACTTTCTGTTTATTTTTTTCTTTTGAAGATGTTTTGCTTCTTATCCGAGAAGCTTCTTCAGCTCTGACTGGATGGTGGGGAATGGAAGGATTGATTCTCCTTGCAGACAGCTGGTCGTTTGCATCCTTTGAGAGGGTCCTTGAGGCCACTTGGAGGCTTATCTGTGTCCTCAGAATCACCTGAGTGGTGCAAATGGTTTTTGAGTCTGCAACTTTTCCCTCTGGAAATCCATCCCTACTCCCACCCCATTCCAAGGGTCTTCACCCCAAATTGTGTAGCTAAAAGTCCGTAGAGATTCTCCATCCTCCAGATCATGGTTGTCCCAAAGGTGCTTTTTCAGGAGGCAACTGGACTTTCTAGTTTTTCTTTGAAAACGTTTCTCTTCTCATCCAAGAAGCTTCTTCAGCTCCGACTGGATGGTGAGGAAGGGAAGGATTTATTCTCCTTGCAGACAGCTGGTTATTTGCATCCTTTGAGAGGGTCGTTGAGGCCACTTGGAGTCTACCTGTACCCTCAGGGTCATCTGAATACACAGTAATGGTTCCTGTAGCCTGCAAGTTTCCCTCTGGAAATCCATTCCTGCTCCCACCCCATTCCAAGGGTCTTCACCCCAAATTGTGTAGCTAAAAGTCTGTATAAATTGCAGACTACAGGAAAATTGCAGACTACAGGAACCATTTGCACCACTCGGGACTCTTGAGGACACAGACAAACCTCCAAGTGGCCTCAAGGACCCTCTTAAAAGGATGCAAATGACCAGCTGTCTGCAAGGAGAATCAACCCTTCCCTTCCCCACCATCCAAGTCAGAGCTGAAGAAGCTTCTCGGATAAGAAGCGAAACATCTTCAAAAGAAAAAAATAAACAGAAAGTCCAGTTGCTTCCTGAAAAAGCAGCTTTGGGACAACCCTGACCTGGAGGACAGAGAATCTCTGCAGACTTTTTAGCTATGCAATTTGGGGTGAAGACCCTTGGAATGGGGTGGGAGAAGGAATGGATTTTCAGAGGGGGAAAAATTGCAGACTACAGGAACCATTTGCACCACTTGGGTGACTCTGAGGACACAGATAAAACCTCCCAATGGCCTCAAGGACCCTCTAAAACAGTGTTTCTCAACCTTGGCAACTTGAAGATGTCCGGACTTCAACTCCCAGAATTCCCCAGCCAGCGAATGCTGGGAGTTGAAGTCCGGACATCTTCAAGTTGCCAAGGTTGAGAAACACTGCTCTATAAGGATGAAAACGATCAGCTGTCTGCAAGGGGCATCAATCCTTCCCTTCCCCACCATCCAAGTCAGAGCTGAAGAAGCTTCTCGGATGCGTAGCGAGACATCTTCGAAAGAAAGAAAAAATAAGAGAGAGTCCAGTTGCCTCCTGAAAAAAAAAGACACCTTTGGCACAACCCTGTCCTGGAGGACGGAGAATCTCTCCAGAACTCAACGACTCCCTTATGTGGTGCTGGAGGTTGTGATTTTTCCCCCTTCTCTTTCTGCTTTTCTGCCCCCCCAGAAATGAATTTAGACCGTGGACGGACATCCGGCCGGTGAGAGCTATCAGAGCCAAGTCCCAATACGAACCTCCGGATGAGAAAATAAGTCACCAGACAAGCTACAGTTGCCAGTTCACAGCTGAAGGGGCGAAGCCCGGCGTATCCTTCGGCATGGAACGCCGAAGGATACGCACCCTCTATAAAGAGCCACAGAAAGAATCTCCAAAGGTAAGGAGGGGGATGGGGGTGAGGGGGGGGCACGGGGACCATCATCGGCACTCAACCATCCGCAGGAGACCTATTCTGACCCCCTCCTCCATCCAGTAAACGAAAGCCGAAACAAGCTTAATTAGAATGTCCTTTAATACCAAGATCAGACTCTCAGTGGCTGAAAGCCAAGGAAACAAACAGATAAGGACCTTGGCAGCAAGTCCGACAAACCTTGGCAGCAATTCAGACAAACCTTGGCAGCAATGCAGCCTTCCAAGTTAGTTGCATTCTCTTTAGTCAATGCGTTGACTTCTGCAAGAGGGGCGTGTTACAAGCAGTCTTTTTTATAGTCTGGAGAGGAGCCTAACGACCACCAGCTGAGCACAATTGCCTCCTGTAATTGTGTAATTGTTCTTGACGCCTAGTAGCTCTTCGATGGCGTGCATCCAGGAACAACTCACTGCTGGTTTCTGGATCACTCTCCCTTGTCTCTTCCCCGCTGGTCCAAGGCTCAGGCGCCACCTGGTGGCCAACCAGTCTCTCTGTGCCCTGCTTGGAGTCGGAACCCTGTCCAGGGTCCTCCACATCCTCCAGGGCCGACTCAGAGGGCCCCTCGCTGTCGGAGTCTGGTGGCAGCTCCAACGGCTCCTGCTGGGCCACAACAAGACCATAGCTTGCTTTCAGAGCCATGTGCCGGGGCTGCTCCTTTGGGGATGTGGCATCACAGCACGCATCCCGAAGAAGCAAAGCAAGCATTGTGCCACCATGAAGTGGGGGTTGTTTTCTCTCCCCTCCCGTCTGCCCCCCCCCCCCGGCCCGCAGAGGAGAATTACAATGCTGATCCAGCCAGTGGTGAAATTCAATTTTTTTTTACTACCAGTTCTATGAGCATGGCTTGGGGGGGGGGAGTAGCAAGGGCAGCAGTGGTGGGTTTCAGGAGGTAAGGTGTACCGGAGCCTGCCCAGAGCACCAGATAACGTTCCGATACGCTGCTTCGGAGGGCCTACCCGCCCGCCCGAGCTCCTTACCTGTGCTTTAAGCCTTTGGCGCGTCTGTGCATGCACATGGTGCGTACAACGCCTGCGCGACACTCCGCCGAGCAGCTGGAGCATCACGGAGGCTAGCAGAAGCGTCTCAGGCAAGTATGACGCATGTGCGCAGTGCACGCATCCATGTAGGTGACGCCGGCGCCATTCCAACCGTACTGGTTGGAACGGAATCCGTAACCCGTCATTGAGTGGAAGGATACTGCAAAATCTCCACTCCCTCGCCACTCTGGGGCCAGTGAGAGGTGACTTTTGCCGGTTCTCCGAACTACTTAAAATTTCCACTACTGGTTCTTCAAACTACTCAAACTTTCTGCTACCGGTTCTCCGAACTATTCAAAATTTCCACTACTGGTTCTTCAAACTACTCAAAATTTCCGCTACCGGTTCTCCGAACTATTCAAAATTTCCACTACTGGTTCTTCAAACTACTCAAAATTTCCACTACCGGTTCTCCGAACTATTCAAAATTTCCACTACTGGTTCTTCAAACTACTCAAAATTTCCGCTACCGGTTCTCCGAACTATTCAAAATTTCCACTACTGGTTCTTCAAACTACTCAAAATTTCCACTACCGGTTCTCCGAACTATTCAAAATTTCCACTACTGGTTCTCTGAACTACTCAAAATTTCTGCTACCGGTTCTCTGAACTACTCAAAATTTCCGCTACCGGTTCTCTGGACTACTCAAAATTTCCACTATCGGTTCTCCAGAACGTGTCAGAACCTGCTGGATTTCACCCCTGGGCCCAGCCCTCAAAGAAATCCAGTTTGATACCCCTGGTCTAAGGGGTCTCCTGCTTGAGCAGGGGGTTGGACTAGAAGACCTCCAAGGGCCTTTCCAATACTATTATTCTGACGGTGTCATGGAGCGTTCAGAAGTTAAGCCGAATCGAAATCTAAAACCCGAGCTACACTAGTATTTCATAATTATTCTGGATCTACAGTATGTTTTAGTGTAGAAGATGCACCTTTTTCCCCCCCTCCCAAAAAAGAGGGTGAAAAACTGGGTGCATCTTATACACTGAATACAGCACTTTTGGCTTCCCGAAATCCTGCCCTGCGCATCCTGTTTTTTGCAAAAATGGACGTGCAGAGGCTTTGGGAAGCTTGTAGAGTGCTCCTGGGGGGCCAGGGAGGGCAAAACCTTTTTTAAAAAAATTTACCTCTGCAAAATCTTGGTGCGTCCTATACTCCGTTGCATCTTATAGCTCGAAAAATACGGTAAATTGAGAAAGGCACTTCCAAGCCCAGGGGGACAAAGTTAACTGTTCTCTGGAACTCTTTAAAGTAGCTGCGTCTTCTTCTAGCACAGCCTAAGGAGTCAGACGGGGGTGAACTTGGGGAAAGGATGCAGCTGCTTTAAAGAGTTGCGGGCAAGGTGGTGTTTTTGTGTTCTCCCCAAAAAAAATAAAACACCCGTTTTTGGGCACCGATGCATTTCACCCTTGTTGAGCCTGGGGTGTAGGCATCACAGTAGGTATCCCCTGGCATTTCCCGTCTTCTCCGGGCAGTTCGGTCGGCTCTTTAACGTGCAATTCTCTCTCTCAATTCCCTTCTTCCTTCCCTTCCCCTGTGTCTGTCGTGTCCGTCCTTTGCCCTGATGGTTTCGTTGGTTCTGACTAGGTGGAGAAGCCGAGCCCGCAGCCTTCTAAGCCAAAAAAGACGACCCCAAGCCATAAATCTGTGAAAAAGCCGAAAGATAAGCAGATGGCATCCAGCAGAGCATCCAAGAAGAAGAGCACAGAGACACCCACCAGAACAACAACGGCTGAGGACAAGGAGAAAAGTAAAGAAATTAACAATAAGTTGGCCGAAGCTAAAGAGTAATTCACTGCAGTCACTTGCTGTTTTTTCCTGTCTCTTTGTTTATTTCTCCTTCCTTCTTTCCTTCCCTTGCCCTCCCTCCTTCCTTCCTTCTCTCTCCACACTCTTCCTTCCCTGCCTTCCTTTCTTTTCCTCTCCTTCCTTCCTTTCTCCTCCCCTTCCTCTCTTCTGCACACTCTCTTCCCTTCTTCCTTCCGCTCCTTCCTTTCCTCTCTCCTTCCTTCCTTCTTCCTTCCCTTCCTTCTCCTCTCTTCCCCGTCCTTCCCTTCCCCTTTTCTTCACGTCCCCTCCCTCTCTTCTCCATACTCTCTTCCCTTCTTCCCTCTCTTCCTTCCCTTCCTCCCTCCCTTCCTTCCTCTCTTGCCACAAAATTAATTAGAGACTTCTAATCAGCTTATGCTCTGACTGTATTAGAAGTTCATTCCGTGTTGGGTTTGTAAAGAGATTAAAAGTCTCCTTTAGCATGTGATAAAGGTTAGCGCACTTTTCTAAACGTGCCGGAGGATTTTAGCAGGAGGACGGGAGCAGAGATGGAGGTGTCTACATCTTAAAGTTATGAATTGCTTCTAAAACTGGGAAGCTCATTGGGTTATAGGCAGGAAGGGGAAGAGGCAGGTGTTTTTCAAAAGCAAGCAAAATTGGGGTATTTCCAACTCTCTTAAAAGCAAATCAGTGTCTCCAAGGTTGGGGAAACTTGACCCTACGGGTCGCTGAAAGACAATCCTTAGCAATTATTATTATTATTATATACTTAATTCATTAAATATGAACCTCAGCCAACTGAACATTCAAAAACGCATCACAAATACCATTGACTGGTGCTAATGGTTGATACTGTTTGCTGCCAGCGTCCTAGGTATCAACCAAAATACCTTCTTAAAATATACGATGTTCCAAGCAGCGCAGTTTTTTTGCAGTTCCGCTGGTTTTATTGCAGGAAGCTGCAATTTCTTGATGTAGTTTATAAAATTCTTGGACAGGGTACCAAGTGCCCCGATGACAATGGGTATCACTGTTACATGTTTCATCCATAATTGCATAGTTTCGATGGCCAGGTTGCTAATTATTATTATTATTATATAATAGCGACCTGGCCATCGAAACTGTGATGATGATGGTTATCATCATCATCATCATCATCATCATCATCTCTTTTATTCATTAAACACGAAACTCAGTCATCTGAACATTCAAAAATGTATCACAAATATTATTAATTGGTGCTAATGGTTGATACGGGTTGCTGCCAGCATCCTAAGTATTAACCAAGTATCTTCTTAAAATGCTTATAATAATAATAATTATTATTATTATTATTATGTATTATTATTATGGATGAAACATGTAACAGTGATGCCCATTGTCATCAGGGCACTTGGCACCATGTCCAAGAATTTTATAAGACACATCAACAAATTGCAACTTCCTGCAATAAAACCAGCAGAACTGCAAAAAACTGAGCTACTCAGAACATCTTACATTTTAAGAAGGTCCTTGGTTGATACCTAGGACGCTGGGAGCAAACCGTATCAACCATTAGCACCAGTCACTGGTATTTGTGATGCATTTTTGAATGTTCAGTTGGCTGAGTTTCATGTTTAATGAATAAAGTATATAAAAAATAATAAATAACAACAACAACAATAATAATAATTTAAGAAGGAACTTGGATGATACATAGGATGCTGGCAGCAAACCGTATCAACCATTAGCACCAGTCACTGGTATTGGTGATGCATTTTTGAATGTTCAGTTGGCTGAGTTTCACGTTTAATAATAATAATTATTATTTGAAGTGGTATGGTGCCGACTCTTTGCTTAACAGCACCGTACCCAATATAATAACCTACCATACAAAATAGGAAATGGAGACAGTCCCTGAGATACGCCCACCATTTCTGTGGCTGAAGCGAGTTTGATAAGTGAGTCTTGTCCCCTTTTTTACGATTTTCGCCCCAGCGTTCTTAAGTCAGCCGCTGCCGTTGTTCAGCTAGGCCCGTGGTTGTTAAGTGAATCGGGCTTCCCCGTTGACTTGGGCTTGTCCGACGGTCGCAAAAGGGGATCACTGGACCCTCCCCAGGGACACTCCGGCCGTCTTAAATGTGAATCTGTTGACAAGTGTCCCGATATTTTGTTCACCCAACGGTAAGGAGGCTTCAGCAGTTGTAAGTGTGAAAAACAATGTCGTCGGCGGCCTTTTCCGGAGCCGTTGTCACTCTGTCAACGGTCGCTAAGTGAAGTTGAGGGCCACCTGCCTTCACAAAACTGCAAAATTAATAAGTGATATCAAAGTAAATCAGTCAATAAAACTATAAGAGCGGCTGGCCCTCTTGCCAGCTCACCATTTCCACCCCAACCCCCTCAATAGTTTGAACAAACCAGATACTCGGCTCTTGCTACGGATTGAACAAACGTTTTCAGTCCCGATCTGCGCGCTGCAC
This sequence comes from Thamnophis elegans, assembly GCF_009769535.1. Taxonomy (NCBI): domain Eukaryota; kingdom Metazoa; phylum Chordata; class Lepidosauria; order Squamata; family Natricidae; genus Thamnophis; species Thamnophis elegans. The sequence goes on from NC_045546.1 coordinate 2,447,380, forward strand.
GCTTGTGGAAATGCCCCTCGCGCTCTCCGAATCCCGTGTAACCTCAACTCTTCTCAAATTAAATGCTGGGTCAATTTTGTGAGAGCAGATGGAAGCATCTGGTACTTTCCAGGTGGGCCGAGACCCACATCACAAAAGCTTTTAAGAAGAGATTGGACAGCCCTTTGCCTGGAATGCTAGAGGGTCTCCCTGCTTGAGCAGGGGGCTGGACTAGATGACCTCCAAGGTCCCTTCCAATTCCCGCTATCCTGTTAATTAACCAGTGGAGTGACTTGCCTCTAAAAATTGTGGAAGGTCCAGCACTGGAAGTTTTAAAGAAAATATTGGACAACCATTTGTCTGAAATGGTAGAGGGTAGAGGGTAGAGGGCCACCTGACGTCACAAAACTGCAAAATTAATAAGTGATATCAAAGTAAATCAGTCAATAAAACTATAAGAGCGGCTGGCCCCCTAGCCAGCTCACCATTTCCACCCCAACCCCTCAATAGTTTGAACAAACCAGATACTCGGCTCTTGCTACGGATTGAACAAACAAACAAACAAACAAACAAACAAACGTTTTCAGTCCCGATCCTGCTTGAGGAGGGGGTTGGACTAGAAGACCTCCAAGGTCCCTGCTGAGTCTGCTATTCTGTTATTCCTTTTTGGGGGGGTCTCGTGGGCGTATGCCTTCGAGATCAATAGATCCATCAAAAGGATCCTTTTAGTTGTCCTGATTGATCCATTTCCCCAATTCAACCAGCCCCCCCCCCAAAAAAAAGGACATCATATCTGAGGAAATATTGATTTTCCATCCATTTTTCTGCTCTTGGAATTATGTAATCCAGTCCAGAGTCTTTTATTGAAAACAAATCGAATAGAAAGCTGACATTAGGCCTCATAACTCTCCCTTCTTGCAAACTAGCCTAGATTGAGTGATAATTGCCCATCGGGAGCAGCCGTTTTTGCCAGTCGGTAAATCTCCCCGGCACTCATTTTGTGGAGGTGCTCACGGGCGGCTTTCAGAAGCCCAGATGGGGCAGGGAGCCACAGAGGCTGCTTATAGAAAAATTCTTGACCTGAGCAGAAGGTGCTTTAACAGATTAACAGAGTTGGAAGGGACCTTTGCAGGTCATCTAGTCCAACCCCCTACACCTGCCTTTACCTAGGATTGAACTCACAACCTCCTGACGGTGAGGCGAGAGCTCCACCTCTAGGCCACAGCAGCAGGTGCATCTTAGACCTTATCTGCTCTAAAGCTAAATATTGCAAGTGTCGTATTGCAGGGATTTTTTAAGTCACCCATCCTGGCAGGGCAGAGACTGTGCAAAAAAGTCCTGACATTCGCCCCCCCTTATTATTTGCATCCATGAGTGATAATCTATTATCAGTTACGTGTGCAACGTCATTTAACGTGCACAGATTTATCGAATCTCCTTTGGAGAGGGGAAAAGTTGTGAAGCCTGCCACCCTGACTTACTTAAAAACGGAGAAAAAAAATAGACCTTTTAAAATATTAGGCAGTCCGTTTCCCTTGCCCGTTTCAAATTTAGAAAAAAAAGCTAAATGCAAATAGTACCGTATTTTCACGACCATAAGGCGCACTGAAAATCCTAAAATTTGATCAAAAACCGGCAGTGCGCCTTATAATCCAGTGCGCCTTATATATGAAAAAAAGGTTGAAAATTTACCGTTAACTGATACTGCGCCTTATAATCCGGTGCGCCTTATGGTTGTGAAAATACGGTACAGAAAAAAGTATTTTCCCCATTTCCTTCTTTGCAAAGCAAAAGCTGTCACGTTTTTCTGGTTCTTTTTTTGGGGAGGGGGGGTAAAGTTTGAAACGGTTCTTTGCCAGAATAAACCAGCCGTTTCCTTGTTCCTTGGCCCCAAATCGCCAATTAGATTTGGCAATTAGGCCCACCGGAGGAAAAAAGAAGATTGGGAAGGAAGGAAAGGCGAATGCTCCAGAGATATTATTTCCAGGGGATATTTAAGGAAAGACCCTCGACTAATTATAAGGATTATTTCTAGAGCGTGAGATGATTTGAACTATGTGCGAAAAGCAAGTAGAAATACTGGATAAGGGAGGTTGGAGAAATAAGCAAAAAATAACTGTTTTGCTAGAATGCCAGGCGTGGAGACATTATTTAAATGGGGAGTGGGAGCACCTGGGATGGGGTGGGGGCTGGCAGGGTAGCGGGGAGGGGGGGCTCGGTTGTACGATACGTGGGTTTTAACCCACGTGGTTGGCTTGATTCCTGCAACGGATACGCCAAAAAAAAAATAAGAATGATAATAATTGTAGCGTTTTTGTGCGTGGTGTCTCTGCCGCAGCTTGTGCTGGAATGCTTTCCACTTATAAAAGTACGTGTCACGATTTCTCTTAACAATGTTATTTCTATGCCTAGTTGTGCTAGAAATGTAGAGTGTGAAGTGAATTAGCCAAGAATTTGTGTGTATGTCCGGAAAAAAAAAGGGGTGTGTGTGTGGGAGGGCGAGTTTTTTTTTAAAAAAAAACTTTAAAAAGGAATAATAATCGCTCCAAAAACCAGTTGGACCTTAATAATAATAATAATAATTTTGCCGGTATGATGACGATTGTCGCATATAAAATGCAAATATTCTATTTTATGCATTGTGTGCCCCTGTATTATAATCCAGCAATTTCCCATCGTGGGGACATGGAGGTTGAAATAATATCTACAGGTAGTCCTCGACGTACGACCACGACAGGGCCCAAAATTTCCGTGGCTAAGCGAGACGGTTGTTAAGTAGGCTTTGCCCCATTTTCACCAGCTTTCTCACCACCGTTGTGAAGTGGCTCCCCGCCGTTCTTAAGAACACATTGTTAAGTGAATACGGCTTCCCAGTGGACGTTGTTTGTCAGACGCCCGCAAAAGGGGAATCGCGCGACCCCCGGGGAACCTGCGACCGTCATAAGTACGAGTCAGCTGCCTGAATTTCAATCCCATGACCGGTTGTTAAGTGTGAACGGCAGCCACGACTCCTGTTTTTCAGTGCCGTTGTAGCTTTAAGCGGTCACCAAATGGGCTGTAACTTGAGGACTACCTGAATTGATGTGGAAATAATCTTTTCAAATCCTGGAACAACAAAAAAAGGAAAAATATTTCTCTGTTTGCTCCATCACACTTAGGAGTGAGGTTGGGAAAACCAGGATAGGGAAAAGTGCTTGATTGACACCTTGGAAAAAGTTGGTCCAGAATGTAATTTTGAACGGTCACTTAACTGAAATGTTGTAAGTCAAGGACTATATATATATATATATATATATATATATATATATATATATATATATATATATATATATATATATATATATATATATATATATATATATATATATATATTCATAGATTCACATACATATATACATACATATATGTATGTATGTGAAAGGCACTTCTTTGCGTGTCAACTCTCCTTCTGCTGTGTGATGCACAAACACACTCCTGTAAGGGCTCCCTCCATCGCTGCTTCTATCCAGCGGAGCCAAACCCTAATATTTTCCTCGGAAAAGACAGGGATGCAAAGGAATTTGTCAAAAAAAAGAAAAAGGAAAAACGGCTGCAGCAGACACCGTCGGAAATTGGCACGGGATTCCCAATTATTTGTACGGAAATAAACATCTGTACCAAATGGTGGGTTGGTAAGACTTTGGGGTTAGGGGGCAGACATGGGGATTTGGGGCTTTAGGGTGGGTGGGGGGGGGGTTAAATATGTAAGCATTCTCAGATCGCACCCCTTCAAACACTCCGCGAGATTCGTGGGTGCCTTCCACAACCGCAGCACAATCCCGGGGAATTTTCCTTGTCGATGGAGCAGCCGAGGAAATTCCTGTCCGCAAAGACATTTACAGGTTTCAGGAGGGGGAAAGCAGCTGTCCATCAAGGCAAGATTGTGGAAGGGGAGAAATAAATAAATAAATAAATACCTCTCCACTTGGAGTTTATTTGTTAAATGCGGAATTCTTGGTGTTCTCGGAGCTTGTCTGTTTTCTTGCAGACGTTTCGTTACCCAGCTAGGTTACATCATCAGTGCTAGAAGGGAGTGGGGGGTTTGCCCTCCATTTATAAACCTGTTCCGACCTAGGCTTCCTGAGACAGTAAAAAAAACCACACGCTTAGTCCCCAAAACCCACTTTTTTTTTATTTCAGTGGCTGTGAATTATGTTCATTCACAGCCCGTAATGAGTCACAAAAAGTTTGTGAAGAGTCCGACAGAAGTCTGCCAAAGTCTTTCGGGATAAGGCTGATAAGCACCCACCTTTCTCTCCCTTGAAACGCTGTCAGGGATTGAATTGCCAATTAGCTTTGCAAGGCCACACGGAGCACAGAGTCAAACCGGAGCTTCTCAGAGTTAAAACCGACCAGCACGAACTAAGTTGCTTCCTGCAAAGGCTCACGTCTGTTTGCTCAAATTGTTATGTTTTATGGGAGGGGCCAATCATCTCCAAGCCTTACTCTCTAGTCGTCCCTTTCGTCTTAACCGTTCTTGCCTTCTGGCAGCTCTGCGCACGCGCATACTGGAACATGCTCCCCCTGTTTCTCTGCCTCGTTGATATCATACTTTGGAGACAGCTGATAACTGGCATACGGCTCTGGCCCCCTCTCTGCCTCCGACACAGAGCCCTCCTCCGAGCCTTCCCCAGACTCCAGGACTGGCCCATCTTCCTCCCCAACCTCCTCACTGTCCGAATCTCCTGCCAGCTCCGCAGGCTGCCGACGGACCACAACAAAACCCCACTCCCTTCTAGCACTGATGATGTTACCTAGCTCGGTAAAGAAATGTCTGCAAGAACCCAAGTTCAGGGAGCATCAAGGACCGTGCCGTTCAATCCTAAAAAATATTCTGTCAAAATGAGTTAAATGAAACATAAACATTTCTTGATTCCTGAAAAATCTGCACAGTAATAAAATTAAAAGGTTGCTTCCCTTTTTGTGGCTATAGAACAGTGTTTCTCAACCTTGGTCACCTGAAGATGCGTGGACTTCAACTCCCAGAATTCCCCAGCCAGCTCTGCAGCCAGAGCATCTTCAGGTGACCAAGGTTGAGAAACACTGTTCTATAGAAGAAGCAACAGTCATCTACGAGCGTTTTCACTTTGTTGTTTAACACCCAAGTGTCTCTTTTAATTCCGGGCATAAAATGTCTGGTTTTTATGTTCTATGCCAAGATTATTCTCTTTAGAGCGGTGTTTCTCAAACTTGGTCATTTAAAGACGTGGATTTTGACTCCCAGAATCCTCCAGCCTCCCTGACTGGCTGGAAGATGCTGTGAATTGAAGTCCATCCATGCTGGCTAAGGAATTCTGGGAGTTGAAGTCCACCCAAGCTGGCTGGAGAATTCTGGGAGTGGAAGTCCATCCAAGCTGGCTAAGGAATTCTGGGAGTTGAAGTCCACCCAAGCTGGCTAAGGAATTCTGGGAGTTGAAGTCCATCCAAGCTGGCTAAGGAATTCTGGGAGTTGAAGTCCATCCAAGCTGGCTGGGGAATTCTGGGAGTGGAAGTCCATCCAAGCTGGCTGGGGAATTCTGGGAGTGGAAGTCCATCCAAGCTGGCTGGGGAATTCTGGGAGTGGAAGTCCATCCAAGCTAGCTGGAGAATTCTGGGAGTTGAAGTCCATCCAAGCTAGCTGGAGAATTCTGGGAGTTGAAGTCCACTCATGCTGGCTAAGGAATTCTGGGAGTTGAAGTCCACGTATCTTAAAGTGGCCAAATCTGAAAACTACCGCTTTAAAGCATCCTTTCCAAATTGGTGCCCTGGAGATTTGCCAGTCCCAAAAGTCCATTCAGAGTTGCAATGCAAATTTATTCAAATTAGCTGCTGCTCTTTTTTTATTTTTTTATTTTTTTTTGCAAAACTTGCAAAAGTTCAGTTTTGGAAGAAAAAAAAATTACAAAAAAAGAGAGAAAATGTTGCTCACAATTGCGCTTGCTACCTGTTGCTCCATATATATGTGTGTGTGTGTGTGTGTGTGTGTTCGTGTTCCTAGTAAGGGTATGGCTAGCTGATGAGAGCTAAATAGCTTGAATTAGATCTATACTAGTCCCCCTTATTTATTTATCAGCACAATTGCAATATATGTATGTATATATATATATATATATATATATATATATATATATATATATATATATATATATGTGTGTGTGTGTATATATATACACACACACACACACACACACACACACACACATATATATATATATAAGATTTTTACAACCCCTGGTAAGCCCTAATTATGGGAGGAAGCTAACTACTTCCATCATCTGTCAATCGGCTCGTCACAAGAGTCCATCACGACAGAAACCCAATATTTTTACTGTTGCCTTTGTTATATTTGTGTTTTTTTATTTGTGCTGATAAATAAATAAAGGGAGACTAGTATAGATCTATTTCAAGCTATTTAGCTCTCATCAGCTAGCCATACCCTTACTGGGATTTGAACCTGGGCTATATTACATACTAGGCAGAGATATATTTAAAGTCTCCCTTTATTTATTTATCAGCACAAATATAACATATATATATGTGTGTGTGTACATACATACATATATATATATATATATGTATGTATGTATGTATGTATGTATGTATGTATGTATGTATGTATGTACTGTATATACTCAAGTATAAGCCGAGTTTTTCAGCCCACTTTTTGAGCTGAAAAAAGCCGCCTCGGCTTATACTCGAGTCAGTGAAAAATTTGCCCGAAATGGAGGAGAAAAGGGGGCGGGGCCATGCCGCTGGGTGACGCTCGTGAATGGCCCAGCGCCCCTGAGCTTCCCCTCCCTCTGTGTCAGTTTGCCGCGCAAACCTCCGCGCAAACCTCCCCCTCCTGCCGCTCTGCAACGATGTCCCACCTCCTCCTTGTTATGGCAAGCAGCCACATAGCGATGTCCCATCTCCTCTGGTACAGTGATCCAATGATAGGAATCACTGTGCCGTGTGTCATAGGAGGCGGGACATCATCATCACAGCGGGACATCAGCATCATGAGGTGAGTGAAGTATTTCATTGAATACACCGGTATTGTGTGATAATAATTTGTTATGCAGAGCAAATTTTTACAATGGCTACTGTATATTTAATGGGCACAGGCAGGCTGTATATGTTATTCAATGGGCAATGGCATTATTGGTATCTATTTTTATTTTTGAAATTTACCGGTAGCTGCTGCATTTCCCACCCTAGGCTTATACTCGAGTCAATAACTTTTCCAGTTTTTTGTGGTAAAATTAGGTGCCTTGGCTTATATTCGGGTCGGCCTATACTCGAGTATATACGGTATGTATGTGTATGTGTGTGTATGTGTGTGTGTATGTATGTATGTGTGTGTGTGTATGTATATATATATATATATGTATGTATATATATATATATATGTGTGTGTATATATATATATGTGTGTGTGTGCATATATATATATATATATATATATATATATATATATATATATATATATATATATATATATATATGTACTTCAACACATTTTGTGTACATTAATTTTACGAACGTCCGTAATTTTTTCTTGGTCACAACGCAACACGGTTTCAACAATGCAGCATATTGACAACTGCAATATAAAAAAAAAGACAAGTTTTATTTCCCCTCCCGATTGCAAAAAAAATGTTGAAATGCATTCTTCCCCCATTCGACTCTTTGGGCACCAGTGGGAAACGGTTGCTGTCAATCAACTGGTTTTTCCTTTTTCTCTGCAAAAAGAAGATTCTTGTCCTGTAATTCCTTTGCATTCCTTCGATGGAAAAAAAACACCTGGCTTTTCATGTCCTTTGTTCTGCCTTTCGTTGCTTCCCTGGTGACATCAAGGCTGTATTTGGTTCTCGTACTGTATTCCACACACCCCCTTCCCCACTTTCGCGAGATGGTGCTAAAAAAAACCCCTTCCCACGGCTTTTGTAGATATTTCTCTTTGACTTTGTGCAAAGAAAGAGATTGAAATAAACGCCACAGTCACCTGCTTTGCTCACATCTGCAGTATTTGTGTTAAAGAAACCGGGGTGGGTGGGGGGCAGGATGGGCACTCCATTAACCATCTGGGGTCATAACACCGGGAGACGGATCCAAAAGGGTCTCTAGCAGTGAAATGGGGAGCTGTATTTATTGATTAGCTTTTTTTATCCTGCCTTTATTACGTTGTAAGTAAACGAAGGTGGCAAACACACGCTCCTCCCGATTTTTCCACACAACAGCCCTGTGAGGTGGGTTTGGATGAGAGAGAGAGAGAGAAAGGGAGGGATTGGTTCAAAGTCATCCAGTGGCTTTCATGCTCAAAACAGAACTAGAATTCACAGTCTCCTGGTGATTGACCCAGAGTCACTCAGCTGTCTTTCATGCTCAAAACAGAACTAGAATTCACAGTCTCCTGGTGGTTGACCCAGAGTCACCCAGCTGTCTTTCATGCTCAAAACAGAACTAGAATTCACAGTCTCCTGGTGATTGACCCAGAGTCACTCAGCTGTCTTTCATGCTCAAAACAGAACTAGAATTCACAGTCTCCTGGTGATTGGCCCAGAGTCACTCAGCTGTCTTTCATGCTCAAAACAGAACTAGAATTCAGTCTCCTGGTGATTGACCCAGAGTCACTCAGCTGGCTTTTATGATCAAAACAGAACTAGAATTCACAGTCTCCTGGTGATTGGCCCAGAGTCACTCAGCTGTCTTTCATGCTCAAAACAGAACTAGAATTCAGTCTCCTGGTGATTGACCCAGAGTCACTCAGCTGGCTTTCATGATCAAAACAGAACTAGAATTCACAGTCTCCTGGTGATTGACCCAGAGTCACTCAGCTGTCTTTCATGCTCAAAACAGAACTAGAATTCACAGTCTCCTGGTGATTGACCCAGAGTCACCCAGCTGGCTTTCATGCTCAAAACAGAACTAGAATTCACAGTCTCCTGGTGATTGACCCAGAGTCACCCAGCTGGCTTTCATGCTCAAAACAGAACTAGAATTCACAGTCTCCTGGTGGTTGGCCCAAAGTCATCCAGCTGGCTTCCATGCCCAAGGCAGAACTAGAACTCACCATCTCCTGGTGATTCACCCAGAGTCACTCAGCTGTCTTTCATGCTCAAAACAGAACTAGAATTCACAGTCTCCTGGTGATTGGCCCAGAGTCACTCAGCTGTCTTTCATGCTCAAAACAGAACTAGAATTCACAGTCTCCTGGTGATTGACCCAGAGTCACCCAGCTGGCTTTCATGCTCAAAACAGAACTAGAATTCACAGTCTCCTGGTGATTGACCCAGAGCAACTCAGCTGTCTTTCATGCTCAAAACAGAACTAGAATTCACAGTCTCCTGGTGGTTGGCCCAAAGTCACCCAGCTGATTTTCATGGCTAAGGCAGGACTAGAACTCACCGTCTCCTGGTGATTGGCCCAGAGTCATCCAGTTGGGTTTCATGGCTAAGGCGGGACTAGAACTCACCATCTCCTGGTGGTTGGCCCAAAGTCACTCAGCTGGCTTTCATGCTCAAAACAGAACTAGAATTCACAGTCTCCTGGTGGTTGGCCCAAAGTCATCCAGCTGGCTTTCATGCCCAAGGCAGAACTAGAACTCACCATCTCCTGGTGATTGACCCAGAGTCACTCAGCTGTCTTTCATGCTCAAAACAGAACTAGAATTCACAGTCTCCTGGTGATTGACCCAGAGTAACTCAGCTGTCTTTCATGCTCAGAACAGAACTAGAACTCACCATCTCCTGGTGATTGACCCAGAGCAACTCACCTGTCTTTCATGCCTAAGGCAGGACTAGAACTCACCACTTCTTGGTTTCTAGCCTGCTGCCTTAACCACTAGACCAAACTTTTAATTCAGTGTTTTTGCAAAGCTGAAAACGGCAAAAATTCTGCATGTCAAGATTGAATTGAATACTTGAATTCCCTTTTCAGTCAGTCAATCATGGTGGATTAGAAGGGGGCTACTACAAGATTACTCACTTCCCGGGCAGTTTCCTCCCCCCCCCCCCCAAACTTTGGTAACTTGGAAGATGGATGGATTTCAACTTTAGAATTGTGAGTCACTTGGTTCAGTTGGAAAGCTATAAAAATTGAATGAATTAATGAGTGAGTGAGTGAGTGAATGAATGAATTAATTAATTAATTGATTGATTGATTGATTGATTGATTGATTGATTGATTGATTGACTAACGAACGAACGAACAAACTCCCAGTCTGCCTGGGGAATTCTGGGAGTTGAAGTCCATCCATCTTCCAAGTTGGCAAGATTGGGGAACCTTGATTTGACCTGATCAATTTTCACCCTGCATGAAACGAGAAAGATTGCTGAATGAACAGGTGGCTGATTTTGGACACGCGTGGAAGGAACCCAGTCTCCTATTCATAAACATAAACATAAAAATATCCCCTGTGTTGGATTCTTAAAATATACACCTTGAAATACAAAGGAATGTTCAACTGTAGAAACCTTTCCTTCAGCTAATCTTGAAACGTATGAGCTGGGTTCACACGTTTTCTGGTTAAAATTTCTACTAAGGGTTTTTTTAAAAAACAGATATGTGAAAACTATAAAATAGTCTAGATATATTATTATATATTTTTATCTAAATACAAAACCTGAAGTGAGGAAAAAAAGAGGAATCAAAGAGGCAACTGAAAACACAAGAAAGGAAAAATAAAAGAACGGTAGAAAAGAATAAAGAAATAATTAAAAGTTTCTGGTTTTCTTTACACCAATTATAAATAAAGGTATACATTTAGCTCTTACACTAGGGTTACCACCACATAACTCTCTTCTTTCTATAAGGTATTTATTTATAGGGGGAAAATGTCCGGGCCAAATGTAATTTCTAATGTTGGATTTTCCCCCCTTACTAAAAGTCATTTTAATGGAGGTACAGTAGAAGCCATTTTAAGGCACAACAGGCTGTATCTTAACAGACCACATACCCCGAGGCACGATAGAGATGTCTTACCCTCACATTATTTTTTTTTTTCCAGAGAGAGTAAGTCATCTGTGTACCAAGTTTGGTTGAAAATGCTCAAGGCGTTATGCTGGAACACACACACACACACACACACACACGATTCTTTCTAATCAATAAAGCAGTTATTTATAAAAATAATAAAGGCGGGATATGAATAAATAAATACACAACATCCTTAGCTGCAAAATCTACTGGCAACATTCATGCAACCCGCTAAGCATTTATTTTGGGATTTGATTTGATATTACTTGATTTGACTTTTATAGCTGCCCATGTCAACCAGTGATTTCATCAGAGTACAGCATAAAACATAAAAACAATTGAAACATTACAAAATAAATCTATGGCACCAAGAAAATAGCCATAGCACTTACCGCTTCACAATGCTTTCCAGCCCTCTTTACGCGGTTTACTGAGTCAGCCTATTCCCCCCCCCAAAACAATCTGGGTCCTCATTTGACCTACCTTGGAAGGACGGAAGGCTGAGTCAACCTTGAGCCGGTCAGAATCGAACTGCTGGCAGTGGGCAGAGATGACTTGCAACTCTGCATTGTAACAACTGCACCACTATGCCTGCCTGCCTTCCTTCCTTCCTTCCTTCCTTCCTCCCTCCCTCCCTCCCTCCCTCCCTCCCTCCCTCCCTCCCTCCCTCCCTCCCTCCCTCCTTCCTTCCTTCCTTCCTTCCTTCTCAAGCAATAACCGACATATACCACTTCACAGTGCTTTCCAGCTCTGTAAATGGTTTATAATCAGCATATTTCCTCCCTGCATTGTAACAACTGCACAACTATGCCTTCCTTCCTTCCTTCCTTCCTTCCTTCCTTCCTTCCTTCCTTCCTTCCCAAGCAATAACCAACTTATATTCCAGCTCTCTCTAGGCGGTTTACAGGGTCAGCCTATTTCCTCCCAACAATCTGGGTCCTCGTTTTACCAATCACGGAAGGACGGAAGGCTGAGTCAACCTTGAGCCGGTCAGAATCGAACTGCTGGCGGTGGGCAGAATTCGCCTGTAATACTGCATTCTCACCATTGCACCACCACAGCTCTGTCACTATGGATGTTAATGAGGGCCATAACATACTTGGGACATCAGGCACACATGTCTTCCATCATCTAAAGACCCACAGGTTTGGTGGTCATCATATCAGAAGAAACACTATTCCAGAAGGCAACGGGCCACTGCAGAAAAGGCCTGGTTGCTACCAGCTGACATCCTTTGATTGACACACCATATCCAGCATATTTGACTGAACCAAGCAAGTAGAAGCAACTAGTTCAGTGGTTCCCAAACTTGGCAACTTTAAGACTTGTGGACTTCAACTCCCAGAATTCTCCAGCCGGCTGGAGAATTCTGGGAGTTGAAGTCCACAAGTCTTAAAGTTGCCAAGTTTGGGAACCCCTGAACTAGGAAATGACAGTCCCTAAGATTAGCTCGAGGGACGTGGTGGCTCAGCGGCTAAGACACTGAGCTTGGTGATCAGAAAGGTCAGCAGTTTGGCGGTTCGAATCCCCAGCGCCGCGTAACGGAGTGAGCTCCCATTCCTTGTCTCAGCTTCTGCCAACCTAGCAGTTCGAAAGCACGTGAAAAATGCAAGTAGAAAAATAGGAGCCACCTTTGGTGGGAAGGGAACAGTGTTCCGTGAGCCTTCAGCGTTGAGTCATGCCGGCCACATGACCACGGAGACGTCTTTGGACAGCGCTAGCTCTTCGGCTTTGAAACGGAGATGAGCACCGCCCCCTAGAGTCAGGAACGACTAGTACATATGTGCAAGGGGAACCTTTACCTTTAAGATTAGCTTATGGTTAGCTTTTTTTAGTAAGCATGTAGCACCAACCGAGCCTGTTCAAATGATTCACTAACTCAAGCGAAATCAAGAAACGGGTTAACTCCGTTCCCAGGTTAAGCGAGTTGTGTGGTTGGGTGGGAGTTGAATTCCAGACATCTACAAATGGTTAAGGCTCAGGACTTCTGACCACAACTGACCTCAAAACCTCCACTGCGAAACAAGATGGTTCCTAGGTGAATTTTTTTTCACCTCATTTTACAACCTTTCTGGCCAGTGTTGTTAAGCGAATCCCTGCCGTTGTTAAGTTAGTAACACGGTGGTTTAAGCGAATCTGGCTTCCCCGTAGAGCTTGCTTGTCAGAAGGTCGCAAAAGGGGATCCCACAACACAGCAACGGTCATAAATACGAGCCAGCTGGCTTTTGATCATGTGGCCACAAGGATGCTACAAGAGTCGTAAGTATTAAAAAAATGGTCATAAGTCACTTTTATCCAGGGCTGCTGTAACTTCGAACGATCACTAAACGGATTGTTGTAAATTGAGGACTACCTGTATCGGATTTTTCAACCGGAGCAACGTTTAAGATGTCTGGAAGTTGCTGGCTGGGGAATTCTGGGAGCCGAAGTCCGCACATCTGAAAAGTTACTATGGTTGAGAGACTCCGTATTAGAAGCTGAAGTCCAGCTGTGTAACCCAGGGGTCGGCAACCTGCGGCTCCGGAGCCGCATGTGGCTCTTTCATCCCTCTGCTGCGGCTCCCTGTCGCCAGTTGGCTCCACAAGTGATAGAGCTTTCGGTTAGGACAGGTAGAGGAAAAAGGGCGCCGTGCTAGGAGGAGACTCTATGGTGCGGGAACCGAACTTCCAGTTGGTTCTGGAACTGAAGGGGGGGCGGGTCTTTTGGTCAAGACCTTTTTAAAAAAATAAATAAAGTTTTATTGCTATTTTCTTTTTCCCCATCATACATACTTTATGGACAGAGTATTGACTGGGTTCACATTTTATACATCTCACTTATAATTTCCGTATCTTCTAATTTCCCCACTGCCATTAATATTCATTTCTTTTATATAATCTTTTCTCCCCCCCAATTAATTCATTTAAGCTTACGTATCATTACTAAACACCTGATCTTTACAAATTCATCATTTTTAACCCTACTTTTGCCATGCCAACTTCAATCACATTATTCTCTTTAGCTATTTCTTTCTCATTTAATTTTTATACAAAGTTAACCTCACTAAATGTCCTATATTTCAGCTTTTTTTTTTTTTTACAATTTTTCCATATGTTTACCTTATTTCTTCTCCTTCCAAAAAAAATATCCCCTTTCCCAGTCGTTAATATTTTTATATTCCCAATGTTGTTTAAATTACATTGAAAATTAGTAATATTATCAAAGTATCTACTTTCGCATTTCCATCTGCTGTTCTAACTCTTTATATATCTATACTAGCATTTACCCTACAATTATTCCTTTCTTCTACTAACATTTTACTTCTTATCCATCACTTCTTACTCTTTAGGACTCTTTTGAGCGTTTAAGGTTGCCGATTTCTGGTGTAAACCGATCCGAATTGCTTTGAAAAACTGCATCGCATTATGCACATTTGATTATGATTATTTTTGCCTCCATTCATGCCAGCGAAACCTGAGGTTGCAATTTTAGAATCCAGCTCTGGGTAGTCCTCAACTTACGACCACAAGTGAGCCCAAATGTTGTTGAGTGAGAAATTTGTTCAGTTAAGTTTTGTCCCATTTTCCGCGCTGCATTTGTTAAGTGAATCACTGCAGTTCTTATAGGGGGTCACACGGTTGTTAAACAAATCTGGCTTCCCCACTTGACTTGGCTCGTCCGAAGGTCACAAAACGGGATCCCGAGACACACAAACACACACACACACACACACACACACACGGAAGACTGCAACCATCTTGAGTACCTGCCAGTTGCCAAGCCTCTTGAACTTTTGATTACCTGGGGATGCTGGGACGGTCATAAGTCTGAAAAAGGGTCATGAGTCCCTTTTTTTGCAGCGCCGTCGTAACTCTGAATGGTCACTAAATGAACCATTACAGGTCAAGGGCTACCTGGAGTTCCACCATATGTTCCAACTCTAATAAGAAAGAACCCAATGCATAAAACTGCAGGCAGTTATAGTAACATTACATTTTTATTAGTTTTTTTTTAAAAAACTTGTAGGATAATAATTAACCAAACGTATTTTGAATCCTGGGGTTTTTTTTTTTGGCAGCCAACATGCTAGAGTGGAGCGCTCGCCTCACAATCAGGAGTTCGATCCTAGGTAGAGGCAAATATTTCTGTCTCTGGGCAGGTTGAGAAATATATCTCCTGAATATAATTCCGCATTGGCAACAGGAAGGGCGTCTGGCCAGTAAATATCCAGCTACATTCAGTTGTCCAGACTCCACCCCCGCAAGGGATTATGGGGGGTCCTTAAAAGAGGATGATGGTGATGATGATTCCATCCAACATGCTAAATTTAATCCAGGCGGTTGTTTTTTCCCCCCATAAAGTCACTATCCTCCTGACTAGGTGGCTTAGAGGCTAAGACCCTGAGCTTGTGGATCAGAAAGGTCGGCGGTTTGGCGGTTCGAATCCCCTAGCACAGGCCTCCTGCGTGAGCAGGGGGTTGGACTAGATGACCTCCAGGGTGCCCTCCCAACTCTGTTAATGTTGACAATCCTAGGTCATTGGATTGTTTGTGCAAATTGTTTTTTTTTTTTTAATAGCCACAAGCAAAGAGTGTGGATTGGGTGAATCCAAGCAAACATATCCAAGTATTCCACTGAAAACAGATTTTTGTTCTTATTCCGAGGAAATAAGTGCCCACAACTTGCACAAGTCAAAATAATAGTGGTTTTTTTTTTTTTTAATATAACTGAATTCTACATTAGGGCAAAAATGGAATTGCTGTAGCCGATATATAAATAAAGGGGTTTTTTTCTCCCTACTAAGCTCATGGGGGAAATAGCAGTTAGCAATAGCAGTTAGACTTATATACCGCTTCATAGGGCTTTCAGCCCTCTCTAAGCGGTTTACAGAGACAGCATATCGCCCCCAACAATCTGGGTCCTCATTTTACCCACCTCGGAAGGATGGAAGGCTGAGTCAACCTTGAGCCTAGTGGGATTTGAACAGCTGAACTGCAGATAACAGTCAGCTGGAGTGGCCTGCAGTACAGCACTCTAACCACTGCGCCACCTCGGGCAGCCTCTCTTGTACTTTTCAATTATTATTATTATTATTTTCTTTCTTCACCTCATTTTTTAAAAAAATCTCTTACTTTCAGAGTCCCCGATAAAACCATTGGTGATACAGCTAAGGAATCCGAGTACTTTACAACGGGGATATCCTACGGCGGCTCAGACCTGAGCAGGGACTAAAAAAATAAAAAACCTTCTGGCCTGTTGGCGAAAGATATTTGGATTTTTTTTTTCCAAATCAATAAATGGTTGCTGAGATATTCGGTGCTCTTGGTCATCATTCCTGAAGGGAGATTGAGATGCATACGTCAAGCTCTTTTCGTCCCGTTTGAATGTGAGCCAGCGGTGTGCAGCAGCTGCCGAAAAAAGCCAATACAATCCCATGTTTTATAAACAGAGGCATTGAATCAAAATCACGTGACGTATTGGTACTGATTTATAAAGCCTTAAGGGATGCGGTGGCTAAGACGCTGAGCTTGTCGATCAGAAAGGTCGGCAGTTCGGCGGTTCGAATCCCCAGCGCCGCGTAACGGAGTGAGCTCCCGTGACTTGTCCCAGCTTCTGCCAATCTAGCCGTTCGAAAGCACGTTAAAAATGCAAGTAGAAAAATAGGGACCACCTTTGGTGGGAAGGAAACAGCGTTCCATGCGCCTTTGGTGTTGAGTCCTGCCGGCCACATGACCACGGAGACGTCTTCGGACAGCGCTGGCTCTTCGGCTTTGAAACGGAGGTGAGCATCGCCCCCTAGAGTCGGGAATGACTAGTACAGATGTGTGAGGGGAACCTTTACCTATAAAACCCTAGTAAGGCCACACCTGGAATACTGCAACCAATTTTGATCACCACACTACAAAAAAGATGTTGACACTAAGATGGTCAAAGGCTTAGAGCAGTGTTTCTCAACCTTGGCAACTTGAAGATGTCTGGAGTTCAACTCCCAGAATTCCCCAGCCAGCATTCGCTGGCTGGGGAATTCTGGGAGTTGAAGTCCAGACATCTTCAAGTAGCCAAGGTTGAGAAACACTGGCTTAGAGGCTAAAACATATGAAGAACGGCTGCAGGATTTAGGTTCGGCTTGTCTAAAGAAAAGAAGAACTAGGGGTGACATGATAGAGGCCTTCCAAATATTTGAGAGGCTGCCACAATGAAGAGGGGGGGTCAAATTATTCTCCAAAGCACCAGAAGTCAGGACAAGAAGCAATGGATGGAAACTAATCAAGGCGAGAAGCGGCCTGGGATTAAGGAGAAACTTCCTGACAGTGATGAGAATAGATGTTGCCTCCAGAAATTGTGACCCCTCCATCCCTGGAGGATTTTTAAGAAGAGTCTAGCTAACCACTTATCTGAAATAGTATAGGTTCTCCTACTTGAGCAGGGGGCTGGACTAGAAGACCTCTAAGGTCCCTTCCAGCTCATTCATCAGGGGAGTGCAATAAAGATTACGTTAATTGCATTAATTTCCCACGCCTGCCAGATTTGGAAAACCTGCAGTCCAGGTTCAAGAACCAAGCGCCATGCGACAGGGGTGAGTTCCTGTCCTCGTTGGCAACCTGGCAGTTCAAAGGCATGCAAATGCGAGTAGGTTAATAGGTACCACTTTGGTGGGAAGGTAACAGCGTCCTGTGATGTCATACCGGCCCTCTGACCGCAGAAATGTCTTCAGAAATGACTCGATGGCCTTCAATCGGAGTCAGCTACAACCAATGGAGTGAAATCCCCGGGGAGTCCTTTACCACCCATAAAAAGTTCCATTAGCTGCAATAAAAAGAAATCCAGAATAGATTGCATTGGTTTCTTTTAATATAAAAGTTCAAGGGTGTGAGGATAATACTTGGTATTATTGCTTCAATCCAATGTTTCTCAACCGTGGCAACTTGAAGATGTATGGCAGGACTAGAACTCCCAGTCTCCTGGCGATTGTCCCAAAGCCACCCAAATGGTTTTCACATCTGAGAAAGGACTAGAACTCCCAGTCTCCTGGCGATTGTCCCAAATCCACCCAAATGGTTTTCACATCTGAGAAAGGACTAGAACTCCCAGTCTCCTGGTGATTGGCCCAAATCCACCCAATGGTTTTCACATCTGAGAAAGGACTAGAACTCCCAGTCTCCTGGTGATTGGCCCAAATCCACCCAAATGGTTTTCACATCTGAGAAAGGACTAGAACTCCCAGTCTCCTGGTGATTGGCCCAAATCCACCCAATGGTTTTCACATCTGAGAAAGGACTAGAACTCCCAGTCTCCTGGCGATTGTCCCAAATCCACCCAATGGTTTTCACATCTGAGAAAGGACTAGAACTCCCAGTCTCCTGGCGATTGTCCCAAATCCACCCAATGGTTTTCACATCTGAAAAAGGACTAGATCTCCCAGTCTCCTGGCGATTGTCCCAAAGCCACCCAAATAGCCTGAGACAGGACTAGAACTCCCAGTCTCCTGGTCATTGGCCCAGAGCCACCCAGGTGGCTTTCACATCTGAGGCAGGACTAGAACTCCCTGCCTCCCGGCCATTGGCCCAGAGCTACCCAGATGTCTTTCATTCTCCTAGTGAATTGGCCCGAGGTCGCTCAACCCAACTGTCGTACCTAATGCGGGACTAGAACTCACCGCCTCCTGGTCATTGGCCCACGGACATCCAGCCAGCTTTCCTCCGAAGGCGGGACTAGAACTCACCGCCTCCTGGTTTGAAGGCCAGCATCTTACCCACCGGGCCAACTTGGGTCATTGTGCCTTTGTTGCATCACTCTCCCTCCTGCTCATCCTATTGGCTCTGACATTTCCATGGCAAGGGGGATCAGAAAGGATGCGGTTGGCATGTCCCCCTCCTCTATATCTCTCTCTCCTGGCCTGAATGTATTAGCTCTGACGGGGAGGAGAGAACATAATTTAAAATAGCTAAAATAGGTAAATAAAAGAATTGACAGCAGCAACAGGCCACAGAGGAGAAAACTAGGTTGGTGGTCTCACTCCCCCCACCCCGCTAAAGAAGTCTGTATTTGAATTCATTGCGGGGAGGGGGTGCGGGGAGAGGAAGGCAGCAAATAAGGGGTATTTGGGAAGCTTCAAACCGGAGACCTCTTCGTTCCAGGGATGTTAAAGAAGCTCGTGGCTCGTTTTGTCGGGACAAACCAAGTTTGTGTTTCCATGGTCTATGAGCAAATCAAGATTAATTGGATTGGATCAAGCTCGCTTAACTTCCATTTTGGGTTCCTGGTTAGGATCAGGAACAGCTGGAGAAGAAGTTTGGGCATTTCTTGACAAGTCTTTAAGAACCAGAGATTGGGGAGGGGAAAGAAACATCTCTTGGATTTTTTTTCAAGCCAGATGTGGGCATGTCAAGAAAAGTTCAGAAATATGGTTATGGTATAGGGTAGGGGCCATCTTAACTTTCTTCACCTCTTCTGCAAATACTTGTTTCTCCCACAAGCTGAGTTCTGATGGAGGAGGAGGAGGAGGAGGAGGAGGAGGAGGAGGAGGAGGAGGAGGAGGAGGAGGAGGAGGAGGAGGAGGAGGAGGAGGAGGACTGTGGGGTCCTTGGTGCTCTCTGAGCTGGGTGGTTTTCTTGCAGACGTTTCATGACCCAGCTAGGGAACGTCATCAGTGCTAGAAGGGAGAGGGGTTAGCTCCCTCTTTATACATTCCCTTGACAATGTTGATCAGGGTGCCGTTTTCTCCCTGATAGTTCCCCTGATTAGGCTGGACCAGAAGACCGCCTCTGCAGCAGCCAACATCTAGATAAGCAGGGATTAACACCAGACAAACAAGCAGAAAACAATACCCTAACCAAGGAATTGGAGAACACCACACTCCATCAACACTGGCAAAGAAAGCTTCTCTATATAAACAGAGAACTAACCTCACTCCCCTCCAGCACTGACACTGTTACCAGGCAGGTTCATGAAACGAAACATCTGCAAGAAAACAACCAAGTTCGAAGACCACCAAGGACCCCACCTGTTAGGCACCGCTGCTTTTAAGCCCCGGGAATATGTTTATCATTGACTGATTTATAGATTTAAATGTAGTGGCTGCCCAACTCCAGTTTTTTAAAAATAAACCCCAGAGTTTAGCAGCTTAAGGGTTGGCCCAAACCAGGACAGAATGTCTTGGGTAACCTTAGAAAAAGGGACACGGGGGTTCAGTGGCTAAGACGCCGAGTTTGTCGATCAGAAAGGTGGGCAATTTGGCAGTTCGAATCCCTAGTGCTGTGTAACGGAGTGAGCCTCCCGTGACTTATCCCAGCTTCTGCCAACCTAGTAGTTTGAAAGCACGTTAAAAAATGCAAGTAGGAAAAATAGGAGCCACCTTTGGTGGGAAGGTAGCAGCATTCCATGCGCCTCTGGCGTTGAGTCAGGCCGGCCACATGACCAGGGAGACGTCTTCGGACAGCGCTGGCTGTTCGGCTTTGAAACAGAGATGAGCACCGCCCCCTAGAGTCGGGAATGGCTAGCACATAGGTGCGAAGGGAACCTTTACCTTATTGCTAAAAAGCTTATGTACAGGAATCTGCTCCACGAACAGCACCTGCTTGGATTTAGATAAGGGTCAAAGGAATTGGTCTGCTTCTGACGACGAAGGGATTCTAGGCTGATCCCTCTTTTCACTCTGCCCTCAGATTCTGCAGATTTGTGTAGCTCAGTAGCAGTAGATTCTCTCTCTCCCTCCCTCTTTCTCTCTTTCTCTCTCCCTTTCTCTCCCTCCCTCTTTCTCTCTCTCCCTTTCTCTCTCTCTCTCCCTCCCTCTTTCTCTCTCTCCCTCTCTCTCCCTCCCTCTTTCTCTCTCTCTCCCTCTCTCTCTCCCTCCCTCTTTCTCTCTCTCCCTCTCTCCCTCCCTCTTTCTCTCTCTCCCTCTCTCTCCCTCCCTCTTTCTCTCTCTCTCCCTCTCTCTCCCTCCCTCTTTCTCTCTCTCCCTCTCTCTCCCTCCCTCTTTCTCTCTCTCCCTCTCTCTCTCCCTCTCTCTTTCTCTCTCTCTCCCTCTCTCTCTCTCCCTCCCTCCTTCTCTCTCTCTCTCCCTCTCTCTTCCTCTCTCTCTCCCTCCCTCTTTCTCTCTCTCTCTCCCTCTCTCTCTCCCTCCCTCTCTCTCTCTCCCTCCCCCCCCTCTCTCTCTGTGTCTGTGTGTGTGTCAATGTCCTATTTGTGTTCCCCGCAGCTTGTCAGCAGCATCTATAAATCGACTCTCCAAAACCCCTACAGCTATTAGGAGCTCTCCAGAAGAAGAAGAAAAGAAAGAGAATTCTTAGCCAAGTTGAAGAGCGAGTCCAAAAGCAGAGCCCCCACCACTTCCCAACCATGAGCCAGAGTTTGCAGGACACGGTCGAGAACTTCAAGAGCGCCATGGAGGAAATGCAAGGCAAGGTCAAAGCGATGCGGGAACGGGCCGAAGAGGCCTACCAGAAGCTCAACCAGCTGGAGGTCCTGAAGTTTGCTTTGATCGACTCCAACAACCAACTCAACAAGGAGCTGCGGAAGCTGTCCCAGGAGGTGGCTCTCTTTGAGGACCAGAACGCCTTGGAGAAAGGCCACCAGACACGCCCGAAGAAAACCCCTTCCGCCACCAGGAAAACGGGGAAGAAGAAGGAGGGGGAGGCCCCACGAGAAGTCAGCTCCAAGGAAAAGCAATAATAAAAAGAAGGCAAATTGTCTTGGAGGTGTCCGCCCTTCTCCCCTTTCTCCACAAGAATGGTTTGGGGGTCCCTCTTGGGGGGGGGTTGCAGCTTCAGGGGAGACCCCCCCCACTCCTTGCAGGGCTGGCTAAGGCAAAGACTAAGATGGCCGCCAGCTGTTGGTGGGATTCAGTGATGGGTTTTAAAAAATTTTAGAACCTCTTCTGTAGGTGTGGCCTGTTTTGTGGGAGTGGCTCACCAGCCATGTGACCGGGTGGGAGTGGCTCGCCAGCCATGTGACTGGGTGGGAGTGGCTCACCAGCCATGTGACCGGGTGGGAGTGGCTCACCAGCCATGTGACCGGGTGGGAGTGGCTCGCCAGCCATGTGACAGGGTGGGAGTGGCTCGCCAGCCATGTGACTGGGTGAGCATAGCCAACCTGTAAAATGTGGTGAAACTCACTTGCTTAGCAACCAAAATGTTGGCTCAGAAACTCTGGCATTTGAAGCACGCAAGTCTTAAAGCTGTCAAGTTACAAGACCCTTGCACCCCTAACCCTTTAGGAAAAAAACAACCCAGGGGTACTCAAACTTGACAGCTTTAAGACTTGTGGACTTCAACTCCCAGAATTCCTCCTCCAGTCATGTTGGCTCAGGAACTCTGGCACTGAAGTGTGCAAGTCTTAAAGCTGTCAAGTTACAAGACCCTTGCACCCCTAACCCTTTAGAAGGAAAATCCCCAGGGGTGTTCAAACTTGACAGCTTTAAGACTTGTGGACTTCAACTCCCAGAATTCCTCCTCCAGTCATGTTGGCTCAGGAACTCTGGCACTGAAGTGTGCAAGTCTTAAAGCTGTCAAGTTACAAGACCCTTGCACCACTAACCCTTTAGACAAAAAACCCCAGGGGTGTTCAAACTTGACAGCTTTAAGACTTGTGGACTTCAACTCCCAGAATTCCTCCTCCAGTCATGTTGGCTCAGGAACTCTGGCATTGAAGTGTGCAAGTCTTAAAGCTGTCAAGTTACAAGACCCTTGCACCACTAACCCTTTAGACAAAAAACCCCAGGGGTGTTCAAACTTGACAGCTTTAAGACTTGTGGACTTCAACTCCCAGAATTCCTCCTCCAGTCATGTTGGCTCAGGAACTCTGGCATTGAAGTGTGCAAGTCTTAAAGCTGTCAAGTTACAAGACCCTTGCAACCCTAACCCTTTAGAAGGAAAATCCCCAGGGGTGTTCAAACTTGACAGCTTTAAGACTTGTGGACTTCAACTCCCAGAATTCCTCCTCTCGCTCTTCATCTTGATGATGTCCGGATGGGTGGGAGGAGGGAGTTGGAACCGGTTCTAAACGGCACTGTAGATTTGTGGAACCTCTTCTAGAGAAGAGGTTAGAACTGGCAGGAACTCACCCCTGGCGGAATTGGGCCTTTTCTCAAGTAGCACAATGGTGATTGGGGTGCGTGCTTGCAGGACAAGAGGTGCACCATGGGCCTTCGCTACCAGGATTGCCTGAGAAGGCTGCCCGCCATGCTTCATCTCACACAATACATGCTAAGCAAAACCGGGTTTGCCCACCAGGGTTGCAACCAGTTATCCAGGGTTAAAGAGCCGAGGTGGCGCAGTGGTTAAATGCAGCACTGCAGGCTACTTCAGCTGACTGCAGTTCAGCTGTTCGGCTGTTCAAATCTCACCGGCTCAGGGTTGACTCAGCCTTCCATCCTTCCGAGGTGGGTAAAATGAGGACCCGGATTGTTGTTGGGGGCAATATGCTGACGCTGTAAACCGCTTAGAGAGGGCTGAGAGCCCTATGAAGCGGTATATTAAAAAAAAAAAAAAAGGGTTAGGTGAAATCTCTGAAGCCTGCTATATTTGCTTGTGGATCTCAGGCCACTTTCTATTATTCTGCTATGCATTTTCTATTGTGGGAAAATGGGGATTGCATGGTGTTAGATTATATGTTGTTGGGACCCAGGGTACTAAAGGGCTTTGAGGGTCATCAGGTTAAATAGCTTAGGCTAGGTCTCTGAGATAAGTGGCTGGACACCTAAGTGGAAAAATTACTGAGAACCCAGCCCACATAAATAGCCATGGAGAAATCCAGCCAAGTTATCAAGGGAATTCCAAGGATGAGGCTTTGCACACAGCACTAAATCTCCGCCCTTAAGGCTCTTTGCACAGGGCACTGGGATCTGTGCACACGACACCTTGAATTTTGCACCAGGCACTAAGATTCTGCACTCAGTACGTATGGTCCCACTGTTAGGGGATGATAACATGTTACCAGTTATGTTAAAACACCAATCATTATGTTATGCTTAGCTGCACCCCCCCTTTTTTGTATACAATAAAGGTAGCATTCTGGCAACAGAAAAATGCTCATTCTACCAAGACCCTCTCGTGTTCATTTTCCTTTCGCCTTCTGATGGTCTTGAATCTCGGCCCGTAGATTGAGACCACCACAGGTTGTGGGATCCTGAGGTCGATCGCCACAAGTGGTGACCCCGACGTGATGGTCAACAAATTGACGCATTTCTGAAGGGTGCGGCTCGAGAGGTACATCCGAAGAGCACTCACTCCCCCATCGCTTACTGGAGCTCCAAAATGCGTAAGTATGGGGGGAAATCTGACGAAGGACCAGGTAGGTCATGTTAAGGAAATAGGTCGGATAGTTGAGTCTAATAAAATTATTTTACACAAAAAAAATTGTTATCCTAAGCAAAAGGATTTAATTGCCTTGTTAAAATTAATTTGGTCAGAGTGTCCCAGTTATCCACAGACGGGATCCCTGTATCCTTCAGTCTGGATCAAAATAGGGGAGCACCTACATAAAGCGCCCAGAGCCCCTCCCGATGCTTTAATTACTTGGAAGGGTGTAAGTTTGGCTCTGCGACACCATTTTTCCGAGGGAATGGGGGATATTACGGGTTATGAAACACTTACTACGCCACCTAAAAATAAAGATGTCATTGTCCCCCCGACAAAAAAGATAGAAATACAAAATACAGACATTGTCCCTCCCTCAGCCCTGGCAGATTGTTTTCCCATGCAAAATGTGATTATAGGAAAGGGTTCCTTGGAAGAAGGCATAGAGAAGGCAAGAAGGGATCCTACTCTTGCCTCAGAAGATTGGCAGACTTTATCAGCCTTTCCTATTGACTTTGCTGCCAACCCTCGGGTTTATCAAGAATTACCATTTAGTCAACTTAAGGAATTAAAAAATGCCATTGCAACTCATGGCATTACTAGTCAGTATACCAAAGGGCTATTGGATAATGTAAATTATTCCTATGTTCTTACCCCTAATGAATGGAGGTGGTTAGCTAAAACACTTTTAACTTCCACTCAATTTTTATTGTGGAAATCGGCTTTTGAGGAATGCTGTAATGATCAGCACAGACAAAATGCAGGAAATCCCTTAGAGGAAATTTTTGGAATTGGCAATTTCGCAGAAAGGGCACAACAGTTGAATACACCCAGGCCATCCCTTGTCTTGACAGGGAAAGCAGCAATTAGAGCTTTTGAAATGATAGGAGATTTCGGCGCCCCCACTTCCTCTTCATTTCTGCGAATAAAACAGGGCAATGGAGAACCTTATGATACCTTTATTGAACGTCTAAAAATTGCAGTCGATAGAGATTTTAAAAATAGTGATGCTAATAAAGTATTAATGAGAAAATTGGCCTTTGAAAATGCAAATGAAGATTGTAAAAGAGTTTTAAGCCCGTTAAATTCAGACTCTACCAAAACATTAGTTGATTTTCTAAAAGCAGCGTCAGCTGTCGGCTCACAGAGCTATAACATGGAAACCTTAGCAGCGGCCATAAATTTTACTCAACAAGGGACCCGGTCGAGGGGACCCCGAACCGGAAATTGCTTTAATTGTGGCAAGCCAGGACATTTTAAAAACCAATGTAGGGCACCTGGTGGTGGTGCCAGCAATGTTCAAAGCAACTCCCGCCCTAGTAAACCTTGTCCTAAATGTGGAAAAATGGGACATTGGGCCAGAGAGTGCCGCAGGAATCCCTCACAATTAGGGAATCAGGGAAACTAGATGAGGGGCAGGGCGTCAGCCCCGAATACCAAGACGCCATTTTAAGCCCCGAATATCAAGACGCCATTTTAAGTAAGCAACTTCCTCAAGCCACGCCCAGAAGTGTCCATCGTCAGCTTAAAAGCTTACGTGAATTGCCCACAGATGATTTAAGAGAACCAAAGGGGGTGCGAATGAGACCAGGAGAGGATGTTGATGAGGATGATTTAAAAGCTGTCATCCTTACCGCCCAAGAGGATATCGATATGCCTGTAGTAGGAATGCTGTACTACATAAAGCTGGACCTTAGTGTACTGCATTTCCCACCTGCTGCAGCTGTGCTCCTATACCCCGGAGAAGAAATCCTCTTGCATAAACTCATGGCCTCTCCCTACATGTTAAACCCCACAATTCTATCATCCGTAGCTTTGGCTGTGGTCCCCACGGAACCAACATCATTGCAGCAAGGAACAGAGGTGGCCGTTGCAATTCCAATTGTGGTGGATTGTGACCCTTATCAGAAAAATCCGTTAAGGCACGCCACCATTAGTCCCTTTAAGGATCTAATAGAGCCTGATTTGGACTCTATGATGGAACCCGAAGATCAGAACATCTGGTTTACAACAAGAATTACCAGTAAAAGGCCAATGCTTACCATTTTGATCAATGGCCAACCTTTCACTGGACTTTTGGATACAGGTGCAGACATTACAGTCATCGCCTCATCCCAGTGGCCATCTCAGTGGCCGGTTAAAACATCCCCCGCAGTTAGGGGTGTGGGGGGAGTTCAAATGGCACAAGCTAGTGAACGATGGCTCCAAGTAGAAATACCCGATTCTAAGCAAATTGCAAAAATCAGACCGGTGATTCTGCCTTTACACGTGAACTTGTGGGGACGAGACTTAATGTCTCAGATTAGTTCACAGTTACAATTTGAATAAAATGGAATCTTTAATGAAAATGGTGTTAAAAGATGATACCCCGATTTGGCAGGATCAGTGGCCTTTACCTGGAGAAAAGCTCGATGCGTTGCAAAATATTGTGGAAGATCTGTTAAAAAATGGTAAAATTGAACCTTCTAATAGCCCATATAATACCCCTGTTTTTGTAATAAAAAAGAAAAGTGGAAAATGGCGAATGTTACAAGATCTAAGAAAAATTAATGCGGTAATTGTGCCTATGGGACCCCTACAATGTGGATTACCTAACCCAAATTTAATACCTCAGAATTATGATCTAACAATAATAGATTTAAAAGATGCTTTCTTTTCCATTCCTCTGTGCAAGGCCGATAGAAAATTGTTTGCATTCACCATTCCTGTTTATAATCATCATAAACCAGTACAAAGATATCAATGGACTGTTTTACCCCAAGGGATGCTTAATAGCCCAACTATGTGTCAATACTATATCGGCAATATTCTACAACATTTTCGAGAACAGTATCAGGAAATAATCCTATGTCATTATATGGATGATATTCTTTTGGCCTGTAAAAAGGGGATCGAGATGAGACAAGTGGTAACCAAACTACTAAGATTATTTAATTTAAATGGATTTCAAATATCAGAAGAAAAAATTCAAACCACTTCCCCCTTTGCTTATTTGGGTCACATTATTATGGAAAATGCTTCACAACCGGTGCTTCCGGAATTGACCTTGCCACATACTTGTACACTGGTGGAGTTACAAAAGTACTTGGGTACTCTGAATTGGACGAGACCTTATATGGGATTAACCACTGTACAATTGCAACCATTATTTGACCTACTAAAAGGAGGGAAACAACCTGGAGATAACATACAAATAGGAGAAAATCAAAAGGAATGTCTAGAATTAATTTCTAGGGCATTAAACCAAAAATGGGTTGACCGATGTGAAGAAGGAGTCCCAATATCTGTGGCAATTTTGGGCACCCCAGTATTACCTACTGGAATACTATTCCAAAAGGAAAAGGATAAGTTGTTAATTTTAGAATGGATTCATTTACCAAATACCCCTAAAAAGACAATTTCCACAAGAGATGAGTTATTGGCACAACTTATTATGAAATTGCGAGATAGATGCATTGCTAGGACAGGAAGAGAACCAGAAAATATATTTACCCCTGTCCCTTTACCATACTGGGAACAATACTTCCAAATGTCAGAGCATTTGCAGATGGCATTAGCTAATTATAATAACGCAATTAAATATCATCTTCCGGCAGACTATAGAATAGCATTAATCCAACAAGTTCCGTTTAGATTGAACACCCTGTTTTCAATAAAACCCCTACAGAATGCAATTACAGTTTTTGCAGATGGTACTAAGAAACAGGGAGCGTGTGTCTACAGGGAGAAAGGGAAATGGGTGACTCATGTCACCTCACCACAAGCTTCTGCACAACGCGCAGAACTTGCTGCCTCTATTTTAGCTTTTCAATTATTCTTTGATAAACCATTTAATTTGATTGTTGATTCCTTATATGTATACAATGCTATAGTGCATATTTTTGATTCGTATATCTCCCCCACGGGGGATTTGGCACTTCTTGCTCAATTCATACAGTTAAAACAATTGATTGAAAAAAGAACTGATTTTTATTTTGTTGCACACATTAGGAGTCATCAACCTTTCCCAGGTATGCTTACAGAAGGAAATAACAAGGCTGACGAAGTGGCCAGAGACATATTTCATCTGGCCACTCCCTGGGAAAGTCATGAATTTTTTCACCAGAATGCTAATGCTCTTCGAAAAGAATTTGATCTTACAAGAGCAGAAGCTTCAGCCATAATTCAACAATGCCCCACATGTAGCAAACAAGGTCACAATTTACCGATGGGAGTTAACCCAAGAGGGTTACAAAGAAATGAAATTTGGCAAATGGATGTCACACAGCATCCACCCTTTACACCATGGAAGTACATACATGTCACTGTAGATACATGTTCAGGGTTTATTTTTGCTACTGTACAAAGGGGAGAGACCAATAAACACGTAATTAACCATTGCATACGAAGTTTTGCAGTCCTAGGTACACCTAAGGAGCTGAAAACGGATAATGGGCCTGCTTATGTAAGTTCAAATTTTGCTCAATTTTGTAAAAAATTCTCAGTAACCCATAAATTTGGTATTCCTTATAATTCACAGGGACAAGGAATAGTGGAACGAGCAAATTTGACAATTAAGTTGATGCTTGAAAAACAAAAAGAAGGGGGAAACGGACCCCCCTCATTACCATCTATACAAACTCAATTAGCTAAAACAATATATACAATAAATTTTAAAAATTTGACCGGTTGTCCTAATCCTACTTCAGCTGCAGAAAGGCATTTTAGCCCTGGAGTAGTTTCCTCCCCACCCCCTCTTGTGTTATATAGGACGCCTCCGGATCCTACCTGGAAAGGCCCAGCGGAATTGTTAACGTGGGGACGTGGGTATGCAGCTGTGAAAGGACCCGACGATAAACCCTTGTGGGTTCCAGCCCGAGGAATAAAACCGTTCCACCCCCCTGTGGAAAAATCTGAACAACCCAAGTCAGACGATATCTGATGTGTTGGTTTTGTTCCTGCCCTTGTCAGGCGTGTTGCTGTCAACATTGCATCTTTTGCTGGAAGGAGAAGTGTCAATTGATTTGTCCAATTGCTTGTGATGTGTTTATGATTGACCAACAACTTGAGGCCTTTATTGATCCTCTGCATCTTGTGAGACAATCTACTCTTACGCCTACTCCAACAATAAAATACTCAGAGGATCATCCCTTTTGCCATTTCCATCATCAAAAGAAAAAATGAGGTTGCTTGCAAACCAACATCATGTGTGCGAAAATGGATGTCATTTATACGAGCCTCGTTCACCAAAGGCTCGTTGTCCTCTTTTAAGGGGACCACCTCCGGGACAAATTTGGGGGTTTTGAGGATTGGGCTAAAACAGATATGTCTTGTAAATATTTTGTTTATCATACAATAGGATTAATTATAGGTATGGGGTTTTTGTTTATGATTATGTGGTATTCGCTAAATACGGAAGGATCTAGGATTAAGGATGCAATGTGGTCGTGGCTTCCTAATTTCCAATGGTTGAAGAATTTGGTTGCTATCATATTTGTTGGAGTGATTATATTAATTTGTTGTTGTTGCTGTATACAATGTATACCTGGTTTAATTGCAATGTTTAAATCTATGATGCCTAAACAAAAAATATTTCAAAATATTAATATTGTGCAAAACAAGGATGTTATTAGTCTTGAGATTCCAGAGTGCCCAATGCAAAGTGGTGTGCCACGCCCAGCCTTGGAGCCCAAACAGGTAAAGAAATCGGATGGTCAAAAAATGCTCAAAGTCATGACCAACTTGGACATACCCGGATGCCCAATGAAAAAAATCCCTCCTGAATTTGGATCTTTAAACAAAAAGAAAGGAGGAGATGTTGGGACCCAGGGTACTAAAGGGCTTTGAGGGTCATCAGGTTAAATAGCTTAGGCTAGGTCTCTGAGATAAGTGGCTGGACACCTAAGTGGAAAAATTACTGAGAACCCAGCCCACATAAATAGCCATGGAGAAATCCAGCCAAGTTATCAAGGGAATTCCAAGGATGAGGCTTTGCACACAGCACTAAATCTCCGCCCTTAAGGCTCTTTGCACAGGGCACTGGGATCTGTGCACACGACACCTTGAATTTTGCACCAGGCACTAAGATTCTGCACTCAGTACGTATGGTCCCACTGTTAGGGGATGATAACATGTTACCAGTTATGTTAAAACACCAATCATTATGTTATGCTTAGCTGCACCCCCCCTTTTTTGTATACAATAAAGGTAGCATTCTGGCAACAGAAAAATGCTCATTCTACCAAGACCCTCTCGTGTTCATTTTCCTTCCGCCTTCTGATGGTCTTGAATCTCGGCCCGTAGATTGAGACCACCACAGGTTGTGGGATCCTGAGGTCGATCGCCACAATATGTAGCCATCACAACATTCTTTCTAGAAAGCCAAGGCCATCCTTTATCTCTGCACCTCTGCACCTGACCAGAACTGGATGGGTGGAAGCTGCCAGCGTGGCAGAGGGAGATTGGACCATGGGATGGACTTCTCGGTGTGGGGGCAAGATCTTGAACTTTCAACTGGGTGGGGAAAACCGGGGAAGCTTTCAGATTTTCCCAGATGTGCCAACATGGCTCTCTTAACAAGTTGGAGCTTTGAGTAATTCTTTGCCTCGGACTTAATTTGAGATGCTATTTGGAACCCTGGCATTAAACCGAATCAATCCCCCCTCCCATTTCCCCACCATAGAAAAGGCATAGTAGAATAATAGAAAGTGTGGCAGGCTTGAGATCCAAAAGAAAAGATGGCTGCGGGCCTGACAACTGGTTCGCTTCGATACCGGTTCGCTTCCCGCACATGCACTCAAAACGTGTGCTCCGTGTGCATGCGCACCCTTTCTGAGTCTGCAAAGGTAAGTAGAACAGTGTGTGTGTGGGGGGGGGAAACAGCTGTGCCGCGCGATTTAGATTCGCTAGAAAGAAGGATTTCCTGCTTTCCGTAATATAAATCACACAGCACCGCTGATTGTTGCACAGCTGATCATCGGGTTAAAAAAAAATGCTTTAAAAAAGTTAAAAAAAAACCTTCCAAAAATCAGCTGTGCGACAATGAGCTGTGCCACGCCCATTTCTAGCATTTTTTACTACCGGTTCGGGCAAATCGTCCTGAACCGGTAGCATTTCACCCAAAGGTGGGTTCCTACCAGTTCGCACCTATTCGCTAGAACCGGTTCGTCAAATCTGCCAAACCGGTTAGAGGAGGTTCCACCAGTGGACCCGGAAAGCAGGCCACACCTACAGAAGAGGTTCCAAAGATTTTTGAAACCCACCACTGGTCCTTGGATATGATTATTCTACACTATCATGCTCCTATTTATAAAACTCAGTGCCTCTGTGAAAGGTAAGGATGACTCCTGCGTTTGTGGTGCAATCAGAACATTGCGTGTGTTGAAGTTGTTTGAACGCAAACCAAAGATGCCTTTTAAAAAAGAAGTTTACATCCTATTCTTATGCATGCCAGCGCTGTGTGTGAGGTCATTTAAGGTGGTTCTGACGAGTGTCGTCGGCATCTTCATATCCGGTCACATGGGCGGCAAGCCACTCCCATCCGGTCACACGGGCGGCAAGCCACTCCCACCCGGTCACACGGCCGGCAAGCCACTCCCACAAAGGAGGCCACACCCACAGAGTAGGTTCGAACAATTTTTGAAACCCACCACTGATTTCACCCCTGGTTTAGGGTCAGTGTTTTGGGTATATCTAACTCAACAAACCATGGTCCTGTTTGCAAACGCAGACTATGTTTGAAATGTGTTTGAATATTAGCAGCCCAGGGTTGGTTGGTAGGCTGTTGGTTTGAGCTCCGAGCCGGGCAATTTGGTTGCAAACCAGATTTTGTCGTCATTCGAGGAGACGCCGTCAGTGCATTTTGAATTGTGCTCCTTAACGCGAAACGTTTGCAATCAAGTTGCCAAGCTCGGAGCCTCAAACCAACAGCCTATGTTTTTTCAGCAAACATGGGGGGGGGGGAATAGCAGTCATTGGAGACGCCCACCCCCATCCCATCTAATGGGGGGCATCAGGGAGAGTCAAAAAAAGCCAAGATAACCGCCATTCCTGCATAATGGAAGTCGAAAACTCTTTTACCTGTGACGGGCATGAAAAAGAGACAGAATTTCCACGCGTGGTTTGAAAAGTTTCCCTGGCCCAGTTGGGTCTGACTCTTGGGGGGGTGTGTGTGGATGGATTAGCAATAGCAATAGCAGTTGGACTTATATACCGCTTCATAGGGCTTTCAGCCCTCTCTCAGCGATTTACAGAGTCAGCATATCGCCCCCACAGTCTGGGTCCTCATTTCACCCACCTCGGAAGGATGGAAGGCTGAGTTAACCTTGAGCCAGTGAGATTAGAACCGCTGAACTGCAGATAACAGTCAGCTGAAGTGGCCTGCAGTACTGCACCCTAACCAGTGTGCCACCTCGGCTCTTCAATTCTTCTCCATTTCTTAGCCAAGGAAGCCAGCATTATCCGAAGAAACTTCTTTGGTCATGTGGCCAACATGGCTAATACCCCAAAGCTGCACAGAACACTGTTTCCTTCCCTGTTTGGGTGACTTTGGATCAATCACATGGTGACAGTGAGTTCTAGTTTTGTCTTAGACACAAAAACTGGGTAGGTGACTTTGGGCCAATCGCAAGGTGATGGTGAGTTCTAGTTCTATCTTAGACACAAAAACTGGGTAGGTGACTTTGGGCCAATCACAAGGTGATGGTGAGTTCTAGTTGCTCCTTAGGCATGAAAGCTGGCTGGGTGCCTTTGGGCCAATCACCAGGAGATGGTGAGTTCTAGTCCTGCATTAGCCATGAAAGCTGGCTGGGTGCCTTTGGGCCAATCACCAGGAGATGGTGAGTTCTAGTCCTGCATTAGCCATGAAAGCTGACTGGGTGCCTTTGGGCCAATCACCAGGAGATGGTGAGTTCTAGACCTGCATTAGCCATGAAAGCTGGCTGGGTGCCTTTGGGCCAATCACCAGGAGATGGTGAGTTCTAGTCCCACCTTAGGCATGAAAGCTGGCTGGGTGCCTTTGGGCCAATCACCAGGAGATGGTGAGTTCTAGTCCCACCTTAGGCATGAAAGCCGGCTGGGTGACTTTGGGCCAATCACCAGGAGATGGTGAGTTCTAGTCCCACCTTAGGCATGAAAGCTGGCTGGGTGCCTTTGGGCCAATCACCAGGAGACGGTGAGTTCTAGTCCCATCTTAGGCATGAAAGCTGGCTGGGTGCCTTTGGGCCAATCACCAGGAGATGGTGAGTTCTAGTCCTGCATTAGCCATGAAAGCTGGCTGGGTGTTTTGGGACCTACAGTACTTCTCTCTCAGTTCAACTCCCCTCATCTTTTCCCATTGTTATTGTTGGGAAAATAAGAGGAAAAAGGAGCCCATACATTCACCACTTTGGGTTACTTATAAAATAATAAAGGAGGGTTTTTTTTAAAAAAAAATCCAATAAATGCTGAACGTTTTCTGGAGTGTGTGCTTCTTTTAATTTTGGCTCAATGTTACGGAATCTCCTCCTTTTTTTTTAATTGAAAATTATGAAAAAAAAACTTTTACAAATGTTTATTTCCCTCCCCTTCCCCTCCCCACCCAAATCCCACCCACCCCAACCTTCCCCCCCCTTACATTTTCAATTGTAAGCTACCTTCCCACGTCTCCAAATGTCACTCAATCAATCATTCCACCCCGCATAGCCTTTAGCGATGCGACTTCTGATTTATTACAGGCTTCGCACTAAGAGGCCCCCTTCCACTGCCTGAGTGTGAGTGCATTAACCCAGTGTTTCTCAACCTTGGCAACTTGAAGACGTCTGGACTTCAAGTCCCAGAATTCCCCAGCCAGCGAATGCTGGCTGGGGAATTCTGGGACTTGAAGTCCAGACGTCTTCAAGTTGCCAAGGTTGAGAAACACTGCATTAACCAATGAACAGAGTTGGAAGGGACCTGGCAGGTCATCTAGTCCAACCCCCATCCCTGCCCAAGCTGGAAACCCTACATCTGCCTCTACCTAGGATTGAACACACAACCTCTTGATGGTGAGGCAAGAGCTCCATCTCTAGGAAACCCGTCTAGGCGTTTCCTTTGTGCGACAGAGAAGGATGTGGCCCATGAAAGGTCCTGATTGGCTGGGGGGTTTTGTGGGATTGTGACATCAGCAGCAATGCAGCTTCTGACAGTTGGGCTTGACTTGGGTTCAGTCTGGGGTGGATGCTGGTCTGTTTGATGGGAGAGGCCATTTCTCTCGTGGGAATTGGGGAATCCTTCGGTGAGTAAGCCAAAGGATGGTTACTCTCATCTCCCAATAAACAAAGCATCCTCATCTCATCTCACCCAGAACGTTGGATGATGCTTTGACCCCCCCCCCCCCAATAAGGTTTTTGAACTCAGCCCAGAATCCGATCATCCCAATGAAACTCTGAGTCCTACTCAGAGCGGCATATAAATCTATTAAAAGTTAAAGTTAAAAGAACACCGGGCTACGCATAACCGGTTTTTATCTTCTGCAGGAAGCAAAAACTTGATGTTTTTGTCTCCCGTCTTAACAGAGCAGGCAGAGAGAGAAAAACAAAGAAACAGGCTTGTGTCTCGTTGTAAGAAAAAATAAAACCTTTTGGTCAAACATGGTCTTACAACAGCTTGCAAAGATTGTCCTAGTGTTAGAAACACGATTGCATGTTACGCCAAACTCATGGTTTTTCTCAGCGCTCTGAAAACAATGGACCTTAGAAGGAGAAAGAAATACATTTCCTGGCATATAAGACAGAGCTTTGTTAGGGAATGCTGGACACACATTTCAAGTTACAAGCAAGGTTACTCAGCAGTGCTCCTCGAAAGTTTTATCTATGAAGTTGGCACGTTAGGTTGCAATGGAGCTGCTTCTCAACAGCAATTTAACAAAAGCTGAATTAGGCTACACTCTGGGTAAGCTCTAATCCTTCAGGGATCCTTTCAACCCCATTTAAAATCATCATCATCATCTTTTATTTTAATGATCCAATAATTGCCAGGTGGAGTCTTAAGCAACTGAATGAAGCTGAGTGTTTACTGGCCAGGTGCCCTTCCTGTCGCCAAGGCGGAGTTTCGTTCCAGCAGATAGATAGTCTCACTGTGCCCAGAGAAAGAAATATCTGCTTCTAGATAGGATCAGACTCACAGCCTCCTTATTGGGAGGCAAGAGCTCCACGCCCATAGGCCACCGCACCATTCACCCAATTCAGAATAATGTGTTGGTTTAACTTCTTTTAGTTTTGATAAATGGGCCCTCCTATCCAACAAAAAGAAATTTAATGTGTATCATTTTCTCCAACCACATGTGGATTTTAGTCCAGTATCTTTTGGCTTCAGTGCAAGTCCACCACATGTGGTAGTATGAGCCAGGCATCTGGTGACACTTCCAACACTTTTCTGATTTATTCTTGAACATTCTTGCGATTCTGGTCGGGGGTAGATGCCACCTGTAAAACATCTTATACAAGTTTTCTCTATATGCAGTAGACATTGTCATTTTGTAATTCTGAGACCACAATTTCTGCCAATTCTCTAAATCAATCCCATACTTAAAGTTTTTTCCCCAAGCAATCATAGTTTCTTTAACTTGTTCTTCATGCAATTTAAACTCCAATAAATATCCATATAGTTTTTTAATTACTTTTTCATCAGTGCCTGTTAGAATTTTGTCTAGCTCAGTCATTTTATTATAGAGACCTTTAGTTTTTCTATCTTCATTATATCTAGATTGTATCTGTACATATGAATACCAGTTCATTTCCATCCCTTCTTGTTTCAACTCTTGACTAGATTTGAGCTCACCCTCTGTATTCAATAATTCTGTATATCTAACTGTTTGTGATGATACACCAACAAATAGACTTTAAACCAGAGGTCTTTTTATTGGGAATTTTACCAGAAACCTACAACAAAGACTTAAAATATCTGATTGTAAATGTGTTAACAGCAGCCAGAATTGTATTTGCAAAAAACTGGAAAAATGAAACAATACCAAAAGAGGAAGAAATCATTCGAAAAATAATGGACTGTGCCGAAATGAGTAAATTGACATTTGAAATTAGAGAGCAAGAGGATGAACAATTTTATAAGATATGGGACTTGTTTTATCAATGGCTAAGGGAAAAAAAACAAAATTTTGGAAATGAAAAATGATACACTTATGCCTTAATTGGAAAAAGTAAATGATGATATAATTATGATGTGAAATAATTCAACAATGATATAAGGAAGCATTAATATAAGGTCTGATGATATAATGTATAAGGTTAAGAACTTATTATAATGATATTTCGCTGCTGATAAGGCAATTCTAATAGGGGAACAAATGAAAACTGGTATATATAGGCAGCGATGCCTTGTTGAACAATGAAGGAATAAGATCTCTGTTTGAAGGTATGAAATGCAAGGTTAACAATGAATAGAAGTATATTCTCTGGGGGAAAATAATGCTAATGTTAACTGAATATTGTAGAAGGAAAATGAGGCCTTTAGTTACATTAGAGGAAATATCTGAGATGGTAAATATTATTTGAAGATGTAGATGTTAAAACAACCGTAATCAAACGACATGTTGCATGTGATGATGGGTTTTTTTTCTTTTCTTTTCTTTTTTTTTCTTTCCCCCTTTCCTTTTTGGACTTTTTTTTGGTCCTTTTTGGCCTCCCCCCCTCCCCCACCCTTTTTTTCCTCTTGTTTTATTTTGTTGTTTTTTGTTTTTTAAACCCTAGCTTATTGTCGTGCTTATTAAATATACAACAGAGAGATACGGGATGTATAAACTTAGTAGGGATGCACCTGTGATTAAATGACATATTGTATGTGAAGATGGGTTTCCCCTCCCCCCCCTTTTTTTCCCCATCTTCTCCCTTTCCCATTGTTGTCTGTGTAATGAAAAATAAAAAATAAAATAACAATAATAATAATTAAAAAAAAGAAATTTAATGTGGAAAAACTGCCAAGGTTTTACACTTAAGGGCAGGAAAAACCCAAAGGTACAGGTACAGATTTTAGGTGAAATCTGGCTCAAAAACAGTAACTTTGAGAGGGACCTTGGTATCCCAGTGGACGATCAGTTAAACATGAGCCGCCATTGTGTGGCACCACTAGGAAAGACATACACACACACACACACACACACCAATTCCCAGCAGGGGAAAATTTAGAAGAGAAGAGAATAGAATAATAGAGTTGGAAGGGACACTGGAGGTCTTCTAGTCCAACCCCCTGCTCAGGCAGAAAACCCTACACCACTTCAGACAAATGGTTATCTCAACATCTTCTTTAAAACTTCCAGTGTTGGAGCATTCACCAACAATTGTTCTAACTGTCAGGAAAAAATTCTCCTTAGTTCTTTTTTTTTTTTTATACACATAAACACATCAACAGAACACATAAACACATTAACAAAAATAACCACATAACTTAAAAACAACACAGGAACAATAGGTTCCATCGTATATCATACAGCAGTTCCG
This sequence comes from Thamnophis elegans, assembly GCF_009769535.1. Lineage (NCBI taxonomy): Eukaryota > Metazoa > Chordata > Lepidosauria > Squamata > Natricidae > Thamnophis > Thamnophis elegans. The sequence goes on from NC_045546.1 coordinate 2,485,057, forward strand.
AATCGGTTTCTTTGCAGTTAGTGTTTTCCCTTCTATACATTTCTATCTTGCGTTTGTAATCTCGTTACTCATTGTCCATTTTTATATGCATAAAAGGAAGGAAGGAAGTAGAGAAGGAAGGGAGGGAGAAAAGAAAAGAAAGAGAAAATAAGGTGGTGTCATAGCAGGGGTGAAGGATGGTAAACAATACATTCCAAATTATACCTTATAACCTTTTAAATGGAATAATAATAATATAAGAATGGCAAAGAAAAAGAATAACTATGTGAATGTATACCTATAATCTGTATGTAAGAGAATGAATGACAGTAAAAATATAAAGCACAATATAGGTAAATAATACTTGATCATAAGTAGCTAAGTATAAATAAATTCTCCTTAGTTCTAAGTTGCTTCGCTCCTTGATTAGTTTCCATCCGTTGCTGCTTCTGCTACCTTCAGGTGCTTCGGAGGATAGCTTGACTTTAGACCAGGCTTCCATCTCTAACCAAACTTGTGAATGGTAACCAAAAAACCCAATTCAATCCTAAAATGCATTCACAGAAGGATACATTCAAGATCAAGGGACGCAGAGGTGGGTTCCTACCAGTTCGCACCTATTCGGCTGAACCTGTTCGTCAAATCTACCGAACCGGTTAGAAGAGGTTCCACCAGTGGACCTGGAAAGCAGGCCACACCTACAGAAGAGGTCCCAAAATTTTTGAAACCCACCACTGCTACACACGCACACACACACACACACACAGACTGACACAGAGAGAGAGAGAGAAAGAGAAAGAAAGCAAAAAATAAAGAAAGAAAGAGAAAAGAAAAAGAGTGAGAGAGAGATGAAAGAAAAAAGGGACAGAGAGACAAAAGGAAGGAAAGAGAGAGAGAAAGAAAGAAAGAAGGAAGGAAGGAAGGAAGGAAAGAAAGAAAAAAGGGACAGAGAGACAAAAGGAGAGAGAGAGAGAGAGAGAGAGAGAGAGAGAGAGAGAGAGAGAAAGAAAGAAAGAAAGAAAGAAAGAAAGAAAGAAAGAAAGAAAGAAAGAAAGAAAACTCATGGCTGGCAAGCCACTCCCACAAAGGAAGCCACACTCACAGAGTAGGTTTGAAATTTTTTTGAAACCCACCACTGACACACACACACACACACACACACACACTCACACAGAGAGAGAAAGAGAAAGAGAGAGAAAGGAAGAAAAAAGAAAGAAAAAAAGAAAAAAGAAAGAAAAAGTGAGAGATGAAAGAAAGAAAGAAAGGAAAGAAAGGAAGAAAGAAAGAAAGAAAGAAAGAAAGAAAGAAAGAAAGAAAGAAAGAAAGAAAGAAAACACATGGCTGGCAAGCCACTCCCACCAGATCACATGGCCAGCAAGCCACTCCCACAAAGGAGGCCACACCCACAGAGTAGGTTCCAAAAATTTTTGAAACCCACCACTGAAGGGAGGTAGTAATACCATTCTATAAAGCCTTAGTAAGACCACACCTAGATTACTGCATCCTGTTTTGGTCACCACACTATAAAAAAAGATGTTGAGACTACAAAGAGTGAAGAGAGGAGCAACCAGGATGATGAGGGGACTGGAGGCTAAAACTTATGATGAACGGTTGCAGGAACTCGGCATGGCTGGTCTAGGGAAGAGAAGGACCAGGGGAGACATGATAGCAATCTTCCAACTGCCACAGAGAGGAGGGGATCAAGCTCTTCTCCAAAGCCCCCGTAGGCCAGACAAGGAAAAATGGATGGAAATTGATCAAGGAGAGATTCAACCTGGAAATAAGGAGGAATTTTATGACAATGAGAACAAACAACGCAGGGAACAGAAGTTGTGGGAGCTTCATCCCTGGAAGCTTTCAAGAAGAGAAATGGTGTAGGGTCTCCTGCTTGGGTGGGGGGTTGGACTAGATGATCTACAAGGGTCCTTCCAACTGTTCTTCTGTAATCTGTAATATGAAGAAGGGTTGCAGGAACTGGCCATGGCTGGTCTAGGGAAGAGAAGGACCAGGGGAGACAGGAGAGCAATCTTCCAACATTTGAGGGGCTGCCCCAGAGACGAAGGGGTCAAGCTCTTCTCCAAAGCCCCCGAAGGCCAGACAAGGAATCTTGAATGGAAACTGATCAAGGAGAGATTCAAGCTGGAAATAAGGAGAAATTTTCTGAAAAAGAGAGCAATCAACCAAAGGAACAGAAGTTGCCTTTGGAAGTTGTGGGAGCTTCATCCCTGGAGGCTTTCAAGAAGAGACTGGACTATCATTTGTCAGAAATGGCGTAGGGTCTCCTGTTTGGGTGGGGGTTGGACTAGATGACCTACAAGGTCCCTTCCAACACTGTTAACCTGTTCAAAACCTACCTGACGGTCAGTCCATATGAAAAAATTCAAAAGCAGTTGGGATATGCTAAGTGTCAAGCCTGCAGCCATCTTTTTTCTGGATCTCTGGCCTGCCACACTTTCTATTGTTCTACTATGCATTCTCTATTGTGAGAAAATGGGATTGTATGGAATTAGATGCTATGTAGCCATAACAACATTCTTTCCAGAAAACCAAGGTCATCTTTTGTCTTTGCATCTCTGCACCGGAACTGAATGGGTGGAATCTGTCTTCGTGGCGGTGGGAGATTGGACCCTGGGATGGACTTGTGGGTAGGGGGGACAAGATCTTGACCTTTCAACTGGGTGGGGAAAACCGGGAAGCTTTCACATTTGGGTTTTCCCAGATGTGCCAACATGGCTCTCTTAATAAATTGGAAGTTTGAGGAATTCTTTGCCTAGGACTCTGATTTAATTTTGGATGCTATTTGGAACTCTGACATATGATGCTTACTCTCCCTCTGCTTGTCCCTCAGCTGTGAACTCAAGAGGAGCGGCGACAGATTCAAGGTTTTTTCTCCCAGCCCCATGGAGAAATCCGAAGCGTCCCACCTTATGGACATCCAGGAAGCGTTGAAGAGGGAGCTGTGGGACCTTCGGGATAAAGCGGCCAACCTCGACCTCGAAAACCAAGAGCTGGCGACGGAGATGAAGCACATGAACGAGGAGAACAAAGGCCTGGAGGAGAAGGTCCACTGCTTCAAAACCATCGTGGAGGACCTGGAGAAAGAAGAGGAAGAGCTGCAGGAGATGCTCCGGGAGCGGGAAGACACGCGCGTCGCCCTGCAGGCCCAAAACCAGACCTTGGCAGACACCAACCGGATGCTCTGCTCCAAAATCCAGAAGGTCTCTAACCAGCTGGTCAAATTCCAGGAGTCCAAAGCGGTTCGGGACCAAGGCATGCTGAGGATCAAGCAAGTGATGGAGCACATCGTGGGCTATTTCAAGCAGCTGGAGGCGAAGATCGAGACCGCCAAGCGCCAGTACGAGGACGAGAAGAAGCAGTGCACCGAGCTGTCCCGCACGGCGCTGGAGCTGGAAGAGATCTGCAAGGCGCTGGAGAACCAAGTCCTGGCTCTGGAGGAACAGCTGGAGCAGTCCCCCTTCGGCAGAATGGAGACGGGCACCGGGATGGAGGGTCCTTCCCTGCTCCAAGAGATGGTGCAGGCCAAGTTGACCCAGGATTCCCGAGGCCTACAGAAGACTTTTGTCGTCGTCCTCTCCAAAGGGACTTGGGTGCTGGTGGCCATGATCATCGGCCTGGCATTCTCCAACGCCTTGCTCTTCCTGCTTGGCAAAGACTTGGAGGTCAGGAACCATCTGCTGACCTTGGTAGACAGCCCCAAGTGGGTCTCCAAAATCTTGACCCCGTATCCTCTCCGGAAGCAGAGCGGCTTGCGACCGTTTTGACGCGGGATCCCGTAGGGAGACTGTAGAAAGCTAGTAAATAAGCGTGTTGGGGGGGGGGGAATAAGGACGCTCTCTTGCTACCTCGGGACATGGGATGTATTGCCTTAATTTCGATAAAAGTAAAATAAAATCTTTTAACTCTGGTGCAGTTTTACGCCCTACGTCCCTCTCTGTGAATGTGTGTTTGTCCTTGCTATTTCGTAAGCCGTGATCATTTTTGCCAAGCCGGGTGGTAGATAGCAGCAATAGCAATAGCAGTTAGACTTATATACCGCTTCATAGGGCTTTCAGCCCTCTCTAAGCGGTTTACAGAGTCAGCATATTGCCCCCAACAACAATCCAGGTCCTCATTTTACCCACCTCGGAAGGATGGAAGGCTGTGTCAACCATGAGCCGGTGAGATTTGAACAGCCGAACTGCAGAACTGCAGTCAGCTGAAGTAGCCTGCAGTGCTGCATTTAACCACTGCGCCACCTCGGCAAATGCTGCAATTTGGCACATACGGTTAGTTTGCAAGATATTTTTTTAAAGGGAGGGTGTATCACGGGATGATTGAGCTCTTAGCTAAAGTAGCTGTTTGATAAAAGACCATTTATTGAGGAAGGAGAATATTTCTAGCTCAGGGTTGAAATGTAGGGTCCTTGGTGTCAGCGTTCCTAGTATCATGTAGAATGAAATCAGAGTCCAAGGCAAAACGATCCTTAAAGTTCCAATTTAATAAAGCAGACGTCTTAGGCACATCTGTGTTAATCTCAATACTGGAAACGACATCAGAATTCCACCCAGTTAAAAGTTCATGATCTTGTCCCCACACCCACAATCCATCACATGGTCCAATCTTCTTCTTCCACACTGGCATCCACACCCAGCTGCTTCCGGTCAGGTGTACTGGTGCGGAGACAAAGGATGACCTTGGCTTCTAGTAAAGAATGACAACAATACATTCCACAATCCTACTCCTGTCTATTCCCCCCTCCCATCAACTATACTAACGAAACAGCATAATGAAATAAGAGAAAGTGTGGCAGGCCAAAATTCTAAAAGGAATATAATTGCAGGCCTGACACTTGGTGCCATCTGAGCTTGGTGGCTTTCTTGCCGACGTTTCATGACCTAACTAGCTAACATCATCAGGTATATTGTTAATTGATGATAGTTTGGGTAATGAAACGTTTGTAAGAAAACCACCAAGCTCAGAGAGCACCAAGGACCCTACAGTTGCTGTCCTCCTCCTTTCCACAAATCCCTCTCCCTTCTAGCACTGATGATGTTAGCTACTTGGGTAATGAAATGTCTATGAGAAAACAACTACACTCAGAGAGCATCAAGGACCAGAGGGAGTATTCAGCAGGTTCTGACCAGTTCTGGAGAACCGGTAGCGGAAATTTTTGAGTAGTTCGGAGAACAGGTAAATGCCACCTCTGGCTGGCCTCGCCCCCATCTATTCTTTGCCTCCCGAGTCCCAGCTGATTAGGAGGAATGGGGATTTTGTAGTAACCTTCCCCTGCCACGCCCACCATCATGCCACGCCCATCAAGCAACGCCCACAGAAACGGTAGTAAAAATGTTTGAATCCCACCACCGCCAAGGACCCTCCAGTCCTCCTCCTCCACTCCCCCCCCACTCCACAACCCTCACTCCCTTTGAGCACCGATGAGGTTACCTAGTTGGGAAATGAAACATCTGCAAGAAAACAACCCATCTCAGAGAGCACCCAGGATTCCTTAAGATCATTGATATGGTCATATATGGCTATGACAGGAGGAAAAAAAGCTGCTTTTTGTTCTGACCCCCCTCTTCGCTCGTTCACAAATGACAGTCAGACAGAACTTCAAAGGAAATATCTTTATCAGTCCCAGCTCAAGCTGGCTGCGAGCCCAAAAATAAACGTAGATAAAGTCTCTGGCAAAAAGTTACATAGCAAAAGCAAAAACAAAAAGCTCTTACAGCAAACAAGGTTGACAGAAAGCAAATCACTTATCCAAGTGCCTCTTTGAATCTTGAAAAGATGAACCATACACGACGAACAACGAACCACGAACGAACGTTGACTTCTGCAACTTAGGCGTGGCACCATCCATCTTTTATCTGCAGATGACGACCCTAATGAGCAAAAGCTGCTCATTATTCCTGCATCCCGACGCAACTCACAGCAAGCTGCTGCTGAGTCACAACACTTTTAAAAACGATTGACACAGACTGACACAAATAACAGCATGACAAAGTGGTTGGAAGAGCTGCAGGAAACATTAAGGGTCTCAATCATCTAGGGCAGTGGGGCAGCAAACTGTGGCTCCGGAGCCGCATGTGGCTCTTTCCTCCCTCTGCTGCGGCTCCGTCACCGGTCGCTGCCACAATTTGGAGAGGAGCTTCCGGTGGGGGTGGGGGGAGAGAAGCACAGAGCACCAGGAGAAGACTCTATGGCAAGGGGAGGGTTTTCCAGTTGTCTCCACAATTGATAGGGCTTCCGGTTAGGACAGGTAGAGGAAAAAGGCCGCCGCGCTAGGAGTAGACTCTATGGTAGGGGAACTGAACTTCCGGTCAGCTCCAGAATTGAACAGGAGGCATCCGGTTAGGACCTTTGTGGCTCCTGGTGTTTTCTTTTCGGTGGGAAATGGGTCCAAATGGCTCTTTGAGTCTTTAAGTTTGCCAACCCCTGGCTTAGGTCAGTGGTGGCAAAGCTTTTACTCACCAAGGTATCTGCTTATATGCATGTGTAGAAAAGAGGCTTTTTAGACTGTCGTGCTCAAGATCTTAATCTCATCTCTTTAAAATAGATAGTCCTCCACTTACAATCGTCCGTTTAGTGACCATCCAAAGTTCCAACGGCACTGCAAAATACCACTTATGAACGATTTTCATTGATAGGACCATATGTGCTAGTCGTTCCCGACTCTAGGGGGCGGTGCTTGTCTCCGTTTCAAAGCCAAAGAGCCAGCGCTGTCCCAAGACGTCTCCGTGGTCATGTGGCCGGCATGACTCAGCTCCCGAAGCTGCATGGAACGCTGTTCCCTTCCCACCAAAGGTGGTTCCTGTTTTTCTACTTGCATTTTTTACATGCTTTCGAACTGCTAGGTTGGCAGAAGCTGGGACAAGTCACGGGAGCTCCTTCCGTTACGCGGCGCTAGGGATTCGAACCGCCGAACTGCCGACCTTTCTGATCGACACGCTCAGCGTCTTAGCCACTGAGCCACCGCGTCTCTAGAAAGGTTGTAAAATGAGGCAAAACTCACTTAACTGCCTTGCTCAACAGTGGAAATTTTGGACTCGATTGTGGTGATAAGGCGAGGAAAAAATTCCAGCTTTGGAATGATGGTCCCAGTATGGATTCCCAGTTGCTTTACAGAATGCAAACACAGTTGGGTTCACATTAAAATTTAAAGTGAATTAACTTCTTCCCATCACAATTCCAAAGGAAGAACCAAACAGTGAAGGAGAAAAAAAAGGGGGATAACAGAAAAAGAATAAAAAAAAATAAATCCAGAGCAAGACAGAGAGTCCTCGACTTACGACCACAATGAAGATTGTTTCCCCCCATTTTACGACCTTTCTTGCCATAAGTTGTTAAGTGAATCCCTGAAAATAGTAACCGCTTTGTTGAGTGAATTTGGCTCCCCCCTTGTCAGAAAGTCGCAAAAATGGATGGCGTGACACACACACACACACACCCCCGGGGAGACCGCCACCGTCATAAATACGAACCAGTTGCCAAGCGTCCAAATTTTGATCCCGTGACTATGGGGATGTCACAGAAGTTGTAAGTCCCCCCTTTTTTTTGTAACCTTGAAAGCTCGCTAAACGAACAGTTTGTAAGTTGAGAACTCCCCGTGTTGTTTCACGCAGGCAGAAAAGAGATTCGGATGTGATTATGCTTTATATTTTTACTATCATTTATTCTCTTACATACAGATTATAGATATACATTCACATAATTATTCTTTTTCTTTGCCATTCTTATATTATTATTATTCCATTTGGAAGGTTATAAGGTGTAGTTTAAAATGCTTTGTTTACCATCCTTCGCACCTGCTAAGACACCACCTCGTTTTCTCTTTCTTTTCTTTTCTCCCTCCCTTCCTTCTCTACTTCCTTCCTTCCTCGTCTCCGTCCCCTTCTTCCTTCCCTTACCTCTTCCCTACTCCTACCCTTTTTCTTCTCCTTCCTACCTTCTCTCCTTCTCTTTCTTTCTCTTCCTCCCTCCTCTTCTTCTTTTTCTCTCCCTTCTACCCACCTTCCCTTACCTCTTTCTTCTTCCCTTACCTCTCCTCCACACTTCTTCTTCCTCTCCTACTTTCTCTCCTTCTCTTCCTCTCTCTTCTACCCTCCACTCCTTTCTTTCTCTTCGTCCCTCCATTCTCTACTTCCTTCCTCCCCTCCTTTCCTTCCTTCCTTCCTTCCTTCCTTCCTTCTTCCCTATAGGTGTCTCTTTCAGATCCCAGTTCATGTTTTCTTGGGGATGGTATTTCCACACACCCAACTTTGTTTCATATCCTTTCCTTTTTTCTTTAGGATTCTACAGTCTATTTTCCAGCTATCATCCTGATTTGAATTCACAAATCTTGGGATGTGATTATGGGAGAAGGACACTGGGATTTGACTCGGAACAAAGGACGGCCATGGGAAGAATGTTGGAGCTTGAAAAGTTCCGTGGCAGTTAAAGATTATCCAGAAAGTTTCTGGAAACAGAAAAGTGGAATTTCTGGCAAGCAGGTAAGCTGAGCCGAAGAGACAAAGAAAGCAAAACCAGAGCTGATTTTTCAAAGGTATCTTTGTGAAATCAAATGTTTTTATTCTGGTTTTAAAAATATCCCCGTTCGGTTTCCATCAATATTTTATTTATTTTTTTAGAAAAAGGCAAATTAGAGTTTTAACTGCCCAAACCATTTTTTTCTGTTTCATTATTTCATTTCATATTGTAGGAAGTTAAAACCCACCCCTCAGTGGTTAAATACAGCACTGCAGGCTACTTCAGCTGACTGCTAGTTCTGCAGTTCGGCTGTTCAAATCTGACCGGCTCAGGGTTGACTCAGCCTTCCATCCTTCCGAGGTGGGTGAAATGAGGACCCGGATTGTTGTTGGGGGCGATATGCTGACTCTGTAAACCGCTTAGAGAGGGCTGAAAGCCCTATGAAGCGGTATATAAGTCTTAACTGCTATTGCTATTGCTATAAAAATGAAATACCCTGGGAAATATATTGAAAAGGCAGAATATTGTATTTTCCCTGGATAACAAGCGGAGGAACGTGTTTTTAGGCAGGAAACAGACTCACTCTTAATAGCCCCTGCCTTTGTCAACGGGTCATTAAAAAGCCTGGGTCAGTCTATTCTACATAACAAAGATCTCCCCCATCAGCTCCAAGGTGATGGGATTAAGTAGCGGGATCGTATTAGCCCTTTACCTATCTCGCCACAGGGCACCTGGGAAGAAGCAATGCTCAACCAAGCTTGGGACTCAAAAAACACACAACCTACAAAGTTAGCTAAGACCCTGGGAGTCTGACAACCAATCAGAATACAAGATCAAGATCAAAGGCCAGAGAGGGTGTAAAATCAGGGACCCTTTTTTCTTCTTCACCCAACATCTAGAAGCCTCTGATCCCCCTTTTCTGCTCAGGCGCTCAAGCCATGCCAACCTGTCCACCATTAAGCCATCTTTCCAAGCAGCCTCCATGTTTCCAGTGTCTTTCCCCGCACTTGGAACTGAACTCAGAAGGACATTTTCTTCCAACAATTCTGGGAGTTGAAGTCCACAGGTTTTCTTTTTGCCAATTTGGGAGAGTCCTGGTCTAGATAGATTGAGACCAGGGTGAAGAAATGAGTCCTCCTCACATTCCAACTTTAAAACTTGTGGACTTCAACTCCCAGAATTTAAGACTTAATACAATACAATACAATAGGAGAGTTGGAAGGGACCTTGGAGGTCTTCTAGTCCAACCCCCTGCCTAGGCAGAAAACCCCATACTGTTTCAGACAAATGGCTATCCAACATCTTCTTAAAGACTTCCAGTGTTGGGGCATTCACAACTTCTGGTGGCAAGCTGTTCCACTGATTAATTGTTCTCACTGTCAGGAAATTCCTCCTCAGTTCTAAGTTCTAACTTGTGGACTTCAACTCCCAGAGTTCCTAAATCAGCCAAGCTGGCTGGGGAATTCTGGGAGTTGAAGTCCACAAATCCTGAAAATTGTCAAATTTGGAGAGCCCTGAATTAGGGGATGAGCTCTGGGTCCCTTCTCCATTCCTCTCTGACTTTTTTGTTGGATTCATCTTCCAGGCGACCTACCGATGGAGAACTCTCCTACCCACGACAAGAAATCCAGGTTGCGGCAATTCATGAAATCCACGTCAAGAAATCTAAGTTGTGGTTTGCTCAAAAGCTGTAAATACAAAGCTTTCATTTCTTGCCTGATTGGCTTATATACCTGCCAGTGGCAAGACCAGAACCGCAAAAGGATTAAACCAGGACTCTGGTGTTGCAATCAGGTACAATGATATTTTCCTCTCTCCTCAACAGACAGCTGGATTTAATGGACAGTTGGATTTAACGGACAGTTGGATTTAACAGACAGCTGGATTTAACGGATAGCTGGATTTAACGGACAGCTGGATTTAGCAGACAGCTAGATTTAACGGACAGCTGGATTTAGCAGACAGCTGCATTTAATGGACAGCTGGATTTAGCAGACAGCTGGATTTAACGGACAGCTGGATTTAACAGACAGCTGGATTTAACGGACAGCTGGATTTAACGGACAGTTGGATTTAGCAGACAGCTGGATTTAACGGACAGTTGGATTTAGCAGACAGCTGGATTTAACGGACAGCTGGATTTAAAGCTCATACATTCCACCGAGAATGGTCTATTAAATCAAGCTTTTAATGAATTTGATTTTATCCCCCTTCTGCTTAGTGCTATAAGTGGGCATTTTGCTTGCTTTTTCTTCTTTTTATGAAGGGGAGTAACCTTGGAAAACTAAATGTTTCCCAGGGGTAGCCTCCACAACCTTCATTTCAGGAAGCACAAATGTTGCTATTAAAGTCTAGTTGTGATACTGTGAGAGGGATCTTGGGATCAGTGGACAACCAGCTAAATATGAGTCGGCAGCCAAAAAAGCCAATGTAATCCTAAAATACATTAACAGAAGGATACAATCAAGATCAAGGGAGGTACTAATACCGCTCTGTAAAGCCTTAGTAAGACCACACCTAGAGTACTGCATCCAGTTTTGGTCACCACACTATAAAAAAGGTGTTGAGACTCTAGAAAGAGTGCAGAGAAGAGCAACCAGGATGATGAGGGGACTGGAGGCTAAAACACACGGTGAATGGTTGCAGGAACTGGGCATGGCTGGTCTAGGGAAGAGAAGGACCAGGGGAGACAGGATAGCAGTCTTGCAATATCTGAGGGGCTGCCCCAGAGAGGAGGGGGATCAAGCTATTCTCCAAAGCCGCCGAAGGCCAGACAAGGAATAATGGATGGAAATAGACCAAGGAAAGATTCAACCTGGAAATAAGGAGGAATTTTATGACAGTGAGAACAATCAACCCATGGAACAGAAGTTGCCTTCAGAAGTTGTGGGAGCTTCATCCCTGGAGGCTTTGTCAGAAATGGTGTAGGGTCTCCTGCTTGGGTACGGGGGTTGAACTAGATGACCTCCAAGGTCCCTTCCAGCTCTGTTAATATAAACATTCTTTTTTCTTTTTTATTTGCAGGGAGAATGCATGTATTTTTCCCTATTGGTTCTGGCATTTAGCTTTTCCTTTGTCTTCCTGTATATGTGGGGAGAAGCCAGGAATGACTACAACAGCTTCGATTGGTAAGTGTCCTTAGCGCTACTACAAGTAGTCCTCAATGCACAGCAGTGCATTTACTGACCACTCAAAGTTACAACGGCAATGAAAAACGTGACTCATGCCCAGGGGTGGGATTGAAAAATTTTATCAAGCAATTCTCTGCCCGGTTGTTGGGTGGGGGTGGCTATGGTGGGCGTGGTCTACTCAGCCTCCTGCATCATGGGGGGGGGGGAGGGAAAATGGGCCTGTTTCTGGACTTCCGGAACCTCCTGGAGGTCCATTTTCGCCCCCCCTCCAGAACCTCCGCGCAGGCCCTGTCCTTATCTGACATGATTAACGGGCCACGTGGAAACTCCTGCGAGGGGCGGGGAGGGGTTGGGCGTGGCCAGCCAGTCCTTCAACTACCAGTTCGGTGAATCAGATGTAAAATTAGCATACGGTTTGCCTGAACTGGCCTGAACCGGCTGAATCCTTCCCCTGCTCGTGACCCTTTTTCACAGTTACGAACTTTGCTGCATCCCCATGATCATGTGATCAAATTTCAGATGCTCGGCAAACTGGTTTATACTTATGACCATTGCTGTGTCCTGGGGGTGGGTTCCGGCTGCTGCTACTGCTGGTTGGCTCACGGGGACTCCACTTGCATGCTTGAGGCCCACCCTGTGCACATGCGCAGTCCTTAAAACTTGATGCACACGACGCGCACATGCGCAGAAGCCAAAAGCAAGATGGTGGTGCCTACGGTGGCGCCGAGAAAACCAGTTTGGGGCGTGGCAGGCCTGGGTCCCGGCTGATTCCAGTCACCCAGGCCGCCAAGTTACTACCTATTCAGCCGAACCGGGCTAAACCGGTAGGAACCCACCTCTGCTGTGTCCCAAGGTCACATGACCCCCTTCTGACCAGCTAAGTCAATGGGGAAGAAGCCAGGTCAATAATGAGAAACGTCCTGACAGTGGGGAGCATTAACCAGTGGAACAGCTTGCCACCAGAAGTTGTGGGTGCTCCAACACTGGAGGCTTTGAAGAAGAGATTGGACAACCGTTTGTCTGGAATGGGATAGGGTCTCCTGTTTGAGCAGGGGGTTGGACTAGATGACCTCCAAGGTCCCTTCCAGCTCGGTTATTCTGTTTGGGAAGGAGAAGCGAAGCCAGTTGCTACCGAACAACGAATTCTTCCTCTACATGTCGCCCGTCCCTTGACATCCTTTCAGGTACAGCTTCATAAATCTGGGCTACTGGTTTCACTGGTCGACTTTCCTGCTGTTTCTGGCGGTCTTCGTCTTCTCCTACCTCTTCTTCTTAATCGTAAGTCCGGCCTTCCTTTGACGAAAGGGCTTGCCCCAAAGACGCCGGATCCGACTTGAGTGAAAGGTGTGATTGTGGGATCGCGTGCAAAAAATCTCAGGTGGGAAGAGACTGGCGCTCAAGAGGCAGAGGCTCCGTTCCCAAGGCAGGTGGGAAAGAGCAGGTTTGCGCACGTGAAGGCGCCCATTAAACAGATTTATTGCTAAAAGCGGCAGGCCCCCCCAAACGTTCTGGGCATCCGGTTGGAATGACCCCCATCTCCTTGAGGCTCTGATGGTGGAAGGTTTCCAGCTGAAGGGAATGTGATAGGGTGAGAATGCTCCTGGGATGGCCAGGGAAGTGACAGGATGTCAATGGACGGACAGACGGACGGACAGACGGATGGACGGATGGATGGATGGACGGATGGACGGATGGACGGATGGACTGATAGATAGATGGACGGATGGTTGGATGGATGGATGGATGGACGGATGGACAGATGAACAGATAAATGTATGAATGGATGGATGGATGGACGGACGGATGGATGGACGGATGGACGGCTGAATGCCTGAATGGATGGATGGATGGTGAATGGATGGATGGATGGATGGTGAATGGATGAATGGACGGATGGACGGATGGACGGATGGACGGATGGACGGATGGACGGATGGACAGATGGACGGATGGACGGATGGACGGATGGACGGATGAACGGATGGACAGACGGACGGACGGATGGACGGCTGGATGCCTGAATGGATGGATGGATGGATGGTGAATGGATGAATGGACGGATGGATGGATGGACAGATGGACGGATGGACGGATGGACGGATGGACGGATGGACGGATGGACGGATGGACGGATGGACAGATGAATGGACAAATGGATGGACGGACGGATGGATGGATGGATGAATAGTTGAAAACGGTAGCTATGACCATGGGATGGAAGTGTTTAAAACACGTGTTGCAACAGTGACAAAAAATTAGGAAGTACTGGTTGTATCTGCTACCTTGATTTTTTTGACATAATACCTCCAGATGTGGGATCCTTGGTGTTCTCTGCGCTTGCGTGTGTTTCTTATAGATCCTGATTATGTTACATAGTTGGGTAATGAAACGTCTGCAAGAAAACAACGAAGCTCAGAGAGCACCAAGGACCCCACAGTTCTCTTCCTCCTCCTCCTCCTCCTCCTCCTCCTCCTCCTCCTCCTCCTCCTCCTCCTCCTCCTCCTCCTCCTCCTCCTCCTCCTCCTCCTCCTCCTCCACAAATCCTGCCTCCTTCTATCATTGATGATGTTACCTAGTTGGGTAATGAAACGTCTGCAAGAAAACAATGAAGCTCAGAGAGCACCAAGGACCCCACAGTTCTCTTCCTCTTCCTCCTCCTCCTCCTCCTCCTGCTCCTCCTCCTCCTCCTCCTCCATCATAAACCCTGCCTCGATCTATCATTGATGATGTTACCTAGTTGGGTTATGAAAAAAACAAGGAAGCCAGATTCACTTAACAACGGTGTGACTAACTTAACAACTGCAGTGATTAATTTAGCAACCGTGGCAGGACAGATGGTAAAATGAGCCAAAACTCACTTAACAAATCTCACTTAACAACAGAAATCCTGGGTTCAATGGTGGCCGTAATTCAAGGACTACCTGTATCTGATAGCAATGGTATTTATATCTGCTAACACCCAGTATCAATTTCTGAAATCCCTCGTTGAACGCCTCTTAAGTCACATTAAGTTATGAGGCTGAGGATTGCTAGGGGAAAAGTAATCCCTACATTTATTTATTAATAATATTAATAATAAACTGTAAACATTAATTAATTAAATTTAGTAGTACATGAATTACACAAAATGGTTGGCTATAACTAAGCATATGCCCTTATTTTACAGTTTATAGCAGTTTTACTACTGTGTGAAAGCCAAGAGTTGGAACTACACTGGTGTCATAAGGTAAATTCATTTGACTTCCTTCCAAATTGCCAATCTCCTTCCAGCTTGGGATAATCAGTCCTAGGAAATCAAATTCAATGTAGGAAAAAAAAGGCATACGGTTTTACACCTAGGTGAGAAAAACCAAAGGTACAGGTATAGATTAGGCTGAGGAATTCTGGGAGTTGAAGTCCACAACTCTTCAAAGTGTCAAATGATATGGTTGGCTGAGGAATTCTGGGAGTTGAAGTCCACAACTCTTCAAAGTGTCAAATGATATGGTTGGCTGAGGAATTCTGGGAGTTGAAGTCCACAACTCTTCAAAGGGCCAAGTGATATGGTTGGTTGAGGAATTCTGGGAGTTGAAGTCCACAACTCTTCAAAGGGCCAAGTGATATGGCTGGCTGAGGAATTCTGGGAGTTGAAGTCCACAACTCTTCAAAGTGTCAAATGATATGGTTGGCTGAGGAATTCTGGGAGTTGAAGTCCACAACTCTTCAAAGGGCCAAATGATATGGTTGGTTGAGGAATTCTGGGAGTTGAAGTCCACAACTCTTCAAAGGGCCAAGTGATATGGTTGGTTGAGGAATTCTGGGAGTTGAAGTCCACAACTCTTCAAAGTGTCAAATGATATGGTTGGCTGAGGAATTCTGGAAGTTGAAGTCCACAAATCTTAAATTGGCCACGGGTGGAGACCCCTGCTTTAGATGGCCTTGAAAAACGATTAATCTGGAGGTCTCGGTTTTGCTGAAATCGCATCAACGGTGCCACTTAAATCAATGAATAATTAATAATCCTCTTTGATCTCTTTAGCGCGTGGCCATCTTCACCCTCTTCCTCTCCGTCACGGGTTTAATGCTCATCACAATGTTTTGGGAACGTCAGTGGCATACGTTCTACTTGTCGTTTCAGGTAAGAAGAGAACTAAAATAATAATAATTAAAAGTGGTCAAATTGATCTGGCTTAACCTATTTTCTTTTTGAAACAAACCCATTTAAACAACAGAGGGATAGAATCAAGATTACGTGAAGGGTTAATACCACTTTATCATGCCTTGGTAAGGCCACACTTGGAATATTTGCATCCACTTTTGGCCACCACGAATGTAGAAAAGATGTGAAGACTCTAGAAAGAGTGCAGAGAAGAGCAACAAAGAGGATTAGGGGACTGGAGACTAAAATATATGAAGAACGGTTGCAGGAATTTTGGATATGTCTGGTTTAATGAAAAGAAGGATTAGGGGGGACACGAGTTTGTGAGGGCTTCATCACTGGAGGTTTTGAAGAAGGGACTGGACTGCCACTTTTCTCAAATGGTCTAATCTCTCCTGCTTGAGCAGGGGGTTGGACTAGAAGACCTCCAAGGTCCCTTCTAAATCATCTTGTTTGTTTCTAAATATTTACAAACCCTTTGCTTGATGATTTTTTTCAAGCACCTTCCCAGGTATTGAAGCCAACCTGATTTCTCTGTAGTTTTTTTGGCCTCCTTCTTTTTAAAAGACTAGTCGATGACCCGGTATTTATTTATAGGGGGGGGAAATGTCTGGACCAAACATAATTTCTAATGTTGGATTTTCCCCCTTACCAGAGGGAGCCCACTGGTGGAGTACTGTGAAGCCGTTACCATGGCAATTCCACTGAGCTGCACAGTAGAAACCATTTTACAGCAGTACGGTAGAAGCCATTTTAAGGCACAACAGGCTGTTAACAGAACACACACACACACACACACCGAAGGGTAGAGCCATTAGCATTTCTCCAATCTCTTGGCCCTTTCCCTGTACTGCAAACACACTGGTCTTGTCAGATGTCTGCCATTTTTCTTTCCATTTGGCAGGCTATGCCTCTCCTTTTTCACAATTCCTAACCCTCCTACAGGTAGTCCTCAACTTACGACCACAATTGAGCCCAAAATGTCTGTCGCTAAGCAAGGCGGTTGTTACCTGAATTGTAACCCCATATTTACAACTTTTGTTTGCCACCGTTGTGTAGCGAATCCATTGAATTTTGATCACGTGAAGTGATAGTTAAGTGTGAAAAACAGTCATGTGTCACTTTTTAAGAACCGTTGTAACATCAAATGGTCACTAAATGAATGGTTGTAAATCGAGGACTGCCTGTAAAGTGTTTTTCCCTCCAGGGTTTCAATCCCTGGAATCCTTAGCAGTGGCGATGATGGAATGAAGACATTTTAAAAAATTTTACGGAGTTCTTCCTTTTTTTCTTCCTTCCTTTCCTTTCCTTTCTTTTTTCTCCTCCTCCTCTTCTTCCTCCTTCATCTCCTCCTTCTCTATCTCCATTTCTTCCTCTTCCTCCTCCTCCATTTCCCCCCCCTCCTCCCTTCTCTTCATCTTCCTCCTCCTCCCCTTATCTCCTTCTCCTCCTCCTCCTCCTCTTCTTCCTTCTCCATCTCCTTCACTATCTCCATCTCTTCCTATTCCTTTTTCTCGTCCTCCTTCTTTTTCTCCTCCTGCATCTCCTCCTTCTCTATCTCCATCTCTTCCTCTTCTTCCTCCTCCCCTTCTTCCTCCACCTCCTCCATCTCTATTTCTATCTCTTCCTCCTCCTCCATTTCCCCCTCCCCCTCCTCCCTCCTCTTCTCCCCCTCTTCCTCTTCCTCCTCCTCCATTCCTCCCTCTTCCTCCCTCCACATGTTCCTCTTCCTCCCCCTTCCTCCTTCTCCTCCTCTTCCTCCTTTTTCTCCTCCTCCATCTCCTCCTCTATCTCAATCTCTTCCTCCCCCCCTCTTCCTCCTCCTTCCTCCTCCTCCTAACAGGTGACAGCTCCTTTCCTTCACGTGGTTGCCATATTCACCATGGTGCTCTTAGCTTGGCCGGTGGCTCTGCATTTCTTCCGGGTACGTGATAAAGGTAGTGTATCTCCAGCTGAAAGTCTTTAGCTGCAGAAACGGATCTCCTATCTAAGCCCTTCAAGCGGATTCCTAAAACTGAGGAAATCCCCTGTGTTCCCTTGGGGCTGGTTGAAAGCAGAAGGGCAATTTTCCAAGAGCAGAGAACTGCATTTGAGAGACAGCAATCTCACCTGTGCTACCTGGCCCTCTCCCCCCCCCCCTGAGATTTATTTATGGCAGAAATGAAACCTCCTTTGATGAAAGGCTAAAAGATACCAAAAATGGTTGCGGGAACTGGGTATGTCTAGTTTAATGAAAAGAAGGACCAGGGGAGACATGATAGCAGCTGTCCGATATCTCAGGGGTTGCCCCAAAGAAGAGGGAGTCCAACTATTCTCCAAGGCACCTGAGGGTAGGACAAGAAGCAATGGGTGGAAACTAATCAAGGAGAGAAGCAACTTAGAACCGAGGAGAAATTTCCTGACAGTGAGAGTAATTAATCAGTGGAACAGAAGTTGCCTCCAGAAGTTGTGAATGCCCCAACACTGGAAGTCTTTAAGAAGATGTTGGATAGCCATTTGTCTGAAGAGGTGTAGGGTTTCTTGCCTAGGCAGGGGGTTGGACTAGAAGACCTCCAAGGTCGCTTCGAACCCTGTATTCTATTCTATTCCATTCCATTCCATTCTATATTCTGTTCTGTTCTATTGTGATCTATTCTATTCTACTCCATTCCCATTCCCATTCCATTCTATTCTCTATATTTTCTTTTCTATTCTATTCTATTCCCATTCCCATTCCATATTCTATTCTATTCTATTCTATTCTCATTCCCATTCCTATCCCATTCCATATTCTATTCTCATTCTCATTCCCGTTCTATATTCTATTCTATTCTATTCTCATTCCCATTCCCATTCCTATTCCTATTCCAATTCCATATTCTATTCTATTCTATTCTATTCTCTTCTATTCTCATTCCATGTTCTGTTCTATTCTCATTCCTATTCCAATTCCATATTCTATTCTCATTCCATTCCCATTCCATATTCTATTCTATTCTCATTCCTATTCCAATTCCATATTCTATTCTATTCTATTCTCATTCCTATTCCAATTCCATATTCTATTCTCATTCCATTCCCATTCCATATTCTATTCTATTCTATTCTATTCTATTCTATTCTCATTCCCATTCCATATTCTATTCTATTCTCATTCCCATTCCATATTCTATTCTATTCTCATTCTCATTCCCATTCTATATTCTATTCTATTCTATTCTATTCTATTCTCATTCCTATTCCAATTCCATATTCTATTCTCATTCCATTCCCATTCCATATTCTATTCTATTCTATTCTATTCTATTCTATTCTATTCTCATTCCCATTCCATATTCTATTCTCATTCCCATTCCATATTCTATTCTATTCTCATTCTCATTCCCATTCTATATTCTATTCTATTCTATTCTATTCTATTCTCATTCCTATTCCAATTCCATATTCTATTCTCATTCCATTCCCCATTCCATATTCTATTCTATTCTATTCTATTCTATTCTCATTCTCATTCCCATTCTATATTCTATTCTATTCTATTCTCATTCCTATTCCAATTCCATATTCTATTCTCATTCCTATTCCAATTCATATTCTATTCTATCCATTCCCATTCAATATTCTATTTCTATTCTATTCTATTCTCTTCTCATTCCTTCCAATTCCATTTCTACCTATTCTCTTCTCTCTCTTCTTCTATCTCTTCGTATTCTCTTCTATTCTCTTCTATTCTATTCTCATTCCAATGTTCTGTTCTATTCTCATTCCTATTCCAATTCCATATGCTATTCTCATTCCATTCCCATTCCATATTCTATTCTATTCTATTCTCATTCCCTTCCATATTCT
>NC_045546.1:2504701-2517201 GCF_009769535.1 Thamnophis elegans
CCTCCCTCCTCCTCCTCCTCCTCCTCCTCCTCCTCCTCCTCCTCCTCCTCCTCCTCCTCCTCCACAAATCCTGCCTCCTTCTATCATTGATGATGTTACCTAGTTGGGTAATGAAACGTCTGCAAGAAAACAATGAAGCTCAGAGAGCACCAAGGACCCCACAGTTCTCTTCCTCTTCCTCCTCCTCCTCCTCCTCCTGCTCCTCCTCCTCCTCCTCCTCCATCATAAACCCTGCCTCGATCTATCATTGATGATGTTACCTAGTTGGGTTATGAAAAAAACAAGGAAGCCAGATTCACTTAACAACGGTGTGACTAACTTAACAACTGCAGTGATTAATTTAGCAACCGTGGCAGGACAGATGGTAAAATGAGCCAAAACTCACTTAACAAATCTCACTTAACAACAGAAATCCTGGGTTCAATGGTGGCCGTAATTCAAGGACTACCTGTATCTGATAGCAATGGTATTTATATCTGCTAACACCCAGTATCAATTTCTGAAATCCCTCGTTGAACGCCTCTTAAGTCACATTAAATTATGAGGCTGAGGATTGCTAGGGGAAAAGTAATCCCTACATTTATTTATTAATAATATTAATAATAAACTGTAAACATTAATTAATTAAATTTAGTAGTACATGAATTACACAAAATGGTTGGCTATAACTAAGCATATGCCCTTATTTTACAGTTTATAGCAGTTTTACTACTGTGTGAAAGCCAAGAGTTGGAACTACACTGGTGTCATAAGGTAAATTCATTTGACTTCCTTCCAAATTGCCAATCTCCTTCCAGCTTGGGATAATCAGTCCTAGGAAATCAAATTCAATGTAGGAAAAAAAAGGCATACGGTTTTACACCTAGGTGAGAAAAACCAAAGGTACAGGTATAGATTAGGCTGAGGAATTCTGGGAGTTGAAGTCCACAACTCTTCAAAGTGTCAAATGATATGGTTGGCTGAGGAATTCTGGGAGTTGAAGTCCACAACTCTTCAAAGTGTCAAATGATATGGTTGGCTGAGGAATTCTGGGAGTTGAAGTCCACAACTCTTCAAAGGGCCAAGTGATATGGTTGGTTGAGGAATTCTGGGAGTTGAAGTCCACAACTCTTCAAAGGGCCAAGTGATATGGCTGGCTGAGGAATTCTGGGAGTTGAAGTCCACAACTCTTCAAAGTGTCAAATGATATGGTTGGCTGAGGAATTCTGGGAGTTGAAGTCCACAACTCTTCAAAGGGCCAAATGATATGGTTGGTTGAGGAATTCTGGGAGTTGAAGTCCACAACTCTTCAAAGGGCCAAGTGATATGGTTGGTTGAGGAATTCTGGGAGTTGAAGTCCACAACTCTTCAAAGTGTCAAATGATATGGTTGGCTGAGGAATTCTGGAAGTTGAAGTCCACAAATCTTAAATTGGCCACGGGTGGAGACCCCTGCTTTAGATGGCCTTGAAAAACGATTAATCTGGAGGTCTCGGTTTTGCTGAAATCGCATCAACGGTGCCACTTAAATCAATGAATAATTAATAATCCTCTTTGATCTCTTTAGCGCGTGGCCATCTTCACCCTCTTCCTCTCCGTCACGGGTTTAATGCTCATCACAATGTTTTGGGAACGTCAGTGGCATACGTTCTACTTGTCGTTTCAGGTAAGAAGAGAACTAAAATAATAATAATTAAAAGTGGTCAAATTGATCTGGCTTAACCTATTTTCTTTTTGAAACAAACCCATTTAAACAACAGAGGGATAGAATCAAGATTACGTGAAGGGTTAATACCACTTTATCATGCCTTGGTAAGGCCACACTTGGAATATTTGCATCCACTTTTGGCCACCACGAATGTAGAAAAGATGTGAAGACTCTAGAAAGAGTGCAGAGAAGAGCAACAAAGAGGATTAGGGGACTGGAGACTAAAATATATGAAGAACGGTTGCAGGAATTTTGGATATGTCTGGTTTAATGAAAAGAAGGATTAGGGGGGACACGAGTTTGTGAGGGCTTCATCACTGGAGGTTTTGAAGAAGGGACTGGACTGCCACTTTTCTCAAATGGTCTAATCTCTCCTGCTTGAGCAGGGGGTTGGACTAGAAGACCTCCAAGGTCCCTTCTAAATCATCTTGTTTGTTTCTAAATATTTACAAACCCTTTGCTTGATGATTTTTTTCAAGCACCTTCCCAGGTATTGAAGCCAACCTGATTTCTCTGTAGTTTTTTTGGCCTCCTTCTTTTTAAAAGACTAGTCGATGACCCGGTATTTATTTATAGGGGGGGGAAATGTCTGGACCAAACATAATTTCTAATGTTGGATTTTCCCCCTTACCAGAGGGAGCCCACTGGTGGAGTACTGTGAAGCCGTTACCATGGCAATTCCACTGAGCTGCACAGTAGAAACCATTTTACAGCAGTACGGTAGAAGCCATTTTAAGGCACAACAGGCTGTTAACAGAACACACACACACACACACCGAAGGGTAGAGCCATTAGCATTTCTCCAATCTCTTGGCCCTTTCCCTGTACTGCAAACACACTGGTCTTGTCAGATGTCTGCCATTTTTCTTTCCATTTGGCAGGCTATGCCTCTCCTTTTTCACAATTCCTAACCCTCCTACAGGTAGTCCTCAACTTACGACCACAATTGAGCCCAAAATGTCTGTCGCTAAGCAAGGCGGTTGTTACCTGAATTGTAACCCCATATTTACAACTTTTGTTTGCCACCGTTGTGTAGCGAATCCATTGAATTTTGATCACGTGAAGTGATAGTTAAGTGTGAAAAACAGTCATGTGTCACTTTTTAAGAACCGTTGTAACATCAAATGGTCACTAAATGAATGGTTGTAAATCGAGGACTGCCTGTAAAGTGTTTTTCCCTCCAGGGTTTCAATCCCTGGAATCCTTAGCAGTGGCGATGATGGAATGAAGACATTTTAAAAAATTTTACGGAGTTCTTCCTTTTTTTCTTCCTTCCTTTCCTTTCCTTTCTTTTTTCTCCTCCTCCTCTTCTTCCTCCTTCATCTCCTCCTTCTCTATCTCCATTTCTTCCTCTTCCTCCTCCTCCATTTCCCCCTCCCCCTCCTCCCTCCTCTTCTTCATCTTCCTCCTCCTCCCCTTATCTCCTTCTCCTCCTCCTCCTCCTCTTCTTCCTTCTCCATCTCCTTCACTATCTCCTTCTCTTCCTATTCCTTTTTCTCGTCCTCCTTCTTTTTCTCCTCCTGCATCTCCTCCTTCTCTATCTCCATCTCTTCCTCTTCTTCCTCCTCCCCTTCTTCCTCCACCTCCTCCATCTCTATTTCTATCTCTTCCTCCTCCTCCATTTCCCCCTCCCCCTCCTCCCTCCTCTTCTCCCCCTCTTCCTCTTCCTCCTCCTCCATTCCTCCCTCTTCCTCCCTCCACATGTTCCTCTTCCTCCCCCTTCCTCCTTCTCCTCCTCTTCCTCCTTTTTCTCCTCCTCCATCTCCTCCTCTATCTCAATCTCTTCCTCCCCCCCTCTTCCTCCTCCTTCCTCCTCCTCCTAACAGGTGACAGCTCCTTTCCTTCACGTGGTTGCCATATTCACCATGGTCCTGTTGGCGTGGCCAGTGGCTCTGCATTTCTTCCGGGTACGTGATAAAGGTAGTGTATCTCCAGATGAAAGTCTTTACCCACCGAAACGGATCTCCTACCTAAGCCCTTCAAGCGGATTCCTAAAACTGAGGAAATCCCCTGTGTTCCCTTGGGGCTGGTTGAAAGCAGAAGGGCAATTTTCCAAGAGCAGAGAACTGCATTTGAGAGACAGCAATCTCACCTGTGCTACCTGGCCCTCTCCCCCCCCCCCCTGAGATTTATTTATGGCAGAAATGAAACCTCCTTTGATGAAAGGCTAAAAGATACCAAAAATGGTTGCGGGAACTGGGTATGTCTAGTTTAATGAAAAGAAGGACCAGGGGAGACATGATAGCAGCTGTCCGATATCTCAGGGGTTGCCCCAAAGAAGAGGGAGTCCAACTATTCTCCAAGGCACCTGAGGGTAGGACAAGAAGCAATGGGTGGAAACTAATCAAGGAGAGAAGCAACTTAGAACCGAGGAGAAATTTCCTGACAGTGAGAGTAATTAATCAGTGGAACAGAAGTTGCCTCCAGAAGTTGTGAATGCCCCAACACTGCAAGTCTTTAAGAAGATGTTGGATAGCCATTTGTCTGAAGAGGTGTAGGGTTTCTTGCCTAGGCAGGGGGTTGGACTAGAAGACCTCCAAGGTCGCTTCGAACCCTGTATTCTATTCTATTCCATTCCATTCCATTCTATATTCTGTTCTGTTCTATTGTGATCTATTCTATTCTACTCCATTCCCATTCCCATTCCATTCTATTCTCTATATTTTCTTTTCTATTCTATTCTATTCCCATTCCCATTCCATATTCTATTCTATTCTATTCTCATTCCCATTCCTATCCCATTCCATATTCTATTCTCATTCTCATTCCCGTTCTATATTCTATTCTATTCTATTCCCATTCCCATTCCCATTCCTATTCCTATTCCTATTCCAATTCCATATTCTATTCTATTCTATTCTATTCTCTTCTCTTCTATTCTCATTCCATGTTCTGTTCTATTCTCATTCCTATTCCAATTCCATATTCTATTCTCATTCCATTCCCATTCCATATTCTATTCTATTCTCATTCCTATTCCAATTCCATATTCTATTCTATTCTATTCTCATTCCTATTCCAATTCCATATTCTATTCTCATTCCATTCCCATTCCATATTCTATTCTATTCTATTCTATTCTATTCTATTCTCATTCCCATTCCATATTCTATTCTATTCTCATTCCCATTCCATATTCTATTCTATTCTCATTCTCATTCCCATTCTATATTCTATTCTATTCTATTCTATTCTATTCTCATTCCTATTCCAATTCCATATTCTATTCTCATTCCATTCCCATTCCATATTCTATTCTATTCTATTCTATTCTATTCTATTCTCATTCCCATTCCATATTCTATTCTATTCTCATTCCCATTCCATATTCTATTCTATTCTCATTCTCATTCCCATTCTATATTCTATTCTATTCTATTCTATTCTATTCTCATTCCTATTCCAATTCCATATTCTATTCTCATTCCATTCCCATTCCATATTCTATTCTATTCTATTCTATTCTATTCTCATTCTCATTCCCATTCTATATTCTATTCTATTCTATTCTCATTCCTATTCCAATTCCATATTCTATTCTCATTCCTATTCCAATTCCATATTCTATTCTCATTCCATTCCCATTCCATATTCTATTCTATTCTATTCTATTCTATTCTCATTCCTATTCCAATTCCATATTCTATTCTCTTCTATTCTCTTCTATTCTCTTCTATTCTCTTCTATTCTATTCTCATTCCATGTTCTGTTCTATTCTCATTCCTATTCCAATTCCATATTCTATTCTCATTCCATTCCCATTCCATATTCTATTCTATTCTCATTCCCATTCCATATTCTATTCTATTCTCATTCTCATTCCCATTCTATATTCTATTCTATTCTATTCTATTCTCATTCCTATTCCAATTCCATATTCTATTCTCATTCCATTCCCATTCCATATTCTATTCTATTCTATTCTATTCTATTCTCATTCTCATTCCATATTCTATTCTCATTCCATTCCCATTCCATATTCTATTCTATTCTATTCTATTCTCATTCTCATTCTCATTCCATATTCTATTCTATTCTCATTCTCATTCCCATTCTATATTCTATTCTATTCTATTCTATTCTCATTCCTATTCCAATTCCATATTCTATTCTCATTCCATTCCCATTCCATATTCTATTCTATTCTATTCTCATTCCTATTCCAATTCCATATTCTATTCTCTTCTATTCTCTTCTATTCTCTTCTATTCTCATTCCATGTTCTGTTCTATTCTCATTCCTATTCCAATTCCATATTCTATTCTCATTCCATTCCCATTCCATATTCTATTCTATTCTATTCTCATTCCCATTCCATATTCTATTCTATTCTCATTCTCATTCCCATTCTATATTCTATTCTATTCTATTCTATTCTATTCTATTCTATTCTCATTCCTATTCCAATTCCATATTATATTCTCATTCCATTCCCATTCCATATTCTATTCTATTCTATTCTCATTCCCATTCCATATTCTATTCTATTCTCATTCTCATTCCCATTCTATATTCTATTCTATTCTATTCTATTCTCATTCCATGTTCTATTCTATTCTCATTCCTATTCCCATTCCATATTCTATTCTATTCTATTCTATTCTATTCTATTCTATTCCAGAGAACCAATCAAGAACTAAGGAGGAATTTCCTGACAGTGAGAACCATTGATCAGTTGAATGTCTTCCCTCCAGAGGTGGTGGGAGCTCCTTCATCACTGGAGGTTTTTAAGAACAGATTGGATGACCATTTTTCAGAAATGGTAGAGGGTCTCCTGCTTGAGCAGGGGTGGGACTAGAAGACCTCCCAGGTCCCTTCCAACTCTGTCATTCCGTGAATATGTGGAGAGGTCCCATTTCGAAGTGCGGCCACTAGGACCTGCTCTTGTTAACAATTCATGGTCTGATGATCCACCCACTTCATTCCTTCTGTCTTCTTCAGTCCTACAGACGTTGATCCTTATTCCTTACCTGGTCGTCCTCATCTACCTCATCTTGGTTCCCCTGGGCATGTACTCCCCCTGCATCCGGGAGAAGGGGACTCTGGGTCCCAAGCCAGCCCTGATTGGCCACAGAGGCGCCCCCATGGTAGGTGGAACCAGAAGTAACTCCCGTTAGCCAACAGAGGGGCTATCAACGCAAACCTCCCCCCAAAGAAGGTTCCCACAAGATGTGTTGACTCTAGAACTTTAATATTACACCAAGGAGAGGAGGAGTAGGAAAGAAGAAAGATGGGTAGAGAGGGATGGGAGAGAGGGTGGGAGGGAAAGGTGAGAAGGAAGGGGGGGAGTGGATGTGGAGAGAGGAGTGGTAGAGGGCGAGGGGAAGTAGGGTAGAGGGGGATGATGGAGGGAAGATAGAAAGTTGGAGGGTGGCGGAAGAATGAGGTGTATGGAGAGTGGAAGAGGTATATTGGGTTTCTATTTTCTGGGGTATTGTTGACAAGAGGAATGGATGCAATTATTGTTTAATGCTGTATGGTGCTGGCTATGTACAGTATACATGTGAGTGTATGAAAATGTAAATGAAAATAAAAAATTTGGGACGAACCTTTAATATTACTGGATGTCATGTGGGGGCAAGATTTGTATACGGTGGTCCATATTTGAGTGAAGAACACAGCTGGGCAGGGCCAGTGGTAGGTTTCAAATTTTTTTCGAACCTACTCTGTGGGTGTGGCCTCCTTTGTGGGAGTGGCTTGCCGGCCATGTGACCTGGTGGGAGTGGCTTGCCGGCCATGTGTTCTCTCTCTCTCTCTCTCTCTCTCTCTCTCCTTCTTTTTGTCTCTCTGTCCCTTTTTCCTTTTTTTCTTTCATCTCTCACTTTTTCTTTCTTTTTTCTTTTTTCTTTTTTTCTTTCTTTCTTCCTTTCTTTCTCTTTCTCTTTCTCTCTCTGTGTGAGTCTGTCTGTCGTGTGTCTGTGTCTGTGTCTGTGTGTGTGTGTGTGTGTGTGTGTGTGTGTGTGTGTGGTGGGTTTCAAAAATATTTGGAACCTCTTCTGTAGGTGTGGCTTGCTTTCTGGTGGAACCTCTTCTAACCGGTTCGGTAGATTTGACGAACCGGTTCTACCGAACTGGTGCGAACTGGTAGGAATAGCAATAGCAATAGCAATAGCAGTTAGACTTATATACCGCTTCATAGGGCTTTCAGCCCTCTCTAAGCGGTTTACAGAGTCAGCATATCCCCCTCACAGTCTGGGTCCTCATTTCACCTACCTCGGAAGGATGGAAGGCTGAGTCAACCTTGAGCCGGTGAGATTAGAACCGCCGAACTTCAGATAGCAGTCAGCTGAAGTGGTTGCAGTACTGCACCCTAACCACTGCGCCACCTCGGCTCTGAACCCACCTCTGGGCAGGGCTCTCCAAACCGGGCCCCTTAAAGACTTGTGGACTTCAACTCCCAGAATTCCTCTGGATTGTAGACTAAAAACATATGAAGAATGTTAGCAGGGTTTGAGTTTGGCTGTTCTGGAGAAAAGAAGGACTAGGGAAGGGCTGGCTCTGTACCGGTTTGGACCAATTCGGAACCGGCAGTGACCCAAGCGTGCCACGCCCCTGAACCAGTTCTCCCATGGCCCCGGCCACCTTGAATTTTGCCTGTGCAAAACAATTTTCATTGCAGAAATTTAATTTCTTTTAAACGTTTTGCACATGCTCAGACTTATTTATGTGCAAATGCGCACAGGGGCGGAGCAAATGCGCACGCACAACTTATGGGCAATTTTTGTGTGTGCGCTGAACCAACAGTAATGTTGGTAGCAAACAAACCCCTGGATGATAGCAGCATTCCAATATTTGAGGAGCTGCCCCTAAGAAGAGGAGGGGGTCAAATTATTTCCCAAAGCATCCGAAGGAAGGACAACAAACAATGGATGGAAACTAATCAAGGAGGGAAGCAACCAGGAATTAAGGAGAAACTTCCTAACAGTGAGGACAATTAGCCAGTGGAACAGCTTGCCACCAGAAGTTGTGGGTGCTCCATCACAGGAGGTTTTGAAGAAGAGGCTGGACAGCCGTTTATTAGAAATGGTGTAGGGTTTCCTGCCTAAGCAGGGGGTTGGACTAGAAGACCTCCAAGGTCCCTTCCAGCTTCTATTCTATTCTATTCTGTTCTAGTCTAGTCTATTCCATTCCATATTTCTGTTCTGTTCTGTTCCATTCCATTCCATTCTCTTCCATTCTATTGCATTCCATCCCATTCCATATTTCTATTCTATTCCATTCCATTCCATTTTTCTATTCTATTCTTTTTTGTTCTGTTCTGTACCGTTCTGTTCCATTTTTCTATTCTATTTTATTCTATTCTATTCCATATTTCTATTCTATTCCATTCCATATTTCTATTCTATTCTATTCCATTCCATTCCATTCTCTTCCATTCTATTGCATTCCATCCCATTCCATATTTCTATTCTATTCTATTCTATTCTATTCTATTCTATTCCATTCCATTCCATTCTATATTCTATTCTATTCTTTTCTGTTCTGTTCTGTACCGTTCCGTTCCATTTCATTCTATTGCATTGCATTGCATTCCATATTTCTATTCTATTCACTTGTCTGAAATGGGACAGGGTCTCCTGCTTGAGCAGGGGGTTGGACTAGAGGACCTCCAAAGTCCCTTCCAGCTCTGTTCTGATTCTGACTCAAAACAGCTTAACACAATTGTGGTGAGATTTATGTGCTAATTTAGCCCCGAAGTCCCTGATTCTTTCCAAATTCTGAATGTTTTGTTTTGAATCCTAGCTGGCTCCTGAGAATACAGCGATGTCGTTTGCCAAAAGCATTGCTCACGGCGCTATGGGTATGGAGACCGATGTTACCATTAGGTAAGCATGTTGGGTTGCGCAATCATGGCTTATTTCTTTAGCCACAGTTCTCAAGCAGCATCATTTCCTTAAGGAAAAAAAAAAAACCTTCAATCTTAACTTCATGAGGTTGGCTGGCTGGGTCCAAAGTCAGCCCTGTGAAATCTTCCCACCCATAAACCTGGTTTGTTTGATTGACTCTTTGTCCTTGACTAGTCCTAGATAGTCCTTGACTTACATCAGTTGACCTGTTCTGACCCCCTTCGTACCACACCAAAACACTCCAAGCCAAAGATACTTTACGGAATTTATTAACAGACCGACAGGTCCTTGGCAGCAATCCAGCACAGATAAGCCTGGGCAGCAATCCAGCCTGCCAAGCTAGCCGCGAGAGTTCTCCAACTCTAATGAATACGTTGACTCCTGCAAAGGGCGTGTGCACAATCATTCCTTTTATAGTCTTGAGAGGAGCCTAATTACCACCGGCTGAGTGCAATTATCTCCTATAACTGCGTAACTGTTCCTTACGCCTATTAGCTTTCCGGTGTCGGGCATCCAAGAACAACTCCCTTGTCTCCTCCCCACTGCTCCAATGCATGATGTCAGGATCACACTCCCTTGTCTCCTCCCCACTGGTCCAAGGCTCAGGCGCCTCCTGGTGGCCAACCAGCCTCTCTGCACCCTGCTCGGAGTCGGAACCCCGTCCAGGGTCCTCCACATCCTCCAGAGCCGACTCATAGGGCCCCTCGCTGTGGGAGTCTGGTGGCAGCTCCAACAGCTCCTGCTGGGCCACAACAGTGACCATTCAAAGTTATGACAACACTGGAGAAAAAGCGACTTATGACCGTTTTTCACACTTAAGTCTGTTGCATCACGTTGATCCTGGTCACAAGGATCAAAATTCGGACGCTTGCCAACTGGCTCGTGTTTATGACGGTTGCAATGTCCCCAGGGTCATGTGATCCCTTTCTGACCAGCAAAGCCAATGGGGGAGGGGGAAAGCCAGATTCACTTAACAACCACGCTCCTCAACTGCAGTGATTCGCTTAACAAACGTGGCAAGAAAAGTCATAAAATGGGACAAAATTCACTGAACTCACTTAGCAACATAAAGTTTGGGGCTCAATTATAGAATATAGAATAACAGAGTTGGAAAGGACCTTAGAGGTCTTCTAGTCCAGCCACCTGCCTAGGCAGGAAACCCTACACCACTTCAGACAAATGGTTGTCCAACATCTTCTTAAAAGCATCCAGAAGCTGGGACAAGTCACAGGAGCACCCTCCGTTACGCGGCGCTGGGGATTCGAACCACCGAACTGTCAACATTTTCTGATCGACAAGCTCATTGTCTTAGCCATCTCAATACTTGTATACTATCTGTATACAAAACCTCAATCCTTTCAGCCCTGGCCTTTATGCTGGCTACCTAATACAGTACTAATACAATAGCAGAGTTGGAAGGGACCTTGGAGGTCTTCTAGTCCAACCCCCTGCCTAGGCAAGAAACCTTATACTGTTTCAGACAAATGGCTATCCAACATCTTCTTAAAGACTTCCAGTGTTGGGGCATTCACAACTTCTGGAGGCAACTTCTGTTCCACTGATTAATTGTTCTCACTGTCAGGAAATTTCTCCTCAGTTCTACATTGCTTCTGTCCTTGGTTAGTTTCCACCCATTGCTTCTTGTTCTATCCTCAGGTGTCTTGGAGAATAGCTTGACTCCCTCTTCTTTGTGGCAGCCCCTGAGATATTGGAAGACTGCTATCATGTCTCCCCTGGTCCTTCTTTTCATTAAACTAGACACACCCAGTTCCTGCAACTGTTCTTCCTATGTTTTAGCCTCCAGTCCCCTAATCCTCTTTGTTGCTCTTCTCTGCACTCTTTCTAGAGTCTCCACATCTTTTCTACATCGTGGTGACCAAAACTGAATGCAGGATTCCAAGTGTGGCCTTCCCAAGGCCTTATAAAGTGGTATTAACGCTTCACGTGATCTCGATTCTCTCCCTCTGTTGATGCAGCCTAGAACTGTGTTGGCTTTTTTGGCAGCAGCTGCACACGGCTGTGGTGGTAGATTGAGGACTAGCTGCAAATAAAATGTGTCATGGCATCTTGATTTTGGCCTCCTGGATAGAGGTGGTGCAAACCTGCAGAGGGCCGATCCCACCTGAGTTTCTTGCTTCTCTTTTGTGACAGCTACGACGGCGTCCCCTTCCTTATGCACGACCACTCCTTGAAAAGGACAACCGACATTGACAGTTTCTTTCCTCATTTGAGGGGCGAAGACCCTGCTTACTTCACCTGGGATATGTTGGAGAAGCTCAATGCCGGGAAGTGGTTTTTAAAGGTAGGGTTGTTGGGAAGGAGGAGGCCAGGATGGATCGAGACTCTGGAATGGATCTCATGGGATCCCAGGAGGGAGAGGGAAAGACTGATGTCAACCTGAGAAGGGGGACCCGATCAGGAAATCAACTCCATGGTGGGAGGGGAGGGGGAGACATAGATAGCTAGATAGAAAAATACACGATAGATAGATGATAGATAGATAGATAGATAGATAGATAGATAGATAGATAGATAGATAGATAGATAGATAGATAGATAGATAGATAGATAGATAGATAGTTAGGTAGGTAGGTAGGTAGGTAGGTAGGTAGGTAGGTAGATAAGATAGATAGATAGGTAGGTAGGTAGGTAGGTAGGTAGGTAGGTAGGTAGGTAGATAAGATAGATAGATAGATAGATAGATAGATAGATAGATAGATAGATAGATAGATAGATAGATAGATAGATAGATAGATAGATAGATAGATAGATAGATAGATAGATAGATAGATAGATAGATAGATAGATAGATAGATAAATAGATAGATAAGATAGATAGATAGATAGTTAGATGATAGATAGATAGATAGATAGATAGATAGATAGATAGATAAGATAGATAGATAGATATTGAGATAGATAGATAGATAAGATAGATAGATAGATGATAGATAGATAGATAGATAG